>NC_081362.1:43275243-43614743 GCF_030684315.1 Stegostoma tigrinum
TTGCAGTCTTGCAATCATTCTCTGCTATTCATTATTTTGTATGTTAATTGGGAAACACAAAATGTGTATAATCTGACGGAATAACTTTGACATGAAGGAAATACAAATCATATCATTAATTACAATCAATGTGCAATCGTAACGCTTTTTTAAAATTTGATGAATCAAAACCATTATTTACTCTTTCTATTTTCGAACAAAAAAATATAGTTGGAGCGCTTAAAAATCAGAGGAAAAATCCAATTCGCTTTTTCACGCCCATGGGAACTTGTATGTTTTATAGTCCCCTTAGAAATTAGAGTAAAAATTTCATTTCCAGGTAGCTTATTTATCAGTTCAGACAATCTCTTTGTTTATATATCAAATACATTACACGTCATGTTTTGAATAGCATTCTGTTCATGGAGTGCTCATCAAACAGATACAAAACCCCAGGATAGTTTGTGAAATTTGAAATGAACAAACCCATGTCTTTACAGCACTGAGAAATCAAGACCATACAAGCAACATCAACATAAATAAAAGAGGTCATTAAAATGACTTCAGTTCTGTAAACTATCATTCAGATTTCGGTTTTTAATGAAAGTACCAACTTTGTACTTTGATCAGATATATTGACTATCAGAATAAATGGAAATAACTATCAGCATCTCTCCCATTCATATGTGAAAATTTAAAATGCATGCAGGGTCTCTGAATAAGACTTACAAGTTGCATAGGTTGTGGTGGGAGACATGCATGGGCTGCTACAGAGCTAAAATAATGTGACAAGATTGTCGTTGAGGGAGACATTATTCATTACTAGCATTAGCATCAGCTGACGTACCAGAATACTAAAATTTAACAAAGAATTTGAATTGTCTTTGTATATACCGTGGTATATCTTTTTTTATTAGTTCTATAACATATCAGTAATTGTATCAACATTTTAATCTTCGACATATGATCTGTGATGCACTACTTGCATATAATTGAGAACAACACAATTCAATTGCAAAGAAATAAAATGTTCTCTACATTTTTATTGTACTATGCATTATTTAATTAAAAAGGCAGAATCTGTCACAAGCAAAGTAATATTAAGAAGATTGTGCTTTATTGTTTCTATATATTTGACTGATTTGAAACATGAATGTTTATACATTAAGAATTTATAAGTCATCATTCTGAAATTAAATATTAAGAGTTTATTTCAGTGTAATTACAGTCAAACACAATGGAAAATAACTAAGCAACTCCAACACTCTAGTACTGCACTAAAGTCTAAGAATAATTATTCTTACAATTAAACCCAAGATAAGTTGAACTTACATTTTATCAGAAAAGGTAGTTCAACTGCAAAATATAATAATTTGCAATAAATAGTAAATTGCTCAGAACTGGCTTTTGCTGACATTGATACATGAAACATAACAGGATCTTTACCACTTCAGTCCCTGGAATAGTCCATATCACAAACATCATATTTTTATCTTAATTACGATAAGCTTGATGTAACATCACAATATGACACAAATGTTGCACATTACCTTGAGTAATAATGTGCAAAATTCAAATGTGCAATAAGTAACATATTCTTCACATCAGAAAAATACAATGCTTTCAGGCCTTGTGCCTTCAAAAGTTGTATCCTTGATATAAGATTCTGGCTGATGTCCAGCCAAAACTCTCAAAAATTATGTAATACAAAAATCCATCACTTGGAAACACTGCATTATATCAAGTGACAGACATTTTTTGACATCTTAAGTGCCTGAGAATGGTAGGTCATGTAGTTTTTTTTATGAAATACCATTCACAACTGAAAAGAATTGTCTACATTCTGTTCTTTCTCGAAGCAGCACAATTAACAAAGGGTGAAAATAATTCTCAGCTACCAGGTTAAAGATGTGAATGAACCACCTTTAAACTGAGAGAACTGAGTTGTAACTGCAATTCTTTTCTAGTAGGATGGAAGTCTGTTTTTAAAGCAGCCAACCCCCTGTAATCATCCTCCGACAACATCAGGCAAATGAAACCTTTGACCTATTCAATCATGTGATGTGTAGATCCCATCACATACTCAGGCAGGCCACGTCATGACTTTGATATGGACGTTAGGTCTTCCATGAAGCTATTAAGAGGTGGTTGACCCTCCTTTTGTAGAGCTTGTCAGACACCAAGTGACCCATGAGGTCAACAATCTAATGATTCCCAATTTTGAAAAAACGGTCTACGGTGTTTTGTTTCGTTCAGTCTCTTAAATATCTTGTTTTAAGCATAAGATTTGAACTCCTACGCCTTTTATGTGTGTTTGGATGCAACTGGTGAGACTGAACTTTCCCAGCAACTGGTGGATATGGACAAAGGCGAGTCAGTTGAGAAAATATGGCGAGGCCGGAAAAACAACATTAAACCATAAAACCACATGATGTAGGAGCAGAAATATTTTGATTGGTCCATCGAATCTACGCCACCATTCAATGAGATTATGGCTGATCTGGTAATCCTCAGCTTCACTTTCCTGCCTTATTCCCATCATCTTTGATTCTTTACTGATTAAATAATCTATTACTCTCAGCCTTGGTATTCCTCTATAAGAAAATAATTCCACAAATTCACAACCTTCTGAGTGAAAGCATTCCTCCTCATCTTGGAATGCCCTGTTAAATAATCAGTGCCCTGTTAAATTGAACTTGTACCCTTTAGTCATAGACTCCCTAACAAGGGGAAACAATCTTTCAGCCCTGTCATATTCTCGACATCGAGAAAACGAAGTGAGTTTTTGCAACTAAGCTTTCAACAGCAAGATGAGAATCTTGCTAATGAGCGGCAAGAAGTTGATTTGCAAACATTTACATGTAATTAGTACTACATCTAGCCTCATTTATATGCAGTTTCCTATTCTCCCACACAACAGAGAGAAACTAGATGGCAACAAGTGCTGACATGAAAGTCACAGCAGCGTACCTAGTGCCTCCAGGCTCACCACTTGCACTTCTGGTTCAGCTATCTCGGACAGCAGTCACCAACACCTTAGGTATACTCATAATGCAGTACCCACCCTCTTCCACCGCACACTGTCCACACAGTTTGCTGTTAGACATGCACCAACCTCACCACATACTCATGGCATCCTCGTGCCTCAAATATATATATAAATATTAGTATTGTATGTGTCTGAGAGGTCTGTGTTTTTTTTTGGATAAGTCAAAGTCCAATACTTTGTTTATTTCCTTGATATGTAACTATTCAGAACCGAACTGCTTTTGCGACAATGAATATACGCATAGTGATTTCTTATGAATTAAATATATTTTTGAAATTTGAAAAGAAAAGTACTCATGGCATTGGCGATGATTGTCATTTCTTTGACCTGGATATTCTATTGTGAGGAGGTAACTTCACCATCTTTGAAGTTAAGGAGGTTGTGATGAGTGTCTCCGCATTGCAGACATTATTTCCGCTGAGACTGATTGTTGTGTACACCCCTGTGGTACAGAGTGAGCGACTGCCGCAGCTCCCACTGCTGCTAGCGACATCCAGTCCGGTCATTCTGGCCGGAGACTCCAACTACATCATCGATGTGGATTGACCATCTGGAGGGGCTGGCAGCAAATCGGGCTTCATGTCCAGATTGAAATGGTTGAAGTTCCCAAGCTGCACGATGTCTTCAGCACCCCTGCAGATGGAGTGCAGCAGTGATACCAGGCAGGTCTAACTGCTCAAGGATAACTTTTCTGTTTGCGTCCCGAATGTTCTCTGTCAGATCCATTGACATCAAGCCGGTGTTCTACTCTAACCACTGCCTCCTGCTGGCTGATTTTCACGTATAGAATGACCATTCAGCCAGCATGGGAACATAGAAGCCGAATGTACAACAGTTGAGCCCAGAAAATATTGAGGAGCTCAAAAGGGATTACACAGATTGGAGAACTATGAAACCCCTTTTTGAGTCTCCAGCAGACTGATGGGAAACCATCAAAGGGAACATCAAAAGGTTCTTTATCCTCAAAGGTGCTTGGAAGGTGTGAGAGACAGACAGAGGAAAGCGACCAAACTCCAGAAAACCATGCAGAGCCTACTACTGATGTGGACAAAAGGGGGTCAATGTCGCAGAGGATCTCCAGGCGGTGAAGAGCTAGCAAGCCTTGATCTTTGCCTCAGAGGCCTCCAAGATCATCTTCAGACAAGGGTCCGCACCATGGAGCAGGATGAAGCATGCTCACATTTCTCCTTCCAGAAGTTACACAAGAGAAGCTCTGTGCTCAGCAGCCCAAGGAAGAAAATGGCTCAGTAATGTCATCTCAGTCTGACATCCTGAGGATCAGCAAATCCATTTATGCCAGACTGTTTGACTTGAAGCTCTCCGACAGCACAGCCTCCCAATCATTCCCATCCTCTTTCACAGAGGCCCGAGACTAGAGCATGCCAGAGAGACTGGGCCAGCTGTTACCTCTGGATAAGCCGGCCAAGCTGCTCAAGCTCTTCGAAAAGAATAAAACTCCCTGAAGCAACATCTTACTGACTAAGTTATATTCAGCTCTGTGGGACCTGATTGGCCAGGGCCTGCTGGAGGTGTACAACAGTATGCTTCTGACAGGTACCAAAGTGTGAATCCATGAGGAAAGGTTTCATCATTCTTATCTACAAATGTAAGGGGGAGAGGGAGTAAACTATGAATTAGCGACCAATTTCACTGCTGAATGCAGACTACAAAGTCCTGTCTAAGGCCATCACCAACAGGGTCAGGTCAGCTCTGGGATCAATGATTCATCCCAACCAAACCTGATATATAACGGGCACGTGTGCTCTGAGAGTTTTGCTCTCCTCAAGGCTACAATTGCCTACATGCAGGACAAAGGGGTGGACATCAGCATCATCAAGCTGGACCAAAAGAAAGTCTTTGACAGGATATCGCATACCTATATGAGGGACATGCTCTTCAAAGTGGGCTTTGGGGAGGGAATACACAACAGGATCCAACTGCACTTCAACAACATCTCTGTTAATGCATGGGAATCAGAAACCTTCCCAATCAGCAGAGCTCCCTACTCTCTCCTGCCTTGTCAGTGTGTTGCAGAGAGCCTTTTGCAGAGACCATCAGGAAGGATGTGAGCCTGAGAGGGGTGACTCTTCCAGGCAGTGGAGGTCTGCAGGTCAACGCCTCCCTATACATGGATTTCTGCTAAGATCCATTGTCAGTGCACATACTCATGAGCATCTGCGGCAAGCTCAAATTGGCCTCAGGAGCCAAGACAAATAGAAGCAACAATGAAGCCATGTTCTTTGGGAACTAGGTTTACCGATCCATTATCCCTTTACTTTCAGGACAGACTATCCCTGTAGGTGCTGAGAATATGGTTCAGAGGGTCTGAGGTATGTGCAAAAACTTGGGAAGAGCCTATCACCAAGGTGAAACAGAAACTGGGCTTTGATCATAGAATCATAGAATCCCTACAGTGTGAAAATATGCCATTCGGCCCAATAAGTCTGCACTGACTCACCAAAGAGCATCCACCAGACTCACACCCTTACCTTATCCTTGTAACGCTATATTTCCCATGGCTAATCCACTTAAGCTACACATCCCCTGGACAATTTAACAATTTATGGGCAATTTAGCACGGCCAACCCACCTAACGTGCACATCGTTAGGAGCACTATTCCCTCCCCAATTCATGTAAAAACCTGCTTATCAGGTGTTAGGCATCGTCTGTTGCTGTACATGGCACAAGTCTGGCCCATTCCCCAAATCTGCGCTGTTACAGTCACCTGAGCCATCTTCCACTTCAGCTGATGGTTAAAAAGGGACCATGTCCACAGGGACACCATGTATAAAACTCTGAATAAACTGGGAGGAAGAATGTATCCAATGAGACTCCCGGCCTGATGGCCACCTTTGTATGCGGTTGCATCAAGCGATACACAAACAACAAGTGTCACTATCTACTGAGATACTGCCTGTCCCCAGTGTTGTGAAAGATGGGACACTCCAAGTAGTTGGACCACTCCATATCACCTGTCCTTCATAGAGAAATTTGTAAAGAAAAACACCTATGACCACAAGTCCATCTGGAAATGGTCAGCATGTAGCTTGTTCCAGACTGTGTGGGAAAAGGAGAGTGTGGATCCTGTCACATAGTTCCCTGAGCAGACTGTCAAAGTCGTTTGGCAAAACGCCTCCTCACTAAAACTTTCCAACAAGCACCGAGACATCACTTGGCTGGCGTTGAGAACAGCATCATCAGTGAGATCTTTCAAGTATGTCAGTACTCTCTCTGTCATTACACGCTACCATTGAAGTGACTGTGGGAGAGGGGTCGGGGTGGGGAGGGATTTACAGATTGCCACACATCTTCTTCCAGAATGTGCTTTTGCAAAAGAAGTCTGAAGTAAATTGCTATTGTTTATGCCAAAGTTCATCCTAGCCAGTTCTGAGATGAAGGACTACGCACACCGTGACGAACAGCAACTGTGCCTGGAGGACATTCAACTCAATGAAAGACACCAAATGGTCTGCCCAAAACTTATTGGTCTTCCAGAAAAAGGTGTTGGCCCTGACTGCGTGTTTCAGATTGGCACATTCCAAGGTCCAGAACTGCAAGCTAAGGGACACACTAAAGCTTGGGGCAGCTGCTGTCAAGGTGCAGTGGGGAAGACCACTGTCTGAGGTCCTTCTGCCAAAGTTAAATAGGGGTTCCTTCAGTTTTCAGACCATCCCGGTGCCTCAGATGTATGTAAGTATAGTCCTGCACAAGTAAGAAATGCCTGTGGTTTGTTTGTTGGATATAGTTATACTCCAATGTTTGTTTATTTCTTCACATGCTACTGCACAGACCAAACTGCATTAGTAACTATACATACAGAAAGATATTTTTATAACTGGATTTAGAAACTGGAGACCAATTTCACTGCTGAATGAAGATCACAAAATCCTGCCTAAGGACATTGCCAACTGGGTCCGGTCTGCTCTGGGATCGGTGATTCATCTCAACAAAACCTGTGCTGTACTGGACAGAAAGATCTCTTAGAGCCTCATGATCTTCAGGGATACAACCTATTTGGCAAACATGATTTCCCTTTCACAAAACCATGTTGACTCTGATTATGAGATAACAAGGTGTAGAGCTGGATGAACACAGCTGGCCAAACAGCATCAGAGGAGCAGGAAAGCTGACGTTTCAGGTCTCCTGAAACGTCAGCTTTCCTGTTCCTCTGGTGTTGCTTGGCCTGCTATGTTCATCCAGCTCTACACCTTGTTATCTCAGATTCTCCAGCATCGACAGTTCCTACTAGCCCGGTTTCTGTAAATGTTCAACTTTGATCAACGCCCTGCTATTTCATCTTTAATTATAAGCTCTAGCTTTTCCCAATGACAGACATAAAGCCTATAGTTTTCTGCTTTCTGCATCCATTACTTCTTTAATAAGGGTGTCACATTAATGTTTTTCTAATCCAATGAAAATCTTCCAGAATCCAATGAGTTCTGGAATATTATGACCGATACCTCTTCTATTTGTTATGATGAGGATAAGCATAATGTCCTTCTCTCGATGCACTATTCCAAAGCACACATGAATTTATTTATCTTATCCAGTTTGAGATATGCTCAAACATACACCTCCTCTGTGCTAAACCTACAATTTAAAAATTTCAACCAGTTTTTTAAATAAACATAAAAGGATTAAATTTATTATAAAACAACCTATTCCATGAAGATACAGAATGGTTTAAAGCATACAGTTTGTGATATGAAAAATATACCGCTCTGAATAACCTCAAACACATACATTCACACCATGAAAAGAGGAAAAATTGGATTTCCAAGCCTGCAAAAATTGGATTTCTTTTCGCAAACACTTGCTTTGAAAATAAAATCTTTTGACCAATGAGTGTTATTTCTTGAAATGAGAAGACAGAAGGCCTGAAATTCTGACTGATGTAGTTGCGTGTCACCAACATAGACAGAATTCTCTGGGATCTTGAATGATACAGCTTCCTCAGGCAATACAGTACAGCCTATAATACAGTGTCTTTCAGTCACTCCCCAAGTGATACATCATGTTCCATAGTAGAAATTCACCAAAAAAATTCTTCAGAAATAGGAGACACAAACTGAGAAGCTTGTTTCTTTTAACAAGATTCCTCAACTGAAAATCATAACTATCTTCAAGCCTGCAAATTACTGTTCAAATACAAATGCCATAAAACTCATTCGTAAGAGTATTCACGTGTTTTCCCTGAAGTGAGTTTAATCAATCAAATTAAGCTTTGTAGTTTCCAAGACTGTAAAGGTAAATTTGTTATAGTCCTGTTGGGCAATAGGGCTGCTCTTTTAATGGAGAGATGTATCTGTAGTGGTTTAACCTAAGGGTCACTACACTTTGGGAAAGAGATGAGGTTGAGAAGGTGGGATTTTTATCAAAAACTAAGCCACTGTCAGAATTAAACCCATGACATTAATATCAGTTTGCATTTTAAACCAGCTGTCCAGCCAACAGAGTTAACTGATCCCTGGTAGGTGACGAAACACGGTTTTATTAAAAATGCTTCAACTGTCCATTCATTGACCTCATTAAAAAAAAACCACAATCTTTCAAACTCAAGTCCACAAAACTATTATACATGAAGCTTTTGCAACAATACTATGGTAAAACACAAATGTTCCAACACTCGTATCTAATTTAACTTCTTTATTTCTGATTACAAGGGGACTAGCTGTCCTCAATACCTGATGAAGTTTTCCATTCTGTAGACTATTCAACCATGTAGGGGAATTTTGGCTGAGCCTATATCTATTTTCAACTGATTTTCATATCCGGGCCCTTTCAAGCTGGAGCTCGTGGTTGGCTACAAAGATCAGACTGCGTTAATGCTTCAATTTCTTCTCTCTAACCTCCAGCTCAGATACTCAGATACTTGCCATGAGAAAACACCAAGTAGGGCTTGGACCTTGGACTTCGCTGCAGCACCAAAAAAACCCTTTTTACTTGCATTAGTGTTATTTCTTCACTGCAGGCAAATAATGCAAAATGAGCAAAGAGTAAGTTTCTGGCTGGTGTTTTGATTACAGTACTCACAAGTTTAAAACTAGAACACAACAACCACCATCAGAGGCTCAGGAATCTTGATTATATGGCTTCAGTCACAAAGCAAGTTTTTATTTGGCATTAAAATAAACTAAAATTATCAAGGATGAGAGGTTAAACTGTGAGGCTATCACCTTTATTCTACTTGTCACTTTTTAGCTCTTTGGCAAGTGCACTTCGTTCTCAGCTGTTAACAAGTTAGATTTTTAAATCTTACATCAACTCTGACCAACACAAAAAGATGTAGCCTCTGTCAATACGGTAGAAAAATCTGTCCAAGACATAGATTACAGTCACAGCAAATTACTATCCTTCCAATCTCACTGCTCTCCTACTGTCATTATGTAGTAAAGCGCCGAAACCAGCTTGTTGTTTCATTGCTTTATTTATTGATTCCTGCATCTACTGAAAATTGCATCTGTCTAGAAATACTCAGTGCCGCACACACAAAACTGTTATTCTTAATTTCATATTACTTCAAATCACAAAAACCTTTTTGATTAATAGAGTAATATTACTCAAAATTCTTGCAATGATTTCCTTTGAATCCAGGGAACTTGAATGGTTTCGAAATATTCCTGGGGAAGTTATTAGGTGCAGCAATCACACCATGTGATACGTTGCCAGTTTGATCTTTTTCAAATGCTTAGACACATCCTCTTTATGAATGAGAAAGGTTCAGGAGAATGTGCAGGTTACTAAATTAAGTATTTTATGTACTGCTTGTCATTGATAAGTATTCCTTTAATTTGTCTGGGACATAAATCATTTCTGCAGCTTATACAGTTAACTTGCACATTGAAAGACTTTGGTTATAAACCATTTAATCATTAAGTATAAATTACAGTTCCCCTACTGCTTCAAAATGAATACCTCATCCACCTTGGTAATTGTAAATAAAATGTACATGAGACAGGAAACTGAGGCATAACAACATTTGCAATAGAAATCTGGCAAATATTCAGGGAGAATTCTAAATAAGAAATTTATTACAGGATTTTTTATATTGTCTAAATCTTTCAAAGTTAATTATGGCTGTATCTGAAGACTGCAAAAGACATTTTTGTACTGTTGTTACAGTGTTTGGAACACCTTTGTTGACTGGAATACAGAATGTAGAATATTAAAAGCTGGTCTGACTCTTGTTGAGTAATAGTTGTTTTATAATGGGAGAAGGGAGATCAAATTCAATTCCGATTATATCGATCTGAATTGAATTCAATCTCCTGGCTTTCACGTTGTAGTGCAGCACCTTCTCCCAACACCAATATGCACACAGAAGAGCATCAAATTACAGATTGATACTTGTATTATTTGCAGAGCAGGAAAGATATGAACAGTCAAATCAGACTGTTCACATGAGACTTACTCAGATCAATTCATTTCTGCAGCTGATTTAAATTCTAAATTAGGATATGGCCATTGCCTTTACATGCAAAAAGTAAACTAATTTTGAACAATTTATTCAATGTATTAAATTCTGAACAGATTAAAACCCAGAATATAGCTGTCAAACAAAGCTTAAGGCATTGATACTCAGTGTTCTTTGTAGATTTTACATCTACTGCAGCTAAAAATTATGCTGAATTAAAAATCTAATGGCTTTTCTTAGCGTAAATTTGGTATTAACTTCAGAATGGTCTTGCTGTGAATTCAGGACTGGATTTGTCTTATATTGCTACTAAATTGTTAATCAGCACTCTGCATAATGACAGCCAGTAGACCCACAGAATTGACTATAGATTCACATTGTGTTGCCTGAAATGCAAACAAATCAATGTAACGCTGGATCATGAGCTACAATGGCCTGTTTCCTCTCAATTATTTTCCATCCTTATAACGCTGTATTGCTAAGAGGGCAATAGCATGATGGTTGGTGAGTCTTTGGTATCCCAATCAGACAACAGTACTTCACATGGGGAGCAAGTTGGGAATGAGCCAATTATTATACAATGAGCAGCATCATAAAAGATAGCAAGATATGGAGCTGGATGAACACAGCAGGCAAGGCAGCATCAGAGGAACAGGAAAGCCGACGTTCTGGGTCTGGCAGAAAATGTCAGCTTTCCTACTCCTCTGATGCTGCTTAGCCTGCTGTGTTCATCCAACTCCACACCTTTTTATCGCAGAGTCCAGCATCGGCAATTCCTACTATCTCATCAAAAATGATGTCAATCCTGTCCTAATTTGCTATTTTGTCCAGCAAAGGTCTTATAAAATAATTATGGCCTTGCTATTTTAGAAATGTTGTAATCAATTAAAGCAGCTTTCTTTTGCAGTGGCTGTGGTGGTCAATTAAATCAGAGCCCCTCAGAGATAGAACTCAAATTTCTTACTTAATTTCTGCAGCTCACTATCATACCATGATTTCAAGGATGCACAAATCTTCAGAAGAGATTACTAACTATATCTCAAAATCTTTGCTCAAGTTATCTCCATTTCACCTTTAATTGGAGCTTCTGGTGGAATGAGCTTTTCTCTGTCTATGTCAATTGATTAAGAACAGGATAGTTGTGCATCAAATATTTAATTGGGTCTAAAGCATATGCCTTGACCACTTTTTTTTTTCCATTTTAACAATGGCAGCATTTCTTTTTCAGAGTTAACTTTTGGTTCATATTTGGCCACACAGAGGAAATTTACACGAATATATCACAAAAGAAGTGTGATATGAAGTGCCTGTAGTGTTGTCCTAACATGCTTACTCGGAAATTTCTCACCGCATTGTCTACTTCATAATAATGATCCATAATTATCAAATAGACCCATCTATTTTGTCCTCCAGCATAAATAGTGGCTAACGGGTATTTTTCAGACTGGTGATGGTTCGTACTGGAGTTCTCCAGGAGTGGGTGTTGGGACCCCTGTACTTCTTGACATATGTTAGTGATTTAGACCTTGGTGGTCTTGGAGCTGGTAGCATACCTATCTCTGAGCCAGAAGCTTCAGGTTTGAGTCTCTCATCAGGAATTGTTGGCCATAGAAAGTGCAATTGTAAAGTGGCCAGGAAAGTTGATTACAAGCCTGTAAATCCTTCCAATATGCCTGATGGCATGTATTAAGAGTGGAAAAGTCTCCAGATCACACTTGCCTTCAATATTCAGACCTTTGAGTTATAGGAGTTGGGATGTCACGTTGAGATTGTACAGGATGTTGATAAGGTCTCTTCTGAGTGCCCAGTTCTGGTTGCCCTGTTATAGGAAGGATATTATTAAGCTGGAGATGGCTCAGAAGAGATTTACCAGGCTGTTGTGTTGCAATGGAGGGTCTAAGATTTAAAAATAGGCTGGATAGGCTGAGACATTTTACACTGGATTGTAGGAGGTTAAGGGATTACCTTATAGAGGTTTATAAAATCATGGATGGCCACCAATATTATTGTACATCATGGGACAGCAAGATCAGTACTTGCCTCCATCTCAGCTGGTAGCAAATGGGGGAACGCTACAGTACAGCACTTTGATTTATTCATTCAAAGGATGTGTGCTTTGCTGGCTGAGCCAGCATTTATTGCCCATCCCTAATGTAAATGTAATAGAACCAATAAAACACATAGAATGTTATTTTATGTTCAAGTGCATTCATCAGCATGTCACCTTTAGGATGTTATTTATGTTGTTTGGCCTGTTGTTCCAACTGATTGTCTCCATTTGCTATGTCATCATCTGCTTACACTTCCTGCATGATTGCGAACAAATGTATTAAAACCCTAAAGTGCACAAGGAAGCATTAAACAGGGTGCCCCTCAAGAGACCCCATTTTTTCTAAAGCTTGGGCTGACTTATTAACAAAGAAAATAAAATATTCTTTGTTGTAAAAAAATATGAACAGTAACTTGTTTGGAAAAGAAAGCATAACACTGTGTATAAAGGCTGAAAATGCACTCCAACTCATTTCATTAGAACAGAGGAAATAGGAACAAGAACCATACGGTCCTTCATTCAACTATTCAACATTCAACTAGATTGTGATTGGTCCTAAACTTCAATTCTACTTCCCCCCCATCTAATCACCATTGTCCTTGATTCACTTGGAGTTCAAATCTTTCTATCTCAGCTTTGATTATCTTCAATGTCTGACCATCCACAGTCCTCTGGGCAAGGATGCCCAGAATTTTACAGCTCTCAGCTCAGCCTTCAATAACACACCTCATATCTTGAGACTATGTTGACCATTTCAAGACTCTCCTATCTCTGAAAGCAGCTTCTCACCATCTAGCCTACCATTTCCTCTCAGAATCTTAACATATTTCAAACATACTACTTCTCATTGTTCAGCACTCCAGAGAGTATTTTACTCTATCGCTCCTACTGGACAATCTATCATCTCAGAGACCACTTCAGTAAACATTCATTTCACTCCCTCTAAAATAAATATATCCTTCCTTAAGTAAGGAAACGCTAACATTCCACAGTACTAGAGGGATGCCATCACTAAGCTCTGTAGGATTTCAGCAAGAGTCCTCACACTTAAAGTGGAATACCCTTGCAATAAAGGCCACCATACAATGTGACTTCTTAATTGCATTCTATCTGTATTTTAACTTTCTGCGTAACACATACAAGGACGTTCAAATCTGTCTGAATATTTAATAGTTTCTTATCTATTTGGCTATTCTTCTAGCAAAAGCAAGGAACCTCACATTTTCCCGCATTCTACTCCATCTGCCAACTTGTTGACCAATCACTTAACCAGTTCATATTCTGTGGCAGATTCTTCATGCTATTTCATGATATTGACAAAAAATCATTTCACCTCCAATGTTTATTGTGAAAGGGGGATGCACATGAGATATGAATCCTAGAGAGATGAATCCTAGAGAGATTCAGCAAAAACATTCAAGAACCTGTAAATAAATGTTAAAGTCTTAAAAGCAAATGAAGGGCAGAGAGTCTTAATCATTTTAATATACAAAATTTTGAAGAAAGGACTGTAAGTTGTTAAAGCCATAAGACATTTCACATTGTTTTCCATGCATCATTTCAAACAAGGGTAGGATTGTACTGTCCAATATTTAGGCCAATAAAATAGAACGATAGAAAGATTTGCATTTGTATATCAATATTTCATAGCTGCACATATTCCCAAAATGCTTTACAGCCAATGAAATAATTTTGAAGTATAATCAATATTGTAATGTAGGAAATTTAGCAGTCCATTTTGCATAGCAATCTCCTAAAAACATCAACAAGAAGTTCAATAGAGTAGAATATTATTGGGGTTTAAGTGATATGGGCTATGGTAAGACTGTGGCAGTATCAGGCGAGAAGGTTGGCAAAGCTGATTTCACATTGGATTAGTAGCGGGTTCAACTTGCTGCTTGTTCTGAAGGACTTGCATGTTGCAAACAACCAAACAAGCAACTTAGGGCATGATCCACAACCCCCAGCCAGACATGGACCTCATCCACAGATGTTGGAATCTGGCATGTGCCAAGATTTCATGATCATCGTGGAACCTCTTCAATATACTGGCAGGGCACTCTGAAAGCACAAACTTGCATTGGAAGGCACACTGGCAACTAGCATTGAAAAATTGCTGCAAAGACTTTGTTATAGGAAGGATATTATTAAATTGGAGAGGGTTCAGAAAAGATTTTGAGGACGTTGCTGGGAATGGAGTATTTGAGCCATACAGATAAACTGGAAAGGGCAGGACATTTATCACTGGAGAGTAGGAGGTTGAGGGGTGGCCTTACATAGTTTTATAAAATTATGAGGGGCGCCAATAAGGTGAATGACAAGGGTCTTTTCCCTAGCTAGGATTATATATTTAAAGAGAGAGGGGAAAGATACAAAAAAGGACCCGAGGGGCTTTTGTTTTTCAAACTGAGTGATTTGCATAAACAGTCAGAGAAAGTGGTGGATGCAGATACAATTACAATATTTCAAAGATATTTGGATAAGTTCATGAATAGGAAAGGTTTGGAGGGATATGGACCAAGTACAGGCAGGTGGGAGTAGTTTAGCTTGGGAACATGGCCAGCATGAACTGGTTGGACTGAAGGGTCTGTTTTAAAAATGTATGACTCTATGATTTTTTCCTCAAAGGGACAAGGACTCAACTGAAGGAATAGACTAGGCTGTATCTCAAAGCTTTATTAGTGATAATGGGAACTGCAACTGCTGGAGAATCCAAGGTAACAAAGTGTGGAGCTGGATGCAGGCCAAGCAGCATCTCAGGAGCACAAAAGCTGACATTTCGGGCCTAGACCCTTCATCAGAGAGGGGGATGGGGAGAGGGAACTGGAATAAATAGGCAGAGATGGGGAGGTGGACCGAAGATGGAGAGAAAAGAAGAGAGGTGGAGAGGAGAGTATAGGTGGGGAAGTAGGGAAGGGATAGGTCAGTCCAGGGAAGACGGACAGGTCAAGGAGGTGGGAAGAGGTGGTAGGTAGGAAATGGATGTGTGGCTTGAGGTGGGAGGAAGGGATGGGTGAGAGGAAGAACAGGTTAGGGAGGCGGGGACAGGCTGAGCTGGTTTTGGGATGCAGTGGGGGAGGGGATGAGCTGGGCTGGTTGTGTGATGCAGTGGGGGAAGGGGAGATTTTGAAGCTGGTGAAGTCCACATTGATACCATTAGGCTGCAGGGTTCCAAACAGAATATGTGTTGCTGTTCCTGCAACCTTCGAGTGGCATCATTGTGGCACTGCAGGAGGCCGAAGATGGACATGTCATCTGAGGAATGGGAGGGGGAGTTAAAATGGTTCGCGACTGGGAGGTGCAGTTGTTTATTGCGAACCGAGAGGATGTGTTCTGTAAAGCGGTCCCCAAGCCGTGGCTTGGTTGCTTCAATGTAGAGGAAGCCACACGTGGTACAATGGATGCAGTATACCACATTGGCAGATGTGCAGGTGAACATCTGCTTAATATGGAAAGTCATCTTGGGGCCTGGGATAGGGGTGAGGGAGGAGGTTTGGGGGCAAGTGTAGCACTTCCTGCAGTTGCAGGGGAAGGTGCCGGGTGTGGTGGGGTTGGAGGGGCGTGTGGAGCAGACAAGGGAGTCACGGAGAGAGTGGTCTCTCCGGAAGGCAGACAAGGGTGGGGATGGAAAAATAGCTTGGCTCGTGGGGTCAGATTGTAGATGGTGGAAGTGTCGGAGTATGATACGTTGTGTCCGGAGGTTGGTGGGGTGGTATGTGAGAACGAGTGGGATCCTCTTGGGGCGGTTGTGGCAGGGGCAGGGTGTGAGGGATGGGTTGCGGGAAATGCGGGAGAGGGTGTCAAGGGCATTCTCGACCACTGCGGGGGGAAAGTTGCGGTCCTTGAAGAACTTGGACACCTGGGATGTGCGGGAGTGGAATTCCTCACCCTGGGAGCAGATGCGGCGGAGGCGGAGGAATTGGGAATAGGGGATGGAATTTTCACAGGAGGGTGGGTGGGAGGAGGTGTATTGTAGGTAGCTGTGGGAGTCGGTGGGCTTGAAATGGACATCAGTTTCTAGCTGGTTACCTGAGATGGAGACTGAGAGGTCCAGGAAGGTGAGGGATGTGTTGGAGATGGCCCAGGTGAACTTGAGGTTGGGGTGGAAGGTGTTAGTGAAGTAGATGAACTGTTCGAGCTCCTCTGGGGAGCAAGAGGCGGCACCGATACAGTCATCAATGTAATGGAGGAAGAGGTGGGGTTTGGGGCCTGTGTAGGTGCGAAAGAGGGACTGTTCCACATTGCATACAAAGAGGCAGGCATAGCTTGGGCCCATGTGGATACCCATGGCCACCCCCTTTGTCTGTAGGAAATGGGAGGAATTGAAAGAGAAGTTGTTGAGGGTGAGGACAAGTTCGGCTAGGCGGATGAGGGTGTCGGTGGAGGGGCATTGGTTGGGCCTGCGGGACAGGAAGAAGCAGAGGGCCTTGAGGCCAACTGCATGAGGAATACAGGTGTATAGGGACTGGACGTCCATGGTGAAAATGAGGTGTTGGGGGCCAGGGAATTGGAAGTTCTGGAAGTGGTGGAGGGCGTGGTTGGTGTCATGGACGTAGGTAGCGAGTTCCTGGCTCAAAGGGGAGAAAAAGGAGCCGGTATAGGTGGAGATGAGTTCGGTGGGGCAGGAACAGGTTGAGACAATGGGTCGACCAGGACTGGCAGGTCTCCCCTGCAGAACGGGCAGCACTCCACTCCCTCCGCTCCAGCCCCAACCTCGCCATCAAACCCGCAGACTAGGGAGGCGCAGTGGTAGTATGGCGCACTGACCTCTACTTCATCGAGGCCAAACACCAACTCTCCGACACCTCCTCCTACCGCCCCCTTGATCACGACCTCACCCTGAGCACCAAACCATCATCTCCAAATCCATTCACGACCTCATCACCTCAGGGGACCACCCACCCACAGCCTCCAACCTCATTGTTCCCCAACCCCACACGACCCATTTCCATCTCCTTCCCAAAATCCACAAACCTGCCTGCCCTGGTCGACCCATTGTCTCAGTCTGTTCCTGCCCCACCAAACTCATCTCCACCTATCTGGACTCCATTTTCTCCCCTTTGGTCCAGGAACTCCCTACCTACATCTGTGACACCACCCACGTCCTCTACCTCCTCCAGAACTTCCAATTCCCTGGTCCCCAAAACCTCATTTTCACCATGGACGTCCAGTCCCTATACACCTGTATTCCGCATGCAGATGTCCTCAAGGCCCTCCACTTCTTCCTGTCCCGCAGGCCCGACCAATCTCCCTCCACCGACACCCTCATCCGCCTAGCCGAATTTGTCCTCACCCTCAACAACTTCTCTTTCAATTTCTCCCATTTCCTACAGACTAAGGGGGTGGGCATGGGTACCCGCATGGGCCCAAGCTATGCCTGCCTCTTTTTTAGCTTGCGTGGAACAGCCCCTCTTCCGCACCTACACAGGCCCCAAACCCCACCTCTTCCTCTGTTACATTGATGACTGTATCAGCGCCACCTTTTGCTCCCCAGAGGAGCTCAAATGGTTCATCCACTTCACCAACACCTTCCACCCCAACTTCAAGTTCACCTGGGCCATCTCCAACACATCCCTCACCTTCCTGGACCTCTCAGTCTCCATCTCAGGTAACCAGCTAGAAACTGATGTCCATTTCAAGCCCACTGACTCCCACAGCTACCTACAATACACCTCCTCCCACCCACCCTCCTGTGAAAATTCCATTCCATATTCCCAATTCCTCCGCCTCTGCCGCATCTGCTCCCACGATGAGGCATTCCACTCCCGCACATCCCAGATGTCCAAGTTCTTCAAGGACTGCAACTTTCCCCCCGCAGTGGTCGAGAACACCCTTGACCGCATCTCCCACATTACCCCGCAACCCATCCCTCACACCCCGCCCCCGCCACAACCGCCCCAAGAGGACCCCCTCGTTCTGACATACCACCCCACCAACCTCCAGACACAATGCATCATCCTCTAACACTACAATCTGACACCACCAGCCAAGCTATTTTTCCATCCCCACCCTTGTCTGCCTTCCGGAGAGACCGCTCTCTCCGTGACTCCCTTGTCTGCTCCACACGCCCCTCCAACCCCACCACACCCGGCACCTTCCCCTGCAACTGCAGGAAGTGCTATACTTGCCCCCAAACCTCCTCCCTCACCCCTATCCCAGGCCCCAAGATGACTTTCCATATTAAGCAGATGTTCACCTGCACATCTGCCAATGTGGTATACTGTATCCATTGTACCCGGTGTGGCTTCCTCTACATTGGGGAAACCAAGCCAAGGCTTGGGGACCGCTTTGCAGAACACCTCCACTCGGTTCGCAATAAACAACTGCACCTCCCAGTCG
The DNA here is from genome assembly GCF_030684315.1 of Stegostoma tigrinum. Classification (NCBI taxonomy): domain Eukaryota; kingdom Metazoa; phylum Chordata; class Chondrichthyes; order Orectolobiformes; family Stegostomatidae; genus Stegostoma; species Stegostoma tigrinum. The sequence goes on from NC_081362.1 coordinate 43,294,076, forward strand.
CGAACCAATTTAACCTCCCCTCCCATTCCTCAGACAACATGTCCATCATTGGCCTCCTGCAGTGCCACAATGATGCCACCCGAAGGTTGCAAGAACAGCAACTCATATTCCGCTTGGGAACCCTGCAGCCCAATGGTTTCAATGTGGACTTCACAAACTTCAAAATCTCCCCTTCCCCCACTGCATCCCAAAACCAACCTAGCATGTCCCCTCCCCCACTACATCCCAAAACCAGCCCAGCCTGTCACCACCTCCCTAACCTCTTCTTCCTCTCACCCATCCCTTCCTCCCACCTCAAGCCGCACCTCCATTTTCTCCCTACTACCTCATCCCGCCTCCTTGACCTGTCCATCTTCCCTGGACTGACCTATCCCTTCCCTACCTCCCCACCTATAATCTCCTCTCCACCTATCTTCTTTTCTCTCCATCTTCGGTCTGCCTCCCCATCTCTCCCTATTTATTCCAGAACCGTCTCCTCATCCCCCTCTCTGATGAAGGGTCTAGGCCCGAAATGTCAGCTTTTGTGCTCCTGAGATGCTGCTTGGCCTGCTGTGTTTATCCAGCTTTACACTTTGTTATCTGTATCTCAAAGCTGCTCACTTGCTCTCTGAGTGCATGTTTGCCTAACATCTAACTGCTTGCTGATAATATCCCGTTCTTGCCTAGTTTTGCCTTGCTGTGCAAGTCATACAAGCAGGAAGCATGCCTTGCCGCTCCACAATCCTCAGATAAGGTGTCTTGCTATGCAACAGTGTGCTACCCCTGTATCATGCTCCATCAGTCTACACAGCAAATACACTGCATGGGTAGTGTGCAAGCAGCCATGTTTCAAAGTCTTCAGCAAGTAGCCCTCGCTGAAGTCCATGTCGACTCCTGTCAGTCAGAGGATCCTGACACAGAAAGCCAATCATAACCTCGAACAGGAGACACACCAAATTAATGAACCAGAGGACATAAGATGAACAGGCACGGTTTTGGCAAGATAAGCTGAAAATCCTGCAATACCTGTCATTCCATGCATTGATACAGCAAACAAAGGTGCCCCTGATATTCTTCCAGCTCAGGATGAGCAAAATTCTTTGGTTACTCATAGAAATATCACATTATGCTACAATTAAAGTGCTGTTATGGATTCACTGCACTAAAATGTGCTGGAAGTATCAATATCCACAACTGTACGAGACAGTCACAATGATCCTTCAACTGTCTACAATGAGAGTAAACCTTCTTGCACATCATACAACATCACAGAGTACGACAAACTCTGCACATGCTAGAAAAGATTCAGCAATAAACATAGTAATCCACTTTTCATCGTGAACGTTCTTCAACGTTACCTAGCTGTCAATGTATTCTGTCAGAAATGAGGGCATTCAATGATAAAGTTCATCTTATATTATCCATTTATTCAGAGTCCCAACAGTCTGAACAGCAAATCTTTCAGTGCAGGGATGAATATCTGCAAAGATTTTCATCAATAAATCACAATTCTCTTATGAGTCTCTTGAAGAACTGAATCGTTATTTAGCAGTCCTCTCTAAAATTCATTCATCTTTTTTATCCTAAATTTGTAAATACCAGGGCAAGAAACTCAAAATGTTGTTGTATTACTAATGTAGAAGAATGGTGATAGTTATCAGCTCTTAACCAATGATACAACTCCATCAGTCAGTGGTATTTCATTGTTAAATGATCTTTTCAATCAAAGGTTCTAAAGAAAGATCCACTGATCTTCATACTAGTGCAAGTGCTCAGAGGCAACCAGCCCTTTCTTAGAACAGGCCTTTCAGCCCACCCTATCTGGGTCAACCATGGTATCATTCTAAACTAATCCCACCTGCATGCACATGGTCTGTATTCCCCCTTTCCCTACCTGTTCATGTGTTTATCTAAAGTAACTGCTTCTCTCACCACCTCTGGCAGCACTTTCTAGGCACCTACCAACCACTGCAAAAAAATCTAATTTCATGCTTCTCCTATAAACTTTTCCCCTCTCACCTTGAACATCTGCCGCCCCCCCCAGTAAGTTTGTGATTTCATATAAATCTGTTGGACTATAACCTGGTGTCATGTGACTTCTGACTTTGCCCATCCGACAACATGAATTTGCAAAATAAAGGTAAGAGTTAAATTAGAAGAAACATTTTGTATACATTGATATTAGAACATGGGGAGGGGGCAGTGTAAATTCAAATCATGTCAGCTTTAGACGTGAAATTAAAGGCATGATCAACACATATGTCTGAAGACATTGAACTAAGATAGGCTGAAATTGTGCATGGGAGTGGTGGGCATCTAACAAATGTCCAAATGTAGCCAGCCAGTCAGAACTTGCTCAATTCCAACATCTTCAGTGCTCTGCAGCTTGTGGGTCGATCCTGCGAGATGAGAATGTGAAACTGAAGGTGCGGACCCAGGACATGTGAAAGGCCACAGTAATTTTTCAGCGGCAGGAGGAGCACTTCTATTCTTCAGGTTTCACTGAAAATAACTTGATCAGAAGTTTTCTTCCTTTTTACTGCACCACACCTCATCACTTTGCAAATTACCAGTAAGTCCACAAGACCCAGGAGAATGGTGGGAACATGCCAGTTGTGACTGCTGTTCTATCATTACTGGGCATCTGGCTTCCAATTGCAAAGCTCATAACACCTGGTTCAGGTGAGAACTCTGCGCATCCAGAAGTTACCTCCTTCCAACTATAGACTTCTGAGAAAGCAAGGTGGCACAGTACAAGATAGGTTTCAAATGTAATGTTTTTACAACCAAACAACACAATTTTATTATCTTCATTATGATATTTGACAATTTAATATTCTACATAAGCTTTTGATTTTGATATTGGATAGCCTAGTTTTAAAACAGAAGAACTAATTCTGGCAATGGAACAATTTACCAACTATATAGACAAAAAGGAATTAATGAATTAGAATTTCAAACTTACAGGAGAAATCTTCAAAGTGCTTACTCAAATGTTCTTTTGTTGACATGGTCCATTGGAGTAATACACTGGGAATCAGGCCTCGCTACTGCTAGAGTTGTCAAAAAAAACATGAGATTTTAGAACATGTGCCCAAAATTTCCCAATTTGCCAGATTTTCAGACCAGGTTTCAAGTTTCTGCACATAATAAGAATTATTATTGATTGTGTATACTCTGGCTACAGGTAATCAGTTATAACTGTTCACATATAACACCACAAGTTAAAACTCTAATTCCTTACAAATTCCCCCTCATTTACTTACAAGCAAAATGCAAGAAATAATAGATATGGGCAGAGGAAAACTTGGAGAAAGTTTAGTGGTTTTTCTGTTTGGGATACTTATGATTATGCTGACCTGGGTAGTGTGGTGGCTCAGTGGTTAGCACTGTTGCCTCTTTGCACTGGGTCCTGTGTTCACTTCTAGTCTTGAACAACAATATGTGTGGATTTGAATGTGTGCACATTCTCACTATGTCTATGTGAGTTTCCTTTAGGTGCTTTTCCTTCCACAGTATAAAGATGTGCAGGTTAGGTGGATCGACTTTGTTAAATTGCCCATAGAATCCAGAGATGTGTGAGCTAGCCATGGGAAGGGCAAGGAGGTGTGTCTGGGTGAGATGCTCTTGTTGTGGACTCAATGGGCCAAATAGCCTGCTTCCATACGGTAGGGATTCTATAATTCAGAACATTGTTTATCAGTCTTCTTTCCTTGGATGCTTCCATTGTTTTGTAAGAGGCACAAGCTGGCAGCTTTGGTTATTAAAGGTCTTTGACTGATCAGTTAAAAGTCCCTGCTTACAACAACTGCTGATGGAAGATAAATTGGTTTCCTTCGGGTTTAAAATGAATTTTGACTGTAGAGAGCTCTTAAGTCGATTGAGATTAAAATACCTGTCCCACTCTTTCTCCTAATCCCAAGCTGTTCTTATACCTGAGAACCAACTTTACAGTTCTTGCACAGGCAAGAAGTAATAACTGGGTATTCACTTATGGACCAATCAATTTCTTGTCACTATCCAGTTTCATCTGTACACAGAAACCCTTGGGTCCATTCCATCTGTAACCACTTCATTTAACACTTGTTAAAAGAACTGTTTATGTGATGTTTGCTACAGGTGTCAGGCTACTTTCTTTTCAAAACGCGCAGTGGTCTTCAAAAACTGATTTTAAAGCAGTTCTTTCCCATTTCAATCCACAGTTTTAAACAGCACAAAAATAAAATTATGGTCTTCACATTGTATAAAGAACTCTGGATAAAATTGATAAAACAATACAACTTATATTGTATATGCAAATTGTTCCATTCAATTGGTCATAGTTTTGGCTGCTTCTCAAAAGTCTTTGCTCATGCCCTTTAGGAACATTACTTCCATTGGTGTACACACGTTCCCTCAGTTCAAACTTGACATTTATACAATATCTAGGATAGATGGCTGTCTAGCAAGCAGCGAGCCCCTTAGCCACCGGTGGTGACACAACAACAGAGAAGCTGACTCAATCCATCTTTCAAATTTGCCTGAATTTGTGGTAAATACTACATGGATGAAGCAGAGATCAGTCTAAAAGTTATTAAATCAATTTATTGTAAAAGCTACAATTATGCCAGAGAAGCAATATGCAGGAAATGAAAACAATCAAACACTTAAATGTTCATCAGCATTTTATTAATGCTTCTGATACAAAACTAATAATGGGCCTTTGACGAAAATTTTGTGTTTCGAGTTACAGTGCAATTAAGAACTCGTGAAAACTTGTGGTATGTATTTACAGGGGCCAGCATAAGATCACAATGATAATTTTTAAGGTGCAATGTTAACTTTGAGACAATGTGTAACTGCATCGTCTTACACATAAAATAGGCCAACTTTCTTCATCAGATTGCTTCAATTATATTTGTTCCTAGTACATATTGCAATGACAAAAACAGTACTCATCATGAAAGTGATCTGCTGATGTCAAAGCTCATTTGGAAGTTTGCATCCAGGTCAATTGTCTGAGATACACTTCAATTACTTGAGATCATAATTCTGCCACCTAACCTAGCCTCTGTTTAATATCAATACTATGTCTCTCAGGCATCAGGAAAAACACTCCATAACTGTTCATTCAGGGTTCCTTAAGATTTTTTTTGGTATGTTTTCTTCGTTCACTTTTTTTTCTCCCAAATGCTTCACAGAGGCAGCAATAGCTAGTGGATTGCATTCGTAAAAAATGATCTCCCTTGCCATCCAGTGCAGCTCACCTCATCAACGATACAAGGATCTGCTGACAGGGAAAGCCTTAGCTGTTCCTGAAATGTCACGCATTCTTGTGGGGAGGAGAAAATTTGACACTGTTTTGAGCAGTCGGGAGTAAGTTTGGGTATCTAACGGAAAATGCTATTAACAAACATTCTAAGAAGTATTCCTCAGCGACAAAAGGTGGTATTCAAACTGTCCCAACTAACCAAGCTACCTAATGAGAAGGAACAGGTCTGAGACAGACTCTCAATTTACACCCTGCTAAATTTCATGCTTCATTGACTTTAATGGAGCATGAAAATGGACAGGGTGTTAATTGAGAGTTGGACTGAAACCTGCCATCATCCCAATTGAAATGTTAGGTTAAAATCAAAGTTTTCATGTTTGATTCCTATCTGCTAAGCCTGAGTTATTGGCTCTGAAATATTTCCTAAATAGTTGTAAAAACTGTCCACAAGGAATTTAATATGCTTACGTTCAAATACGTATAAAATCTTCTCAGATATTGTGAGATTTTTCATTAGAATCTTGACTAGAGTATTTGTAAAGAGCAAACATCCTGAGGCATACTAAGTCACTGTGTAAACTTTAGCAGTGACATACTGCCAGTGTAAACCCTTAGATTAAGTCAATTAATTTTCTATCATAAGAGATAATAAGATGAGCAAGGCAATGACATTTTAATTGGGCAGAATTACAACCAGGAGAACAGCTAGTGCTTGCAGTTAACTGAAAATCTGCAAGGGGCTATAAATAATACAGTACCTTTATTCCTTACAAATAAACAGGTCACTTAAACCTAACAACAAATTGTTTGGGCAACAGAACCATAAAGTTGATTGCTGGAAGTTACAACTGTGTGCTTTGAATTGTCAAATTGTACTGCTGCAGCAAGAGATGTTTTAGAATTGATGAAGGCAAGTACACTTTAGAGTTTGAAACCGAACCACACTGGGCAATCAATGATCATAGCAGTTTCTAATGTTTACTATTAACAGTAACAATATAATAACACATGAGCTCTGATTTGCTACTATATTTTTGAATTAAATAAGACTTTAAATTTTCCAAATATATCACCTTGCAGCAAATAAATCACAACAAAATGCATGGACCCTCGTAGAAAACAATTAAATCCAATCTTGGGGTTTAAAATTCACTGTTTCCCATAAACAGGCATGGGGTTTGTGCCACACAATTAAGTTACATGTTACATTAATGTTCCTTACATGTTTCAGTCAAGACTGTGTAAAACCAATCCCACATAAACTGCTCATTGTATGAAAATATCAGAAAGAGGCCTGATAGCGCATATAACCAGAAATGATTAAAGGCAGCCTCTATTTCTTAAAGGGAAGATGTATGCTCTGTTTTGGAAAAAAAACACAGTTGATGAGGGATAGTACTGGAGCCAGCTGTCACTCAGTTTCACATTCGTGTGCGCCGTGAAATTTTACAAGCATTGACCTCCTATCTTAAATAAATCACTGTTTAAATTAATGTGTATTATGTATGTTTGAATAAAATCTCTGTAAATGTCCACTATTTTCGTTTAACAGTAGCTGGAAAATATGATGGACGGCATTTAAAAAATCATGAATCCAGCTGCCTTGATTCTTGCATTGTAGCATCAGCCACCATGATACAAAACCAGAGAGGAGGAGAGGTGTCCTATGTCCACAGCTGGGAGGGGGTGGAATAGGGATGGTGGTGAAGGAAGCCTGTGAGATAAATGCTTCAGAGGTACTTGGAAGAAGCAGCAAGGAAGATCAATGCTTCAGAGGTGTCTCAATGTAGAATATGGATGCTGTGCAAGAAGAAGTTTAAAAATCTGAAACAAGTTAACAGATGATTGAACTTGTCTTCCAATAGCAGAGCTTATCACTTGTATCCTTAGCCTCACTCACTGCTTAATTAAGTACACTCCCATCAGCCACCCACCAACAACTTATATCCATTGGCAACCTAAAGTTCCTACTCTTATCTCAACCTGACACCTTGGAACCTATGATTCACAGGTAATACATAACTGGTAACTATAACAGCCATATCACCCAAAGGTCTTGCGTAACTCTGAGGGACACAATTAACTTGCTATTGCAAAAAAAATTCCAATACATAATAGGAGGCTTCTGTGAAGAACTGGATATTTTAACCTGCGGACCAGGATAGGATGGGACTTTGCGGCTATTAACAGCGCCAGAGGGAAGAATGGTGAGGTTTCATGCAGATCTCACCTCGGTTCTCTTGAAATATAAATAAGTTGAAAAGAGGGAGGAATAAGTTAGTGAAAATGATGAAAGGAGCAAAGAAAAAACATCTGCTCATGAGACGCCAAACAATATGGTTGGGTCAGTGATCAGATAATGTAAATTCTGAAGCAGGAGAACACACATTTATTTCCACTGCAGAAAATTCAGATTGTGGGCTTTTATGGATAAGGTAGCAGAAGAATTCTGGTTGAAATATATAACTAAATCTTTATAGGACATTAAACTGAAAAACCTGCCAGAATGCTTGTGCACAAATTAAGTTGCATATTAAGAATGGATCCAGCACTAACCTGGCACAGGGCTTCTGCAGATCTGTGTCTCATCTTTCAAGTATAAAACCTTCAACAATGTATCAGTGAAACCCACTTTAAACAGTGTCTAATGATCATTGTCACAATGCAGAACAAACAGCCTACATCAAAGATTTGAGTGCTGCGGTGGCAGCTCATATTGCTGCTATTGTAAATCTGAATAATGCTGCTTAATGCGTTTGGTTGTATCACAAACAAACTATACAAGGAAGTAGCCAGACCACAGATGAAATATTGTGAACAGTTTTGGTTCTTTCATCCAAGGAGAGATATGCGGAGGCTGTTTGGAGAAGGTTCACTAGATTTACTCTAGGTGTTGAAGCCTTCTCTTGTCAGGAGAGGTTGAGTAAGTTGGGTTTGTATGCAATGATATTTAGAAGAATGAGAGGCAATCATTATTGAAACAAATGATTTGAAGGGTGCTTTATTGGGTAGGTGAGTAGAGCTTGTTTCCTGCTACAGATACTCTTGGACAGTAGGGCATTATCTCAGAGCAAGGAGTCAGCCATTTATGACAGAGATTGAAGATTTCTGCTCAAAAAGGGAATCAAGGGTTATGAGTAGAAGGCAAGAAAGTGGAGTTAACGGTTATCAGATCAGCCATGATTTCATTGAATGATGGGCCAAAAGGCCTTCTTCTGCCCCTACATCTTATGTTCTTGTAGTCTTATCATCTCAGAAGCCCAGCAATCTGTTTTTCAACAGATCGGTAGGACTGCTGAGGAACCACCCTGCAGAAACGTAGTGGTTACATGCAGAACAAGCCTTTGACCTCTCTCAGAGAAACAATTGCAATGCTACCAGTCCCTTTGCTGTTGCTTGACTGGCAGCCAGGAACCCAGCCTGCTGTAGCCCAACTGAGATGGAGAAATTGTATCTGAGTCCTCTAGGCTGAGAGCTGTGAGAATATACTTCAGGAGACCATCTGCGTTTTCCTTGACTTACGCCATTCAATCAATAGCGAACCAACTCACAGAAACATGAGGACAGGGAAATGTATACTTTTGGGGGAACACATTAAGGTGGTTAGTTAATTTTTATAGGGATGTTTATTCAATCTTTTCTGATGTCTTATGAACACACTCCTCTGAAGTACATGGGATTTAAACCCAGGCCTCCTGTCTCAGAGCAGAACACTACCACTGTGCCTGAAAGCTAGTTAATTTTTCTATTTTATATAACAATGGAATTTATATAACTAGATTGGATTGTGCATTTTCTGGGCATTGTAGTGTTTTTGGGGAGCTGATACAGAATGGGGAGCTGTGTTTGTAGTTATTGGTTATTACTGATGAAAAGATCAAATCCAGCATGGACAAAAAGAAATGTTTACATTTGTCACCCTCTGCCAGTTCATCGACTTGCTGTTTAACTTCCTCCTTTTCCTCCCCTACCTCCTCATGTTTCTGCGCCTCAGCCTCTTTCCTGTTGGGAGGGTAGCAAGGAATTCCTTTCATTTTATAGCCTGCCTTTGCGTCTCAAAACAAATCTGCACAGTTTCTCTAAGCAGTATTACAGAGATTCTTCAGAGCATCCAGCTAGTGATATCACTGCTTGCCTGCTGTTCCTTGTGGCAACATGGTTTACACTGTAGGTGTGATGTTTACATATATATGTGTTTGAGACTGGAGTCATAAGCTATTCTAAGGGTGACACCTAGCAGTCAGCCTTTGACTTGTCATAGTAGGCCAAATACAGTAACACAGAGGACTGCCAGGAATGAATCAGTCAGAGCTGTTGCCGTAAGAACAGAGAAACATATGAAGTGGGGACAGAAGTAGATCATTTGGTCTCTCAAACCTGCTCAGCCATTCAATAACGTCATGGCTTATCTATTTATGTTTGAATTTACACATATCCATTTACTCCCAATGACTCTTGATTCTCCTGCCTAACAAGAATATATCCACCTGTCTTAAACATATACAATATTCACCTTACCACAGTGTTCTGAGGCAAACAGTTCCAAAGTTAGATAACCTTCTGAGCAAAGGAAAGTCGCCTCATCATTGTCCCTAAGGGCAACCTCCAATTTCAACCAGCGTCCCCTTGTTCTGAACTCACCTACAAGAGGAAACATCATTTCCATGCTCAGCTTGTCAAGAGAATTCAAGATCTCATATACTTCAATCAAGTTATCTATTGCTCTTCTAGTCGCTAGTGGAAACAAGCCCAAGATTTTATAAAAATTAATTCAAGGGATGAAGGCATTACAGACTAGGTAGCATTTATTGTCCATCCCTAATTGCCCAGAGGGCACTTAAGAGGCAACCACATTGCTGCGGATCTGGAGTCATATGTTTTCCAGGGCGGGTAAGGATGGCAGTTTCCTCCCCCAAAGGACACTAGTGAACCTGATGGGTTTTTCCGACAATTGACAATGGATTCACAGTCCTCATTAGATTCTTTATTCCAGATATCTATTGAATTCAAAGTCCACCATCTGCTTTGGTGGGATTCAAACTTGGGTACCCAGAATATTATCTGGGTCAATGGATTAACATTCCACTAGGCCATCGCCTCCCCTTATAATAATATAATACATCCCCCCATGTGATATCTTGCCTGAAATCATGCACCAGTTGCACATCATGTGAACAAAGTTATTTGCAGTTCAATGAAAATGTTGAGCTCAGAAAAGGTGCACGTCCATGTATTGGGTCCCATATGATCTGAAGATTTAACTTAGTTGTCCTTTTACAGGCCAAAATATTGAAATAGTGTCAGTGACATTTTGCACGATCAAATCAGTAATACTATACTGTTACTTAAGAAGTTATTGCTTGATTAGCTATTCAATTTCTGTGTGAAAGTCCCTTACTATTATTCATTCCCATTACTGCCTAAACAAGTCAAGTCATATGGCTACTTTTACATCTTTATCATCAACATTTACAATTTTCACTGTTCAATGCCGTTTTTTAAACTCTCAGTGTTTTGCTCTTTTTAAAAAACAATATTAGCTTCAGATTATATTTTTACTGAATTGTTTATTTTGTTACAAATTTCATCTAGTTCTTCAAGCCTGTGTCATCTGCATACTTTAAGTTGACTATCCTACACCCTTCATCGTTTCAATACGATCATCTCATACCTCTTTGCATGCACTTTCTGTGTATACATTAAAAATGTGGGTTTTAGAATGCACCCCTGCTATGCACATTGTCTTATATCAAACCATTCATTAATTCCATCCTCTGAAATTGCAGCAGCCTTTTGATTTTCATACCATGATTTAATCAAGTGTACGATGTGCTTTGAAAACCTTATTTCAATCATAATTGACAAAGGTTCCATATACTAAACAGCATTAACTGCTATAAGCATTCTGATTTTGTTCTCTGCATTTCTCCTTGATCATTTTAAATATGAGAAATTGGTCTTACAGCCCCTCTTCAACTTTAATAGCCAATCCAATGTTCACAATAAGTGAAGCAAACAACTCCCCAATAAGTTTAATCTTCATTACATTTTGTACTAGATCACTGAAAAGAAAGCAAAGAAAGATCAATTTCTTCCGAACTTTGCTGTTTCTGAAGAATGCTGTGTATTAAATAGACTGACAGTTATACATAAAAGGACTTTTTATAATAGGTGAAAGCTGACAAATCAGTGGTGGTCAGGGGTAAGTTGGAATAATTTAGCATGTACGACGAAGAAACAGTCCAGAAAAATGATGCTTCAAGTAATGATAAAGAGGACGTGTAGTGTAGGTCACAGAAGGCCATGTGCAATTATGACATTGTAGAACAAATGGGTTTGAATATCACAAGTAACTGAAGGTGAGGATGAAACTGAACACACCACTTAACATTGACCCACACCCAGAATTGACAATGGTAAACTCAGCCCTGTTGACACTGCAAAGTTCTCCTTCACAACATCTAGAAACTTACGACATAATTGATGAAGTATCATGAAGTATCACCTTATCATAGTCATACTCATGGCATTGTAGCCTCCACTACCAACATCCATGGGTATGTCTGTTCCATTGATAGGACAGACCCAGCAGAGGCGAAAGCTGTCCTGGGCATCTTCATCATTGAAGTCTGGAATCATCAAGTCTCATTGCAGCTGATCAAACATGGCAAGGAAACCTCCTGATGATTACCATGAACCATCATCCCTCACCTGATGAATTGGTACTCCTTCATAGATAACACTAATTTGAGGAAGCACAAGGGTGACAAGGGCAGAGAATGTACTCTGAGTTGGGGAACATCGCTGTCTATCACCAAGTTGGCATAGCAGCACCACTACTGACTGAGCTGGTCAAGTCCTAAATATAATATATTTAGGGGCAAAGGAACCGTCTAGAAGGCAAAGCATACTGACATCATCCTTATAACTTGCCTGCAACAGATGCATCCATCCATGACAGTGACCACCAGAAAGTTGTTGTGGAGTAAAAGTTCCACCTTTACATTGAATATTACCCTCCAGTGTGTCATGTGGCGCTGTCGCCATGCTAAATGGGCTGCACTTGGAACAGATCTAACAACGAAAGACTGTGCATCCATAAGGTACCTAGAGCCATCAGCAATGGCGTACTCTTACTCGAACACAATCTGTAACCTCAGGGGCCTGCATATCAACCATTCAATAATTGCCCTTAATTTAAGAGAGTGTGCAGCAGAGATTACCAGGAGCAACACCAGGCATACCTAAAAATGACAGGTCAGATCTAAGCACTGCAATCCTGCCACATTGTGTAAATGATCTTGGATAATTAAACAACTCATGAAAGGTGAGGCTCTACAAATATCCTTAGCCACCACCTGCAATCTTACCCCACTACAAAGGATATATTTCCCTCCCCAACCTATCTGCCTTCTTGAGGGACTGCTCTTTCCGCAACTCCCTTGTCCACTCCACACTCGCCCCACTACCCCAAGCACCTTTTCCTGCAACCGCAGGAGGTGCTTCACCTGCCCCTACACCTCCACTCTCACCCCCATCCCAGGCCCCAAGAAAACCTTCCACATTAAACAGATGTTCACCTGCACATCCACTAATGTGGTCTATTATGCCTGATGTTCCCGATGTGGCCTCCTCTACATCGGGGAGTCTAAGCTGAGGTTCAGTGACCACGTTATGGAATACCTATGCTCAGTTTGTGACAAGCGACAAGACCTCCCAGCCATGAACCATTTCAACTCCCATTCCCACTCCCTGGGCAACATGTCCATCCTGGGCCTCCTCCAGTGTCACAACGATGCCACCCAAAAACTGAAGGAACAGCACCTCATTCTGCCTTGGAACCCTACAACCCAATGGTCTCAATGTGGACTTTACTAGCTTCAAATTCTCCCTAACCTGGCCTCATCCCAAGACCAGCACCCCCTCTCATCCCTGCCTCCTTGACCTGTCCATCTTCTCTCCAACCCACCCACCCCTCCCCCCTCACTGACCAACCCCCAACCCAATTCCCTTCCCACACTCACATTTACTAGCTTCATCCCCACCTCTTTGACCTGTTCATCTTGTCTCCACCTATCTTCTCCACTACCCACCTTCTGTCACCGCTTCCCCGCCTCTCTATTTATTTCAGAGCCCCCTTCCCCTCCCCCATTTCTGAAGAAGGGACCTGACCCAAAACATCAGCTTTCCTGCTCCTTTGATGCTGCCTGGCCTTGTGTTCATCCAGCTCCACACCTTGTTATCTCAGACCAATCAGCAGCCAATTTGATTCATTCCTCGAGACAATTGAAGGCGTGGGAACTGCAAACGCTTTATGTCTTACCAACAGTTCCTCCAATGGTACTGAAGATGTTTATGCTAGAACTTGTCAGATCCTTAGCAAAGCTGTTCCAGCGCAGCTACAACATTGGCATCTTTGCAACCATGAGGAAAATTGTCTAGATAAGTCAAATTTTTTGTGTACAGGACCTATCAAACCCAGCAAATAATTGCCTCCTCAGTTTATTCCTGGCTATACGTAAAGTGAAGGTAGGTGTCACCAAGGCTGCATTTGACAGAATGGCATCAACGTGCCTTTACAAAATTAGGTTCAATGGGAATCAAGGGGAAAACTCTCCGCTGGTTGGAGTCATATCCAGCATAAAGGAAGATAGTTGTAGTTGTTGAATATCAGTCATCTCAGCTCCACAACCTCTCTGCAAGCGTACCTCAGGGTTTTTCCCACACCAAACCATCTTCACCTGCTTCACCAATGTAATTTGTTCCATCATAATACTAGAGTTGGAGCTGTTCATTGATAAGTTCATTCACAAATCCTTAGATATGGAAGCAGTTCATATGCACATGCAGCAGGATCTGGACATTATCCGGATTTGAGCCGGTAAGTGGCAAGAGACATTCATGCTACACAAGTGCCAAGTAATGGCCATCTCCAGCAAGCAAATCGATTGGCCCGGGACATACAATGGTATTGCCATTGTTGGAATGCCCCATTATCAACATCCTGGGAGTTACTATTGATCACAAACTGAACTGGGCCAGCTGTGGCTATGGGAGCAGGTCAGGAGCTAGAAAGCCTGCAGTGAGTAACTCACTCCTGGATTCTCCAAAGTCTATCCACCATTTACAATGCACATGTCAGGATTGTAAATGCCTCACACTTATCTGGATGAGTGCTGGTTCAATGACACTCAGGAAGCTTGATATCATCCAGAATAAAGTAGCCAACTGATTGACACTAGATTTGCATTAATTGACTCACTCCACCAATACCCTATAGCAACTGTATTTATCATCCACAAAATGTACTCTAGAAATTCAAAGCACATTCCAAGCCATAGCCATTTCCATCTCGAAGGGCAAAAGCAATAAATACATGAGAACACCAGCTGCTAGTACCACTGCAAGCTACTCGCCATTCTGATTTGGAAATCTATCATTACTCTTAAAAATCCTAGAACTCTCTCCCTAAGACCATTTTGTGTTGATCTACAGCAGATAGACTGCAGCGGTTCAACAAGGCAGCTCAACACCCTTCTCTTCAAGGACAGCTATAGACAGGACAATAAATGTTGGGCCAGCCAGTGGCACCCACATTCTACAAATGATTAAAAAAAAACAAGATTAATGCAGCTGGAGAAGGATCTTACATGTCACCAGAGCAGTTCAGCATTTCTGAGTTATCTGCATAATGACAGTAACATTATGAACAGGAAGTAAGATTAGTTACAGTGAGTTGGTATTTCCTGTTAAGAACCTTCAAGGAGGCTTCTTAGACTTAGAATAGAGCAGCAGTCATGAGTTAATAGTGAAAGGCACTAATGTCCCCCTCTTTCATTCGAGAGAGATAACTGATGGTGAATTACATCTAAGGGTCACCATATTTCAGACAAGGCTATGAAGGCAATCTCAGACAGCACACTATCTGAGTCCACACTTTCGACACCACTCTGCATTGCAAACCAGTCATACATCAGAAGAAATGTAAGCAGGAATAGGCCATTTGGACCCTCAAGCCCGCTCTGACATTCAATAGGATTGAAATAACTCCACAGGGGCCAGTATCCCATCACCAAGTTACCCTTTATTTACACATGGAGAGTCCTTGACACTGATCCAGCTCTCTCAGCGTGAACAGAACCTCTGACATCCTATTTATATTCATCAACCTTGAGTCTCTGATTGGTCCAGAATAACAGCCCCAATCAGGGAACTCATATTCTATGAGGTGCACCTGGCTGACCTCATTACAATCATTATAAGAATTATTCCTGATCTGACACTCTTCCATCCATTTTCCTGTGTTTTTCCCCAAGATCCTAGATTCCTCAGCTTGTCAAGAATCTTACTATCTCAAACTTAGTCATATACAAGGACTCTGTCTCCGTAGCTGTATATGCAACAAGGAATTCCAAAAACTCAGAACCCTCTAAGAGAAAATAATTCTTCCTCATCTTGGTATCCAATAATTCTAAGACTACGTTCTCTGTCCTAGAATCTCCCATGAGCGGCAAAGTCCTCTCAACATTTATTCTTTTAAACCCCTTAATAATTCCAAACATTTCAATGAGATCACCTCTTATTTTTCTCAACTCCACTGAGTAGAGTACTAATCTGTTTTAACCTTTGTTCATTAGACAATCCCTTCATACCAGGGATCATCTCATTAAAATTTGTCTTAATTGCACCAATTAAATAATGTCTTTTCTTCAAAGACCATAACTGCTCAGGGCACTCTGGATGTGATCTCATCAGCACCTTATGCCAACCAGTTAACTAAGCAAATTGATCCATGTATATAATGTTTAGCGCTAAGTTTGCTCACCTCTGCAATTCAGTGTAAATCAGATGGTGTGTGTGCTCCACAGCATTCAGTTAAATTCTTCATAATATCTAGAATAAGTACTGGGTGGACATGATATCTCACAATTGGCAAATGTGCAGTAAGAGAAGGGCAGCTTAAAGAAGAAATCACTTCCCTGATCTAGTGGCTGCAGCAACAAGTGTCAATCAGCAATGATATCTTGGAAGAATTAAAGAAATCTGATTAGTAGAAATCTAGGTGGTGCAGTAAATGTGGCCTGGGGTTAAGTTGCTGTTTCCTGCTATGGGTTTTGGATCAGTAAAAAAGTAAAAGTAAGAAACCGTATGGCATTTGTCCAAATGGGAGTTTATTCATTTAATGGCAATTCAAAGTTAGAAAGACTTGGTTATAAGAAATGTACAGAGCTTACTAGAAGGGCAAGGAGGAGACGAAAGTTGTTAAGTTCCATGTGCTTCAATGTTTCTTACTGGGTGTGAAGTTAGCATCCTGCCCATTTCTCCTTTTACTATGGCCAAAACTTTTCCCAGAGGTCTTCACTTTTAACTTCGTCAAAAATGTTGCGGAAACCCTTTCCACCTCTTGCTGAAATTACAGAGGCACAGCAGGGGCCCCTAGGAGGAAATTCCAGCCAAGTCTCCAGTTTTAGACAACTCCCCACCGAATCCCCTCACCCTTTCACTCCGTGCACTTCCTAGCATCTCGTTGGTCTTCAGCAGGAAGTGTTGCCCTCTGCAGCGACTGTATGGCTCATGTTTGTACCTTCCTAAAAGTTACAGGTTGAATCTTGGCATGGCTAAAATGACAACTAATCAATGTCAACAACTCAGAACAAACCTCTGTGCTTTGGAAAGATAATATTGCATATCACCAAATGAGGATTCTGGACGGTAACTTGGTTCCAAGTAAAGGCACTTGGTATCCACAGGCAACACTAAGACAAAAATTGGATGATAACAAAATGGGCGAGTGTTCAGGTGAGTCTTCATCTAAGAGAGTCATACAATGACTGATACCAACGTTTGCGTTAGCCAGCAGCTCACTGTCAGCACTTGGCTGAAAGCTATTGAGCATCATGTTGTCAATTAAACTTATTGGTAATCTGTTTCCCTCATACTCGCTGGAAATTTATGCTTCCCTGGAGACAAATTGGCAGGTGCATGATGAATGGGGGCTGCTGGCCATCATGGTCGCAGAGCCACCTACCCACCCCCCTCACTTTTGCAGCTATTTTACCAGCTGAGAGGTTGGCTTTGGGTGGTCCACTTGCCTGGGTATCCATTGAGAAGTGGCCAATTACTGGCCATTTAAGGACTTTCCATCACATGAGGATTTATCCCAAGGTGCGGACTAGTACCAATTATCCAGGCTGCCTGGTGAAACCTATGTTAGCTAGAGGCTGCAGAGAGATAGCGAGAGGGAGTGGTACCAGCTGCTGACATCGCCGAAAAGAGGCACTGAATGTGAAGGTGCTGACCTGAAGAAAGGAGCAGCTTGTGAGCTAAAAATGACCTGCACCCAGGTGCTAGATTGAGCCAATTTAAATTGGCTTGAGTTAATTAAGTTATACAAAAAGTAAGAAGGATGAGGTAATGCAATATATGGATGAGAAACAATGAGGTAAAGCTACCTATGTGTTAAGGCCAGGGGCAATAAGACAAATGCATGCAATAAGTGAATTAGCCTGAGCCAGTGGGAAGAAAGCAGCACGACTTGAGAGAGATAAGAGAAAGAATAAAAAAAAGACCCTCAGGGCATGCAGCCAGTGAAAACTCTGGACCAACAATCACAAAAGCAGATTCTAAGTCAAGGGCATGGTAATGACATTGAGTGCAGTGCCTGGCCAGCTTCAGCCCTCATCAGCATCAGCAACTATCCTGATCGGGTGTTAGTGTTTATATTCTGTGAGAACTTGGGGAGTGTTAGAGGGCTCTAGTGGGTGTATAAGCCAGTCCTAGATCAGTTTATGGGAAAATATATAAGTTCTAGTTTTGTGATAAAAACATTTAAGAAACACATGTCTTGTTTAATACTTTAATAAAGTAATTTGTGAGGTTACAAGAATTGATTCTTTTCCTCTCTGTATAAGCCGATAACTGGAGACAGTTTCCTCCAGGCCCCCGACAACATCAAGCAACATCATAGTCAGGCTGATGGGATGGTTGTCTACTGGTCAGACACGAACTGTACATCAGGGCAACCCAAACTGTCCCCACCTTAATTTACATTTTCCCTCTGCATTCTGTACTTTCCAATCTGTTGATTCAGGCCCCATATCGGGATTATCCAGATCACCAGTCCCATTACAAAATACAGCCCATTGGCTCTGTTGGAATGGTCAAGGCTGTTGAGTTGGACCTCCCTGTGCTGGAGTTACCATCAATCGCATTCAATTTCTATCTGACCAATAGCAGCACAGGTTATCCTATTCGTAGAAACTTCTTAAGTTTGAGAAAAAAATAGAACTAATAAACCATTGAAATAAACAATTAAAACTTAATTGTTTAAATCACTTGCATTATCAAAAGAAATACGTCTTCCTGTAAGATATTCTGAGAGATCTTTGGTCCATCCTCGATATTTTTAAAACTTCATTGGCATTAATCACTCCCTTAAGCAAACCATATACTTTACAATATAACAAAGTGTGGTGCTGGATGAACACAGCAGGCCAGATGCTTCTTGGCCTGCTGTGTTCATCCAGCTCCACACTTTGTTATCTTGGATTCTCCAGCATCTGCAGTTCCCATTATCACGTATACTTTACAATCACTGCTTCACCCTGATAACTACATGCAGTGTATCCAGGAATATCTAGGAGCCTTGTGTATTTTAAATAATGACATGTTTTTGTATAAAGATAGATTCGTTTTTTCAAAGGTTTAAAGTATTAACATTTCAAATAATTTTCAATATTATTTCAGCGATAGTGTTTTGAGATGGAGTGCGTGAGCAGGACCCAAGTGAGTTAAAAAGTGTTCACGTGTCTCAAAGGGGTTTCTTAAACAAAATTAGGCATCTGTTGAACCATATGCAGTGTTCCTAACATCTGAGAGGTGAATACTTTGGTGGAAGTGACAATATGGTTTCTATTGAACCCAAACATTAAGAAAAGCAGTTTTTACAGATGGTTAATTTTATTTGAGGGCCTCTTTGAGACACCTGGATACTATTGTTTGAATTGCTTTGGCCCTGTTCCTGCACACCACTCCTCCAAACATCACTTTGTTGAAATACTATGGTGAATTACTTTAGATTTTAGATCTATTAACCTTTTAAATCCTAAACCTGACTTCATATTAAAAGATGATATTACTTAAGATACTATACCTCCAAGTTTAAATAAGGAACAATTGATAATATTGCTTAACTTCCTAGGGACAACCACATGTGCATATCAATGCAAGGATCACACACAATGAAACATATATTCACATCTACACCATGACCTTACGATCAAGTGTAAAACTGTAATCTTAATATTGAACATGGTTTGGTTCCAATAAACTATGAAATATTGCAGCACACAATGCAATGGAACTGAATCATGTTCAATATTGAGGCGTGCTTTGATTATGAGTTCATCATGATCCCATTTAAACCCATGGTGAGGTTTTATACAGATAATAACCTACTTATGGATTAATGAGCTAAAATCTGATATATTTTCTGCTCTCTCCCTAATCAGACAGTTGCATAAAATTGGCAGTCTAATTTACCCGAGAGCCCATTAAAACAACCTGTGGTGTTATGTTGAAACATAACCTCTAAAGGTCAACAAGCTACTGGGTCATAACAACAATGGAAATGATGGCATGCACATCATATAGTAACCACATTTTATAAGTAAGGCAGAAAATATTTAAATGTTAATATCTGTAATTATAAATTTGCTGTACTTAATCCCACGAGCATGTCTGTGGTATAACTAGAAAGGAGCGTACTGATGTGTAATAAAGATAATTTGACAGCACTACAGTTGGCTTATACCTGTCCTTTCTTTCCACAGAAGGAGAGGAAACCATTTAAAGAAAATCCTAAATGTGAAGTGATAAACATCAAAACAGCCTGTACACTATTGCAGCTATGAATCAGAAGCAGATAAAAACATCATGGATGGATTTGGTTTATAGTTCTATTTGCAAAAAAGGTTTCCAATTTGATAAAGCAAATCAATACAGTTTTTGTTCTGAAAATTCAGAATTGCTGCAAACAAGTCTACCTTTTACAAAACTACAAGTAAGTTGACAAGAATTCATTCCAACAAGTCAACAAAGCTGAAGAGAACAGACCTTAGAGGGTCTATAAAAAAATTCCAAACAGAATGGAAAGATTGAAGTATAGATGATAGAGATCAGACATCAAGTTAAACTTAAAGCTATTAACTAATCAGGAAAAAAAGGACTGATTATAGGAAATATATTTTTATGCTGTTCAATGAAGAATATCAGAAGAGATGTAAAGCTAAACGTTTCTGTTTTAGAATTGATGTGTATACTTAATAAAATTTTAATGGTCTTGTTTCATTCAAAATATTTAGTATGGACAAGCAATGTGAACAAATAACTGTTCTACTAAAGGATGCCATGAAAGAATAAATGCCTTTTAATAGAAAAGAAGAGAAGTCATTGAACCGGAACTTCACCTCCATGGCTCCTATGGTATTGTAGTGTTATTTTGCTGAAGAGGCTGTACCAACTGCTGCCTCTGATGCAATCTGCCCTCTTGAGCAGGGTCACATATACCAGTGGAAACCTGCGATGGAAGGTTAACCGGAATCACACAGCCCAGTTGACTGATACCATGACAGAATACTTAGTTTGGATCACGCGTCACAAATTGTTGGGGCACTCTACAAATGAAACAC
The DNA here is from genome assembly GCF_030684315.1 of Stegostoma tigrinum. Classification (NCBI taxonomy): domain Eukaryota; kingdom Metazoa; phylum Chordata; class Chondrichthyes; order Orectolobiformes; family Stegostomatidae; genus Stegostoma; species Stegostoma tigrinum. Next base: position 43,314,995 of record NC_081362.1, read on the forward strand.
TAACCTGCAAGATGGCCCCTGTGTTATGCATGAGATCAACATCCGCCTAGCTGAACTCGTCCTCACACTCAACAACTTCTCTTTTGACTCCTCCCACTTCCTACAGACTAAGGGGGTGGCCATGGGCACCCGCATGGGCCCCAGCTATGCCTGCCTCTTTGTAGGTTACGTGGAACAGTCCCTCTTCCGCACTTACACAGGCCCCAAACCCCACCTCTTCCTCCGGTACATTGATGACTGTATCGGCGCCGCCTCTTGCTCCCCAGAGGAGCTCGAACAGTTCATCCACTTCACCAACACCTTCCACCCCAACCTTCAGTTCACCTGGGCCATCTCCAGCACATCCCTCACCTTCCTGGACCTCTCAGTCTCCATCTCAGGCAACCAGCTTGTAACTGATGTCCATTTCAAGCCCACCGACTCCCACAGCTACCTAGAATACACCTCCTCCCACCCACCCTCCTGCAAAAATTCCATCCCCTATTCCCAATTCCTCCGCCTCCGCCGCATCTGCTCCCACGATAAGGCATTCCACTCCCGCACATCCCAGATGTCCAAGTTCTTTAAGGACCGCAACTTTCCCCCCACGGTGATCGAGAACGCCCTTGACCGCGTCTCCCGCATTTCCCGCGACACATCCCTCACACCCCGCCCCCGCCACAACCGCCCCAAGAGGATCCCCCTCGTTCTCACACACCACCCTACCAACCTCCGGATACAACGCATTATCCTCCGACACTTCCGCCATTTACAATCCGACCCCACCACCCAAGACATTTTTCCATCCCCTCCCCTGTCTGCTTTCCGGAGAGACCACTCTCTCCGTGACTCCCTTGTTCGCTCCACACTGCCCTCCAACCCCACCACACCCGGCACCTTCCCCTGCAACCGCAGGAAATGCTACACTTGTCCCCACACCTCCTCCCTCACCCCCATCCCAGACCCCAAGATGACATTCCACATCAAGCAGAGGTTCACCTGCACATCTGCCAATGTGGTATACTGCATCCACTGTACCCGGTGCGGCTTCCTCTACATTGGGGAAACCAAGCGGAGGCTTGGGGACCGCTTTGCAGAACACCTCCGCTCAGTTCGCAACAAACAACTGCACCTCCCAGTCGCAAACCATTTCCACCCCCCTTCCCATTCTCTTGATGACATGTCCATCATGGGCCTCCTGCACTGCCACAATGATGCCACCCGAAGGTTGCAGGAACAGCAACTCATATTCCGCCTGGGAACCCTGCAGCCCAATGGTATCAATGTGGACTTCACCAATTTCAAAATCTCCCCTTCCCCTGCTGCATCCCTAAACCAGCCCAGTTCATCCCCTCCCCCCACTGCACCACACAACCAGCCCAGCTCTTCCCCCCCACCCACTGCATCTCAAAACCAGTCCAACCTGTCTCTGCCTCCCTAACCGGTTCTTCCTCTCACCCATCCCTTCCTCCCACCCCAAGCCGCACCCCCAGCTACCTACTAACCTCATCCCACCTCCTTGACCTGTCCGTCTTCCCTGGACTGACCTATCCCCTCCCTACCTCCCCACCTACACTCTCTCCACCTATCTTTTTTTCTCTCCATCTTCGGTCCGCCTCCCCCTCTCTCCCTATTTATTCCAGTTCCCTCCCTCCATCCCCCTCTCTGATGAAGGGTCTAGGCCCGAAACGTCAGCTTTTGTGCTCCTGAGATGCTGCTTTGCCTGCTGTGTTCATCCAGCCTCACATTTTATTATCTTGGAATCTCCAGCATCTGCAGTTCCCATTATCTCTGAATTATATTTCTTTTTGGACAATGAAAGTGCAACCTGGACACTGCTATATGGATAAAATACCAGGAGAGTTTTGCAACTTCAAAGTCAAGTGAAATGGTGTGGTGTACACTTTAGCGACACAAATTTATGTTGCTTTTCAGGCCACCGAGGGAATTACTGTATGAGGTGGAGAGGTCCCAGAAATTAAGGAGGATTTGCCTGACATTAGCTGCCGAATTGGCCTTGTTGCAGTTTGTTACAGATCTGTGATTGCAACGCAACCAAAAACTTCCAGTTCCTGCGAACAAGAAACATGACTATCTCTCCTCTCTTTTTGAGTGAAAGAAAACCTTAGAGACTCAAAAGAAAGTATTCACTCCTAAGGATGGCATGGTGGTAGCAGTGTTGCCTCACTGTATCAGTGACAGGCATGTCTGCACAGGTTTCCGTTGGGTGCTCCAGTTTCCTCCCACGAAGATATCTAAAGATGTGCAAGTTAAGCGGATCGGCCATGCTAAATTGCCCCACAGTGTCCAGAGGCATGGGAATTATGAGGTTACAGTGGTAGTGCTGGGTTGTGGGATGCTCTTCGAAGAATCAGTGCAAACTCGATCAGCCAAATGGCCTCATTTGCACTGTAGGGATTCTATGTGACACCTGTGCCCTCTTGATGAATAATGCACTTGAAGACTGACAATTGATGTGCAGATGGCATTGTGTCATCATTGCTAAAATCGAAAGGACTGTGTGTGAAATAACTCTCCACCTGGGCTTTGGATGTACGTAAGTTGTTGTCCCTGTTGACATTTTTCCATCCACAATATGGGTGTCAAACTATCTGTTTTGATTGCCATTAGGGCATGTAAACACAGGAGCAGGAGTAGGCCATTGAGTCCACTTGACATGATCATGGCTGATCAAACATTTCAATGCCTTTTACCTATTCTGTCCACATAACCATTTCCCCTTCGATTTCCCATAACCATTTACACCATCGATAATCAAAAATGTATCAACCTCTTTTTTCAAATATACTCATTGGCTAGGTTCCCCAGCTCCCTGGGTGAGACATTTCAAACCTTCACCTACTTCTGAATTAAAGAAACCTCAACATCACAATCTGAAATGGCATTCCCATTCCTTTTACATTTTGGCCACTAGTTGTAGGCTTCCCAACCAGGGCAATAATTTAAAAACGCATCAACACTGTCTATCTCTTCAAAATATTTTGTGGGATTCAATGAGGTCACCTCTCATTCTTCAAAACTACGGGAAGTATCTGTTTGCTCTGCACTTTTTCATTGGACTCTCCTACTATCCAGGAACTATCTGCTGAACCTTTATTACACTCTCTGGGTGGTAATAATGCCTTTCTTTGAGAGCTGACCAAAAATGCACACAGTCCTCTAGCTGTGGACTAACCAAGGTGTACCACAATTGAACCATGATAATAATACTCTTCTAATCACATTGTCTTGTGTTAAAGGCTAACTTTCCATTATCCTTCCTAATAGTGCACCGATATTTTAGTGCTTGATGACTTTTTGGCAAAGGCATCAAAGTTCCCTTACACATTCATCGATTCCAAATTGTCTGCACTTCTGTTCTTCCTATTAAAGTGGATAATCTCACACACATTCAATCTGACATGGTTTTGCCCAAACACAAATCCTGTCTAAATCCCCCTGAAATCATCTTAACATCTTCCTTTTAACTACCATTCTGACATTATTGCAAATTTGAAAATATTAGATTCATTCCCCATATGCAAATCATTGATATAGATTGTGATGTACTGCTGAGGCCCTAATACTGACCCTTGCAGTAGCTTAGAAACAACCGTTTGCCAATGTGAAAATGACCCATTTATTCCTACTCTCAGGTTTCTGCCTGTTAACCAATCCTTAATATATGCCAATGAATTACCCCCCATCCTATGAGCTTTAATTTTGCTAACCAATTTCCCATGAAGGACTTTATTCTAAGTTTTCTCAACATCCAAATATACTACATTCATTGGCTGCCACTTATCAATTTTATTCATTAAATTCTGAAACACTCTATCCAATTTTGCAAATCAATGCTGACTATACGCAATCAGATCATTTTTATTTAAACTTCCATTTATCATATCCTTTATAATTTGAGTATTTTCTCTACTACTGATGTAGGTCTGGTAGCCCTGTTCGTCTTCCTTACATATTTCTTAAATACTGGAGTTGCTTACTTCCAAACTTGCTAGTTCCTAGGAGTAAATATCACCAACAATAATTCCTGATCCACCGATGTCGATTCTATAGTCTAGAAAGCACAATAATGCTTCTACTTCCTAAAAACGCTAAGGAAATTCAATATATCCACAATGATTCTTACCAACTTTTACAGATGAACCATAGAAAACGTCCCATCAGAAAACATTACAGCTTGTGAGGCAACTGTTCTGTTCGAGACTGCAAGCAATTACAGAGAGTTGTGGATGCAGTCCAGTCCACTACTCAAACCAGCTTTCCTTTCATTGACTCTGCACTTACCGCTGCCTCGGGAAAGCAGTCAACATAGTCAAAGACTCTCTTCCACCCTCTTACATGTGGCAGAAGATAAAAAGTTTGAAAACACGAACAGATTCAAGAACACCTTCTTCCCCACTGTTACTAGACTTACGAACGCAAACGTTGTGTGGCATCAAACCTCATGGCGAATGATATCCTTTTTTTTCTATCCATTTCATCATACCTCTGTCTCCCCCACACTCCCTCCCTCCTTTCTTTTCCATTTCTTTCTTCATCCCTTCCTTAACTTACTGTTCCTTCTCAACCTTCCTTTCTCCATCACTCCTCTATTCCCTGCCGCTAATACTGCCATTCTCCTTCCCTCCTTCTGTTTCCTTTATTCCTTTGTTCTTTTTCTTTCCCTTCTCCTCCTTTGTTCCTTTCTCCTCTTTTGTTCCCTTTTTGTCCTGATCCTTCCTTTCCTTCCTCTCCTTTACATTACCTTCCCTTCCTTCTACCATTCTTTTAAATTAATTTTCTCCCTTCCTTCTCTCTCCTTTCCTTCCTTCCTAATTTTATTTCACCCCTCCCTTCTTTCTCCTTTCTTTCTTCCATTACTTCTTATGTGGCTTCATATTATTGTGGTACAGTAGATGATGTAGGTAAAAGGAACACAATAATAAACACTGATTTCTTCAATACTCTCATTGGTAAAGATGAATTCGTCATTTTACAAAATTATTTCATGATGGATGGTGCAATCTGTACTATTCAGTTCCATTTCATTTGGTATCATAAACCAGTAGCTATGAGTTTAAATGAGATAACGTTTGCTGCAGTCTTGGTATTTATTACTGAAATGTCACATCAAGGAACTCTAAATGTAGTTCTAATTGTCAAACAATTATTTACTTAATATGCAAATATCATACATCAAGTGTCACATCAAAACTTTTGATGAAGTTGGACAAATAATATTTATTTTACTCTCTGACATTAACAATATTAAGATTTCTTTCAACTGAATTTATACATCATGGAGATAAGTTTTGCATTTTAGCCAAAGAATTAAAGATTTTCTTTTAATATTTCATCAAATACAATAAGAATGTCTTTGCTCAAAATAAAAAAATGTTTTCAGAATTAAACGTTAATTAGATATTGGATATTGTCTTAAGAACAGGGTCAGAAATATACGAAGCAGTGTTTGTTGGTAAATTTCTTCCTTGAGTTAATCTGAATTTAGATCTTGTTGTGGGGTATTGACAGGATGTCCAACACCTCAATCTAAATTTATTTATTTCTTTTTGCAAACTCTGTCTTCTTATGTGACAAAAAGGTCCATTTTACCACCTCCATGTTGATGGACTTGGAGCCAGAGGGTTAGGTAAAATAAGGAGGGCTGCATTGGAGTTGATCTCAGGTGCCTTTGGATCTTTAAACAAATTTCTCAAGATGATCAGGCAATGGGATCAGGGCTGTGCTTTTAGGAGACAAGTGAGATGGATTTTGAAATAGGTATTAAATCCTCCCTGGAGTGTGTGGGGTCCATGGAGAATCAATGATTCAGTTCCTCAAAGGAAGTGGAACTATGTTCAATGGAAGTGGCAACCAATGAGTACAGCTACAATTCAAACAGTCAGGCATGTTAACCAAAGGATGAAACATTTAGAAGTATAGCAACATCTAAGACCATTTCAGTTGACACTTAGTGGAAAAGCTTGTTCCAGATTCAATGCAGCAGTCATAGACAAAACAATGGGAATGAGAAGCATACAAAAATTTGTTTGACAATTAGAGCTGCATTTGGAGTTCCTTGCTATGACAGTTGCTAACAAACATGTCTGAAGTCTTCAATTTTCCATGACTGTGCTGCAGTGAGAGGGAGGGCAGAAACTATTGTAGAAGTGTGTTAGTATCTGAAAGAGTTAGTTGACATCATGAAATAGGCTTCTTCCTTCAGAATATAAAGGTCTGTCCCTTGCAGGAGTTAGCCAGAGTTTCTAAAGCATTTTCCATGCTACTATTACTGTTTGAGTATGTTGTAACAGTAACAATATGAACCAGAGCGGCACCAGTCTTATGAGGCTGCAAAGGTGCATGGAGGAGGATGGTACATATGGGGGAAAATGCAGGTGAGTGTTCACAGAAGTTACTATGAAAGATTTGCAAAAAGGCTTTGCTTCATGGACTGGTTAAACCACCAGTGTCTACAGAGACTGTGTCTGCTGAGGCACCTGCATGGAATGCTGGAGGAGTGCTGCATTAAAGCTATGGTGAAAAGCTATTATCTGGTGAGATCCCGAGTGCTTTGAGATTAATTTGTGTGAATGTTTTTGGTGCTGTTACATCATGTTCTGGTGCCTTCAGTTGAAATTGCAGTGGACAATCCTTTTCTGTTCCTGTGGTCATGGCAACCTCTGGCTGCATGAGCCCTTGAGGAGTTTGACACATTGAAAACCATCTGCACCTGTCCTCAGACCAACTGAGTTTTCACAGAGGCTACACATCATCATCAAAGTCACCAACTTTCCATTGGCAGCACAAAATGTGCTTTGAGAAGAAATACCATTTGGTTCAAATGACTGCTCCTCAAGCATTTCAAGGTCCATTCATTCTTCATGTCTTATCTGGAAAAGTCAATACTTCGCATTGTATTCATTTGTCCCGGGCCAGCTTACCTACCTATTGTTCAAGACAGTTCATGCGCAAGGCTATTCCATGGATGTCATGCATACCTCCTCCACCCATGAGGTAGTTTCCTTCATTTGGCTCTCAATGAGAGTTTCCCTTCTCTGAATGAAAGAAGCCATATATCCACCTATCAGAGTCAAGGCCAGCATATATAGATTCCACCACTGTTCATGTATGGGCATTGTTCTAAAAATCTGGTTCATAATATTAGGTTAGAAAAAGAAGTGATCAATGGATTTGCCTCCGATACAATGTTTTACCTGATACAGCGAACTTGCGTCATCACCCATAACATTAGAAACTGGACGTGGATATCATGGTAGTGAAGAATTGAACAGACGTTTATTTAGCCAAGTATTAAATACAAATATTACAGTCTTCAGAACTAGTATTAACTGTCTGACCTGGTGTAAAGTTGCTGCATTATAGCAGAGGAACATGCTTTGTGTCACGTCTTGCTTCAAGGAATCCAAAGTAAGACAGAATACTGACTGTGAGACATAACACAATTTTTTTTAATCCATTGAAAGAAACTTATCTCAAATAGATATTCATGGTTATGCATTGGCATGAGTTGTCAATTTGAAAGCTAAATAACAATTCAAAAAATTTATAAGACTAACATTTCATAATCCAATCTAATTTGTTAGAGGTTTGTAATTTGATGTTGCATATCCACCTGGAAAAGCATGCATTGTTCTCTATTCTCTCTGTTTGACAATTTGGCTGTTCTCTTTCTGTTGCTGAATCATAGAATCCCTACAGTGTAGAAACAGACTCTACAAGTCCACACTGACCCTTAGTGCGTCTCACCTAGATCCATTCCCCCATAATCCACCTTAGCTACACACCCCTGAACGCTACAGGCAATTTAGCATGGCCAATCCACCTAGCCTGCACATCTTTGGACTGTGGGAGGAAACCAGAGTATCCAGAGGAAACCCATGCAGACGCAGGGAGAATGTGCAAACTCCACACAGATAGCTGCCCCAAGGGTGGAATTGAACCTGAGTCCCTAGTGCTGTGAGGCAGCAGTGCTAACCACTGAGCCACTGTGCCACCCAGTGCTGTGATGCGACATCACTATACAATTATTGTCATTGGATCATTCTTCCTTAACCTCTTTGAGCATGATTGGTGTGCCATACACATTTATCTGGACTGGTTTTTGTTCCTTTGCAATATAGCACCATGATCTGTAATGATTTTGATCTGGGTTAGCTACATATTGAAGAAATATTTCCCGCTATCCACAACTTTGGATTTGAATTTCTAACTTGCACCCTCTATTCTTGATACTTGCTCTCTCAATATACATATCTTTGTTTTATCTCTATGAAGAAGAACATCTTGTGAAAAATGGCTGCTGGACAAGAGTGTTCACACTCGTCTTTCAAACATAGGTTGAGCCGGGATGGTTAATCCTTTCTCCTTTGGAGTTGCATGAAAATACAGCAGTGCAATGTGAAGAACTTACTTTGCTGCTTGACAATTGATAATTATCGATTTGATGCATGTACCATACATTCTGCTCAACTGTTTAAGCGTAAATAGTAGGGTCATGATGTGGTTGGATTACTCATCACTTAGTCCACTTGTCTTGGAATAGTCAGCAAGTGTATTGCAGTCTGTTGTTAGGTACTATCTGATCTGGTACACCAAATAAATTAAAAGTAGTGCTTATCATGTCAATGACAGTTAATACATGTTGTGTTGCTAATGGGAAATTCAGAGAAGCAATCCATAACAAGGATGCAATCTATCTCATAGGAGCTGGTTAACTCATTTTGGCTGGATGACTTGATTGCAATACAGAGAGATACAAAAACTGCAGGTTCACTTCTTGCAAAAGTTCAGGTTACTATGAAGGACTTTTCTCTCAATCTCTCTCCTCATCTGAGGTGCAATGATCCTCAAGTTAAACAACCACCAGTCATCTTTGTAATGAAACAGCAGTCATATGGTATCATAAGACTATGGTGACTTTTTAATCTACTTGATGCACTGCAAATTTACCTGTTGCTACTTTCATTCAAGGAGTGGTTGGAACATGCTTGGGATTGAATCATTTGACATGTCTCACATGCATACAACAGGCATTGTAATCATCCAGTCACTGCTGGCTTCCTTATTATCTATAGCCATCCCTTCGTCAGGAAGTAGGTATTTTTAATTAGTCTGTTCAGACGTGTTATGGAACACCTCAGAGCAGGTGGCACTTGAACCAGAACCTTCTGGCACGGACACAGAGATGCTATAACTGTTCCACAAGTGCTTTGAAGCACACTTACCTCTTCTTCCCATTGACAGGGACAGCACTCTTTCTGTTTCTTTACTAGTTGCAGGAACATATCTGTAGAGGAGTCACTGAATAAATGAGCCATTCTTCTTTTAGCCAGCGTCATTCTTCCAGTCTTGTTTGTTCAACACTTCTTCCAATGCCTTCAATGTGTAGATTCTATATCAAGATGACAGCTGCACTTTAGATATGGAATTAATCTTTAACATACTATAGACATGTGGAGACGGTTTAAGGAACAGTTGTACTATAGACATGTGGAGACGGTTTAAGGAACAGTTGTTGGGAGTGATGAGTAAATATGTCCCTCTGAGACAGGCAAGAAGGGGTAAGATTAAGGAACCTTGGATGATGAGAGCGGTGGAGCTTTTAGTGAAAAGGAAGAAGGTAGCTTACATAAGGTGGAGGAAGCTAGGGTCAAGTTCAGCTAGAGAGGATTACATGCAGGCAAGGAAGGAGCTCAAAAATGGTCTGAGGAGAGCCAGGAGGGGGCACGAGAAAGGCTTGGCAGAAGGAATCCGGGAAAACACAAAGGCATTTTACACTTACGTGAGGAATAAGAGAATGGTCAAAGAAAGAGTAGGGCCGATCAGGGATAGCATAGGGAACTTGTGTGTGGAGCCTGAGGAGGTAGGGGAAGCCCTAAATGAGTTTTTTGCTTCTGTCTTTACGAAAGAAACCAACTTTGTAGTGAATGAAACCTTTGAAGAGCAGGTGTGCATGCTGGAATGGATAGAGATAGACGAAGCTGATGTGCTGAAAATTTTGTCAAACATTAAGATTGACAAGTCGCCAGGCCCGGATCAGATTTGTCCTCGGCTGCTTTGGGAAGCGAGAAATGCAATTGCTTCGCCACTTGCGAAGATCTTTGCATCCTCGCTCTCCACTGGAGTCGTACCTGAGGACTGGAGAGAGGCAAATGTAATTCCTCTCTTCAAGAAAGGAAATAGGGAAATCCCCGGCAATTATAGACCGGTAAGTCTCACGTCTGTCGTCTGCAAGGTATTAGAAAGGATTCTGAGGGATAAGATTTATGACCATCTGGAAGAGCATGGCTTGATCAAATACAGTCAACACGGCTTTGTGAGGGGTAGGTCATGCCTTACAAACCTTATCGAGTTTTTTGAGGATGTGACTAGAAAGGTTGATGAGGGTCGAGCTGTGGATGTGGTGTATATGGACTTCAGTAAGGCATTTGATAAGGTTCCCCATGGTAGGCTCATTCAGAAGGTCAGGAGGAATGGGATACAGGGCAACTTAGCTGCTTGGATACAGAATTGGCTGGCCAACAGAAGACAGCGAGTGATAGTAGAAGGAAAATATTCTGCCTGGAAGTCAGTGGTGAGTGGAGTTCCACAGGGCTCTGTCCTTGGGCCTCTACTGTTTGTAATTTTTATTAATGACTTGGACGAGGGAATTGAAGGATGGGTCAGCAAGTTTGCAGACGACACAAAGGTCGGAGGTGTCGTTGACAGTGTAGAGGGCTGTTGTAGGCTGCAGCGGGACATTGACAGGATGCAGAGATGGGCTGAGAGGTGGCAGATGGAGTTCAACCTGGATAAATGCGAGGTGATGCATTTTGGAAGGTCGAATTTGAAAGCTGAGTACAGGATTGGGGATAGGATTCTTGGCAGCGTGGAGGAACAGAGGGATCTTGGTGTGCAGATACATAGATCCCTTAAAATGGCCACCCAAGTGGACAGGGTTGTTAAGAAAGCATATGGTGTTTTGGCTTTCATTAACAGGGGGATTGAGTTTAAGAGTCGTGAGATCTTTTTGCAGCTCTATAAAACTTTGGTTAGACCGCACTTGGGATACTGCGTCCAGTTCTGGGCGCCCTATTATAGGAAAGATGTGGATGCTTTGGAGAGGGTTCAGAGGAGGTTTACCAGGATGCTGCCTGGACTGGAGGGCTTATCTTATGAAGAGAGGTTGACTGAGCTCGGTCTCTTTTCATTGGAGAAAAGGAGGAGGAGAGGGGACCTAATTGAGGTATACAAGATAATGAGAGGCATAGATAGAGTTGATAGCCAGAGACTATTTCCCAGGGCAGAAATGGCTAGCACGAGGGGTCATAGTTTTAAGCTGGTTGGTGGAAAGTATCGAGGGGATGTCAGAGACAGGTTCTTTACGCAGAGAGTTGTGAGAGCATGGAATGCGTTGCCAGCAGCAGTTGTGGAAGCAAGGTCATTGGGGTCATTTAAGAGACTGCTGGACATGTATATGGTCACAGAAATTTGAGGGTGCATACATGAGGATCAATGGTCGGCACAACATTGTGGGCTGAAGGGCCTGTTCTGTGCTGTACTGTTCTATGTTCTATGTTCTATACAAGAAATCCTTACTGCCCACAACTCATTCTGTCCCAGCCCATGCACCAACCAAATGTTAAATAGCCGCAGATCGAAAGAAATTGTACCAGTCGAACATGCTACTCTGTGACCCAACCTTCAGACTTCCTCTTGCTTTGGCACATCTAGGTTTAGAACAGAGAATAAATAGCCTTTTTCAATAAACAGACAAATCAGCCTGTGAAAGTGCAGCAATTGTCCTTCCACTTCTAAAGAATGGCACACTGCCACTTCACAGCGCTAGGGGCCACGGTTTGATTCCAGCCACAGGCGATTGTACATTCTCCCTGTGTCTGCACAGGTTTCCTCAGTGTGCTCTGGTTTCCTCAGGGTGCCCTGGTTTCCTCCCACAATCCAAAGATGCGCAGGTTAGGTAGTTTGGCCATGTTAAATTGCCCATAGTGTCCATGGATATGCAGGCTATGTGGATTAACCATGGGAGATGCAAGATGACAGGGATAGGGAAGGGAGTGTTGTTCTGGTTGGGATTCGCATTGGAGGATGGTGTAGACTCATTAGGCCGAATGGTCGTCTTCCACTCAGTACATTCTCGGAATAGCCACAGGATTCTGCAGTGAATGAAACCAAGTTATTCATAGACTGGCAGCACTCATACATAGAATGACTGCCTGAGTAGATAGATTGAAGTGGATGGTGTCACACTGAAACAACTAGACAAGCTTGTTTATTTAAGACAAATGGTAACAGAAAATGGCAGATATGATCCAAAAGATTTAAGAAGGCTGGGAGACAATAAGAAACATTTTTTTGAATGTGAAGAATGTATTAGCAACAAGAAAATTCAAGGCTATAACAAGGAATAAAAACTCATGTACTGCTAATTCTCTGCATTTTCCTGTGCCTCAGAATACTGGACGAGAAATAAAGATCTATGGAAGAAAGTAGAGGCTTTTGTTCTGCGAAGATGTGTGCTCAAAGTCCACATATAAAAAGTAGCTAAAATTGCAAGAACAAAGAGAACTCTAAAAAGAAGCATCCAAAAATCAAATATCAATATTCTGGCCATTTGATTGAAGCTGAAGAGTTACATAGATCTCTTCTTGAGGGAAAAGTGGAGGGTAGCAGAAAGTGGGGTTGATTTGAGTGAAGTTGTTACAGAGTAATTGCACAAGAGTTAAAGCAATGGTGGCATATGAAAAACGAGCATGGTATAACATGACAACAAATCTCCTGGTTGAAATAGCTACAAGCTGCATCAACAGCAGCCTTCTTTTTTACACTGGCCTTATATGCTGATGCTTTTTTTGTGTTTCTATTTTCTGTCATTCCTTGAAGCACACTGATTGTCACGAACAAACAACTTGGACAGTTATCCTGTCACTTTTCTTTCATGGTCTAAATTTGCCCTGTTATTCAGTTTACAGTCAGAGTAACAGCACGCTCTTGTATACTATTCCAAAATTTCCCCTAGCAAGGAATACAAAACTGTTCTTCAATAATAGCACTTTATTACAGATTCACTTTGATGGTTTCATTTGTAGCATATTTTTACCCTCTGTCCAGACTAGGGTTGTATTAAGCCCATTGATCTCACCTAGCCTGTTATATACTCTGCCATGATCATTGGCCCTGAATCTATGCTGTATTGCTACTGTATGAGCAATTAATACTTTGATGGAACTTCTTCTCTTCAATAGCACGGTGGCTCAGCGGTTAGCACTGCAGCCTCACAGCACCAGGGACCCGGGTTCAATGCCCGCTTCAGGCGACTGTCTGTGCGGAGTTTGCACATTCTCCCCATGTCTGCATGGGTTTCCTCCGGGTGCTCCAGGTTCCTCGCACAGTCCAAAGATGTGCAGGTTAGGTGGATTGGCCATGCTAAATTGCCCATAGTGTTCAGGGGTGTGTAGGTTATAGGGGGATGCTTCAAGGGGCGGTGTGGACTTGTTGGGCCGAAGGGCCTGTTTCCACGTTGTAGGGAATCTAATCTAAAAACACCATAATGTTTATCTCTTTTGTTGATCACATTAACTATCAAGCTCCTTGCTCTGATCAGTTAAATGAGCCTTACAAGTTGAATGAGTAGCCAATAGTAGAAAGATTTTTTTTTCAGATTTGTGCAATTTATAGCTGGTGGCAAAGATGTTTTATCGCTTATATCACTTAAGTGGATCATTATCCTTATAAAATATATAAAGCAAAGGATATTGATACTAAATCTTGTTTTCCAGTGATTGTCACTATTGAATTCCAATTCAGTTGTCGAATAATGGTGACAACTGCTTATTTTGATTGGCAGAGTTGATGTTAACCCAAAATTATTCATTTTTCTCTTTGCCTCCATGCTTACATGAGAAAGGAAAGTTGTAAAAATGATGGTATGGTTTTTTTTGAAGTTTGATTTCTGGTTGTTTGGAAGGTAATTTGCAATAAATTGTTTCATGGCATTTATATACAGAGGGTACACCTTAATTGCTGATGTTCAGGATGTGTCCTCACAACAGAAACAATAGCAACATTAGGCTTAAGCATTATTTAAAAATTCACTCTTATGACCAGATCTTAGGTGAGGTTTCCCAAAAATATTATAGTTTCAGATGTAATTTTTCAAATGATCAGACTCCTTGGTGTAGAGGGATGAAGTTTTTGGTAACCTGCCCACTTGCATGGTTACGACAAGGTCAACTTAAAAAGGATTCCCTCCTTCTGAATACCTTTCCTCCAAAACAAATAAATTTATGTTTTCAAAAAGAGCCAATTTAAGCAGCTTTTCTTGAATTAAAAATGTGTTACTAAGCTGGAGAGGACTTAATAAGGCAGCATATCTATATAGAGATTAGAAATGAGAAGTGAGTCCAGAAATGAATAACTTACATGGTTCAATGTCTGGGTCATTCAAGAAGAATAACTAGTTGAGTCATGCATTCAATTTCAAGATTTTTGGCTTTTCAGCGCAAGTGAAACTATTTTGTCCCGTTTTCTTTTCAATGGCATTCTGCTGACTGTCTTCTAACACTCAGAAAGAGAGAATTATTTACCTCTAATGCAAGAATAACTGATGTACAGTTCTTTGTCAGGGATGTTTGCACCTCACTGGCATTCTAACTCAGGACAGTACACACCAGTACCTCAAGTGACCAGCATACCTGCTTCCACAAAGATGACCTATTGCACTAGCAAGCATAACCAGCTTTGAATTGGATTCCAACTCCTGTTCGTGTGTGTTTTTGAAAGGGAAAGACATAAAAGTTATTTCTTACCAGACCTGTTTTAGTTTCTCAACATGTTTAAAGTCTGAGATAACGTCAAGGAGATTACAGTTTAGTTTGTAGTGCACTTGTGCCCTTTTCATCCTTTTGAAGTTTTCTTGACACCCATCAGGTGTGACATTTCAGGGTCTTTCTTCATACAACAACTAAATTGTTATCTGCTGGTGACTGTTTGTGGAGCTACATGTTGAAATTAAAAGTTTAATGGATCTACAAACAAATCAGCATTATAATCTCTGGCTATGATAGCCTTATAAAATTTTGATGTATCGCATGTGACAGTAGTGTTGCATTCTATTGATATCAAGACAGAGCTTAGAAATAGTTCAATTGAAACAAAGTAACGTGAACAGCATTTCAATTCATGAGACTACAACCATGGATCCCTGAGAGTTAAATTGATATAAGCAGAGATTATATTTAGTCAAAGACAAAAGCAATAAAGTAAGGCTTTACCTTAATAATTTAAAACTTTTATAGATATTTGAAGATTCGTATAAAAAACACTTGCTGTGTAACACAAATAAAGAGAATAGAAAAGTTTTAAATGGAAATCAAGCTAAATGGTAAGGGAAGAAAACTATAGAAAATAATAGGTTTCAATTTTTTACATAAAACAACAAATTCCAAGTACCCTGCCTTTGCTCAAGTATATGTCATTGAATCATGAGGACAATTTAAACCAATCTCCTTATAATTTGTCCTGTGTCTCACACTGCAATTACCAACAGTTTATATTTTAGAATACAGCCTGTAATTAGGCACTGGGTTTGGACTGGCCCATTCTAGAGTTCCATAGAATAAAATCAGGAAATGAGAAGTATAAGCAAAAAAAAACTGCATTATTTAGGACAGTTAAGGTCCAAAGTTCAATGTTTGGATACCTTAGCATAATTTTTATTAAATTTTGTTAACAAAAGAAGAATGAGAACTTCAAGGGATAATCTTGCCAATGTTCTCAAAATTGCAACTACACAGGGTAATTTTCAATCTGGTAAAAGAAATAAGGTGATGTCTTGGAAGGATTATGATAGACTACTTCAATGATTTGTGAGCCATCTCATGGGAAGATAAGATCTAGGATATTCTGCGAAAGAGAAGGGACATGTGAAAGGATGGACAGGAGAGAATATTGACCATAAGCCAAATCTGGAAACAGTATCATTAGTCTTTAGGGTAAGGTCAGGGAAGAAACAAAGGGCTTGGATCTCTGCCTCAATACCATGTTCTCCATTATTCGCCATCAGACTAATTTAAAATGTTTTGTTATTTAGTTGCATATAAAAAAATCAATTGAGATAAGCAAATCTTCCAAGTTCTTATTTATTTGACAGCTTCTTTGTTGCAATTGGATGCTGGTCAATGGATAATTGTAAACCACATATATGTGCATTGGCTGGGCCTAAAGATAATTATGTCAGATAACACATTTAAAAATAACTAAGTGTTTAATTGAGCATGAACCTTCTAGGCAACCCTTGTTTCCTCCCTGTACTTGGAAGTTTAAATCAAAAAAATCTACTGGAAACTTCAAGCTCAGTATGAAGCACATATTTTTGTTTACTAATTGCAAGCTACTGCCTTCGTCAACTTGAGCTCAGATGGCTGGCATCAAAAAAATTTAACACACAACACTCCAGCCCACAGAGTATTTGCCCCTAGAAGCTAAAACTGAATACACTGTCTCCCTTACATCTTTCTTCTGGCAAGAGGCCTTTCAGAACAATATACCTTGGTTTCAAAAGCATAAATAAAACACAAAATAAGTTAGTTAGCTGCTTTAGGAGCTGTATTGTTAGATTGCTAATTGCATGGTAGCCAAAAGGATTTTCTCAAGTTCTATAATTTTTTGACATGCTCAACAGAAAAAAAGTGCTATTCTGTGATTTTTCTTTATTTTTCCCAAGTGAGTTTTTTTGCTATTTGAACATTCAGTGCAGAAGTTTGATTTTAGCAGAAGGAGAACAGTGCATCTGATCATTCTTGTGCAGAATCTGACAGTGCATGCTAAGAAATGAAATCTATAGTGCATTAAAATGACAGAACAGGTGGGAGGCCAATTTATTTACAAACGTATGAACATAATGTTAATGTCTCATAGCATAAAATGGAAATCAGCTATTCTTTACGATTTACCTTC
Source organism: Stegostoma tigrinum (assembly GCF_030684315.1). Classification (NCBI taxonomy): domain Eukaryota; kingdom Metazoa; phylum Chordata; class Chondrichthyes; order Orectolobiformes; family Stegostomatidae; genus Stegostoma; species Stegostoma tigrinum. Next base: position 43,331,951 of record NC_081362.1, read on the forward strand.
AATCTGGAGAAGAATAGGCTAAAAAAAAGTTTCAGGTCTAATTGCGCAGATTTGATTTTCTTTTGAGCTGTTCTATGACAATCATATGGTATTAATTCTGCGATCTTAATTAAATACTCAGATAGGTCGAGCATTAATGAAATATGACAAAGACCTTGTTTTCCACTTATAAATTGCATGCTGAATTTAATTCACATTTTAAACTGTAATTAAAGGGCTTTGAGGGTCAACAGATGACATTATTAAAAATTTTAGAGTTTTGATAATTAAGTGACCTGCATCTCTTAAACAGGTCTTTACCTCTTCATAACTAGTAATTTGTCTCTTTAATTTGTACAGCATTTTTTCCAATACCAAAATGCAAATGGAGAATATTTACCACAAAGGACATTTACTTTAAACAATGATTTTTATCCAGATTGATGTTTTTCAATGCAATACCTCTAAAACAAAGTGGTGCCAGTGCACAGAGTAATTTGCCAGAATAACTGACAAATGTGTTTCATAGAAGTCAAAAGGAATTCAGGTTAGTTTATGTTGTATAATCTCAACAGAAGGCATGAACGATGTTTTGGGAAAAAAATGCTTTCAAAGATGTGACAAATGCAATAATTGAAAGAAGGCAAGTTTCAATATTTTAGACAATAGGAATGGAAATCTGTGAAAAACTAGGTAAACTAAATTGGCCCTTTAAAATGAGATTGAAATCTCTTTCTCAGCAACACCTGGCCAATTGTAAAGGTTGTTCTAGTAATAATGCATGTGTTTTGTAAAAATCAGAATGGAACATCAGATAAAAGACAACTAGATATGACAAACTTTTATTCTAAAAAGGAGGGAATTAATTTAATGATTGTTCTGTATCTAACCTCCTTTGGTGTAAAGCACCCCAATCATATAGGTGAGGAGTATTGATGCTTCGAATAAGAATCTGGATGAAGTTAACTGTAGATGCGTTAAGAGTTGATTTTACCTAAATCAACAGTCTGATAAGTGTTGGTCACTATTGTTGGGAATATGTATAACATTTAAGGACTTTATGGAACAATTGGAAGATATGAAGCAGTTTGAATATTTCATGGGTTAAACATGGTTTTGAAAAGGAGTGAGGTCAAAAGTTTGATGTAAGCTATAAAAATCACATGACTTTGGAGAAAACAGCCAAGTAAGACTTTCAATGAGATAAGAGATAGGAGTTTATTGCCTTATTACTGGAAAAGCTGGCCTTTAAAAGACAAGGGTGCCTCGATACTATGTCGAGTAACACTTTTGGGATAAGATACCTATTCTACAAGGCCATAAATCAGCAAGGAAGATATCCTGCAAGCTACAAATCTCTCCTGAAATTCTCTTCTCAGTAGAAGTACTTCTGACAATCTTGTGAAACCTGAAAATCTGAACTGGTATCATGTTTTAAAGACTCTAATCTAGGTTGTTTGCAATCAGAACTAAAGTTCTATGTTACTGGTGTTTGCAACTCAATTTCAAAAACTGGAAATCAGAAATCATAATTTTGATAATCCAGATTTCTACATAACAGAGAGTCTTTTCCTTTTTTCCTGCCTGTTTCTTAGTAATCATATTTATGGAGATTTGTGTTATATGAGTGCCTCTCTGTTTGGGATTAATGGGATATAGAGATAGAGAAAACAAGAGCAGGAGTTGGCTATTCAATTGTATGAGTCTACCCTGCCATTCAGTATGATCGTGGCTGATAATACAACTCAATAGCCTGTTCCCGCTTTGCCTCGTATCCTTTGATCCTTTCAGCCACAAGTGCTATACCTAACTCATTCTTGAAATCACACAACATTCTGGCCTCGACTGCTTTAAGTTGTAACAAATCCCACAGGCTCACCATTCTCCGGGTGAAGAAATTTGTCCTCACCTCTGTCCTAAGTGGTTTACCGAGTCTATCCGTAGACTGTGACCCCTGTTTTGGTTTCCCCATGTCATTGTTCCTACATCTACCCTGTCTGATTCTGTTGGAATTTACAGGCTTCTATCAGACAGCACCCCTCCCCTCCATTCTTCTGAACCCCAGCAAATATAATCTGAACTGCTTCAAACTCTTCTCATTTTGTCAGCCCTACTCTCTCTGGAATATTGTTTTGATTCCAGTTGCTGGCTTAGATATAAACCATGTTTTAAGAAAATATTTTATTTATAGTAAATGAATCATTTTGAATTCATTAAAGAAACCTGCTGAATGTTTCTTTTATTCTGGACAGCAGTACAAAAGAAAAACAAGTAGCCATTCTGGAAATTGAGTCAACACATTTTCACTAATGGCATGACTGGTGGATATGTGGGACTTGATTATTGGCATATTCCTCCTGTGATGGGCTAACATCCTCATGTGCCCCAAAGCAGAATTCCATCCCAGCAAGTAAGGTTCATGGGAGTAAACATGTGGAAGCATGTGAGTTTTTTTTATTCATTGAGGGGATTTGGGCTTTGTTAATCAGGCCAGCGTTTACTTCCCATCTTGAGTTGCTCTTGAGTATTGGTGCTGTCTTATTGAACTGCTCCAATCTGTTTGGTCCAGCGACACCCTCTATGCTGTTAGGTAAATCTCTCCTGGAATTTGGTCCAGTGATATATAATTCAAAATCAAGAAAATGAATGGCTCAGAGAGGAAGTATTGGTGATGTTATTCACATGTATTTGCTAGCCTTGTCCTTCTAATTCAAAATGTTCATGGATTTGGAAGTTACTGTCTAAGGAATGTTGGTAAATTTCTCCAGAACATCTTTCAGGTGAAACACACTTCTGTTGTTGCATCAAAAGTGACTGGTGCCTTGTAGATGGTGAACAGGCTTTAGAGATTCAGGAGTCAAGGTGCTGTCTGCAAGATTTATATCCTCTGATATGTCTTTTGTACTAGTATATATATATAGCTGGTCCTGTTCACTTTCTGGACAATGGTAATCTCTAGGATATAGATGAATCTCAAATTTACCACTTGTCAGAAAAATCCTGGATGTTTCTCGGGGCCTGCTTCAAACAGAATAAGATTGCTTCAATATCTGAGAAGTTGTGAATGTTTCATCAGCACCTCTGATCTTAGATGAAGAGAAAATTATGGAAGAAGCAGTGGCAATGTTGGGCATGGGTAGCTGAGAAATGCTGCAGAAGTGACTGTATCTGTCACAACTGGCCTTTAACATGTACTAGCATCTTCCTTTATCTGGGTTTGACTGGAGTTAGTGTGTAGTTTTTTCTATGATTCCCATTGACTTCAATTTGAAACATTTCACCAAATATTGTTTTGATGTCAAGGTCAGTTGGTCTCATCTTGCTTCTATAGCTCAGCTCTTCCATCCATGTTTGAAGCAAGAGTGTATACAAGTTGTCTGGATCAAGTGACTCAGCTAAAACACAAACACAGTGTCAGTAAGCAGATTGTTATTATGTAAGTGCTGTTTGATTGCCCTACCATCTTCCATCGCTCTGTTAGTTGCCAAGAATAGACTGGCCAGATGGTAATTGTTTAAGGTTAGATCTAAGATAATAAAGTGTGAAGCTGGATGAACACAGCAGGCCAGGCAGCATCTCAGGAGCACAAAAGCTGACATTTCAGGCCTAGACCCTTCATCAGAGGCCTGCTGTGTTCATTCAGCTTCACACTTTATTATCTTGGATTCTCCAGCATCTGCAGTTCCCATTATCTCTGATACAAGGTTAGATCTATCCTGTTTTTGTGACATATCATACCTGGGCAATTTTCCACATTGCCAGGTAAATGCCTGTAGATGTACAGGAGCCACACATCTAGGGCTGAGATCAAATCTTTAGTATCACTGCCAGGATGTTGATAGGGACTAATGCCTTTACAGTATCCAAAGCCTTCATATCACATGGAGTGAATTGAATTGCCGGAATCCTTGCATCTGTTATGCTGGTGACCATTAGAGGAGGCTGAGATAAATGATCCATTTGGATCTTCTGGCTGAAGACTGTTGCAAATGCTTCATCCTTATCTTTTGCACATATCTTCTAGATTCTTTCATCATTGAGGATCGTGATATTTGTGGAGCTTCCTTTTCTGGCCAGTTATTTAACTGCTCACCAATATTCCCAACTGCATGTGGCAGGACTGCAAGCATTTTAATTTAATGCAATCAATTGTTGCCAAGATTGCTTTGCGGTGTTAATCACATGCTGTTCCTACTGTTTGGTATGCATGGTTATAATGTTAAAAGATTGGTGCTTTATTTTTCAGTACGGCTGGTGTGCCTCATGAAATGTTCTCCTGCTTTCTCATTAAACCAGCATTGATGATAACGGCAGAGAGTAGGAGATAGTGGGTCATAACATTATGGATTGTAATTGAATATAATTTTCCAGTCTCTGGATTGTCAGAGATGAGATGTACTAACCCAAATTGCTCTTTGATACACCACGGAAGTGTCAAAAACTTCCGACACCCTGAAATTCCCAGCATGTTTGATTTCCTCAGGGACATAATTATCCCACCTCCACTATCTGGGATGCCTCCAAAAATGCCTCTCACTGAGGTAGATTCGGAGACTTTGGACAGTCCTGATTTATTTATCTGGGTAGTTGCTCAGGGAATTATACACACATATAGTTAGTTATACAGCTGACTCCCTCAATATTGATACCCAAATCTGCTCTGACCTGAAATTATTTAGCCTCTAACCTAAAAAGGCCTCCTAACCCAATCTGATATTAACCCACAGACCCATTCACCCAGCTCACCTTCTACCTTACATTGGTACGACCCTATCGACCTCATTTTCCGAAATACTTAGTACCATAACAGCCTCCAACCATATCCACCTTCCACACTACCCTCTGCCCCTCTATTTCCTTACTATTCAATCCAGCTGCCACCTACCCACTCATCTCTTATCTCTTTACCACCCTCCTATCTTGACCACTTCATCCAGCAGCCAACATAGCCACTACCTTACCCTACTCTTCACCCAACCGCTTTGTTTATTCACCCGTTCACAAACATTCATCCACGCTCTTATTTGGTAACATTCACAATGGATGTATGAGCTCACCTTATAACACTGATGCTGTGAAAAGAGGAATGCCTTGCCTCCCCAGTCCCTCAAGAGTTACTTCACTGGAGTTCCTCATGGTATTCTGTCCTCTGCATTTCTGAAGAAGTGAAAATTGAAGGACCCAATGAGAAATCTTGAGGTCCGCCAGCTGGTTTATCAACTAAAAGAGGGTGGTAAGTAGCAATCAGCAGGATGTGCCCTTGACCTTGCTTGGTTTGATACTTTGAAACTTATTGGGATCCAGAATCAATGATGAGGAATTCAAGGACCATTCTTTCCCAGCTGCATATGTACAGATGCGCTGCCACTTCTGCTGGGTCAGTCTTATTGAAGATGGGAGAACCAACGGCTGGTGAAGGAGATGTGTGGGACATTGTCTGGAAGGTATGATGCCTGACCTGTCTGTGGAATTGCTCATCAACCTTTGGCATAAGCCCTCATTGCTAAAAAGCTCTTGACAGTGCTAACTAGATTGTGTGTGTTGCATTTGTTTTTGGTGTCCAGATCGATGCCTAGTGGGCTAATCCAATTTTATTCCTTTTCCAATTTATCTGTAGAGGCTTGGTGCAAAAAAATGGCATGTTAGATCATTTCAGAGGATAGTTAAGAATCAATCATATTGTCTGGATCTTGAATTTCCAAATGAAGATGGTAGAATTCATTGCCAAAGTGACCAAGATCAGTTTTACAGCAATCATCTATTGTAGATGTTGGAATTTTATATGTTGACCTGTGATGTAAACAGAAGTTGCTGGAGAAACTCAGCAAATCTGGCAGTATCTGGGGAGAAAGGAAAAGAAACCAGAGTTAATGCTGTGAGCCCAGTGACTCTTCATCAGAACAGTTAATCAGTAGTTCTTCGTTTTATATTATTGACGTTGATAAATTGTAAACTGCACACAAAAATAGGGGTTGGATCTTACACCAAGTAGAAAAATGAATCATTCATGTTGGTGTGGGTGGTCATCATTTTATTTTTCACCACTTGTGGTCTACTCAACGTGACTGTGCCATGACACACTGAACAACTTCACAACATAACCTGTTCCACCCATTTTATCATTTGCAGCCAGTTTAGAGCATTGGTAAGTAAAACAGTGATTCATGGAGTGCAAAATATAGGGCAGCTACTTTTATGAGCATTGCATGCTATGGCTGAGTAGGAGGTTTGATTTATGAGCTGAGCATGTGCAAAAGCTTGACCTTTGAGGCTTTTATATGACATGATCTACAGTTGTGAGATTCTCTCCATTACTGAGATTAGTTTTTAATTCCAGGTTTATCAATTGAATTCAAATTCCACCAGCTCCAATTGTCAGATTTGCACCTATGACCCCAGGACATTAGCTACAGCCTCTGGGTTAATAATCCAATGACCATTAGAACTTCCAATTCAGTAGCTGAGCAGAGTTCTCCCTCTATTTAAAGCAATTAATAGCAGATTATTTTCTATTCATGGGAATATTAGTCAATTATAGACTTATCGGTTCATGACCAGATCTGTCTATTTACGATTTGAGTCCTGAAGGAAGGTTGTACCAAAACATTGTCTGCTCCTTTCCACCAGGTGCTGCATGGCTTGCTGTGTTCTTCCAGCTTCCCGTGGTCCACACTGTTTATGATTTCTGTTTGGCATGTCACATCTACCATTTCTTGTGTTCAAGGCAATTCAATGCCTCATGGGCTTCATCCACAATTTTGTTCTTTTTTTAAACATTTGCCTAGGAAAAAATGATACAAAGTGTATTACAGACTATCATATTTACGTGCCATTCATATTTGATTTTAAGGAGTCACAATGTTAATGAATTTCACCAAAGTTTGTCAAATCTTTTCAAAATACTGAGCTTTTTAAGGCTGACTTTAACTCTGGGCTGGTATTGTGTACACTTGAGGACTGGAAATATGTGAAGGAGTCTGTCACCTTCTGCTTTGCATTTGATGGAAGACACAAGATCAAGTTCCAAGCATGTGATAGTGACAGCAGTGATAGCAGTTAGTAACCTCTGCCACAAAGGGCTGCATCCTTACCTCCTCTCTCATCCAAAACATACCTGCAGTGGAATCTGTGAATCAGCTGGACAGATCTCAAATTAAAGCAGAATTGCAGCAATCTGTACCTGCAATGCTTCAAGCAACCAGAAATCACCAGCCATAAGCATCTCAAGGAGTTACATGTGAGTGAAAGCAACATTTCCACCCCTTGGAGTCATAGATTTAGGACATTTTCTTAAGCCAGTATTGGTTGATCGACTGGATTATGTTAGGCTTTATAGGCAGTTCTAAGGAAGGGTCACTTGACCCAAAACATTAACTCTGATTTCTCTCCGCAGCTGCTGCCAGACCTGCTGAGCTTTTCCAGCAATTTCTACTTTAGTTTCTTATTGACAGCATCTGCAGTTCTTATGGTTTTTATATATTAATCAGCTTGTTCTTGTTTGGCACTTGGGACTACTGGGTGAATTTACAGCAAATTGCAAAAGAGTTTCGTGCAGCGTCATGAGTTTCTCCATGGGCTTGGGGTAGAATAAGGTACTGAGGTGTCCATCCTTGATAGAGATGTGTGTGTCCAAGAATAAGACTGATTCTGAAGAGCAGTCCATAGTAAGTCTGATGTTGGAATGAAACTTGTTGATATTGTTGTGCAATGAAGAAGTCTTGCTTGAACTTGTGCATATTGGAGTGAAAATTTGGTCCCCATGGCTGTTCCACATGTATGGATAAAAAAAACTCGGTTTTGAAGATGAAGATATTGTGATCGAGAATGAAACGAATGAGTTGTATGATGAGATCTGGAAATTGTTGATATTCAGTACTGAGGTTGTTTCAAAGTTGCCATCATTGTGAGGGCTGCTGGTGTAGAGTGCCAAAATGTCCATTATGACAAAAAATGTTCCTAGCCCATGGGTGCTGACTTTCTATAAGAAATCTGTAGTGTCATGACAGAAGCTGCGGTTTCCTTGTGCAATGAATTTCAAGATGCCCCTGTTGTAGCCAGAGAGGTTCTCACACAGGATCCCATTGCCTGATATAATGGGTTGTCCAGGCGTGTTGGGTTTGTGTATCTTTGAAAGGCGTAGAAGTCCCCTGTGCAAGAAGTATGCAGGATCAGAGTGCATAGGATACTCTGAAGGTTAGGATCAAAGGTCTTGATCAGTCATTCAGTTGACTGATGTGTTCTTTGGTCAAATCGGCAGGTAGTTGTCTATAGTGTGAGGGGTAATGGGAACTGAGGATGCTGGAAAATCCGAGATAACAAAGTGTAGAGCTGGATGAATACAGCAGGCCAAGTAGCATCAGAGGAGCACAAAAGCTGACGTTTCAGGCCTAGACCCTTCATCAGAAATGAAAATGCTGCTTGGCCTGCTGTGTTCATCCAGCTCTAAACTTAGTTGTGTGTAGTGTTCCTGTTTGTTCAGTTGATTGTAAACTTCTTTGCAATAGCCCATTCTACTCTGGATGACAATGGCTCCTCCTTTGTCTGCTGGCTTGATGATGATGTTATGATTAGTTTTGAGAGCATGGATGGCATTAAATTGTTCTTGGGTGATGTTCTGTGCTACCTTGTGAGCCTGGCTGATGAATCTGGCATTAATGCATCTCCTGACCACATACATGTCAAGTCTAGGGCAGCAGCCTTCCTTAGGGTCCAATTTAACTCCTTCTTCTTTGGAAACTGCGCTGCAGAGCTCTCTGTCAACTGTTCCAGTTCATTGATTGCCTCAATGTGTTAATTGCTGACATCATGGGGTTTGTGGGAGAATTCCTAGAGCCTCATTTGCCTGATGATTTCCTTTGTGTGTGTCACCAGATGAATGGGCTCCATTTTGGTAGCGTGGCAGAAATGGAGTCCTTGGTTGATAATTTGATTTCTGGTTGAAGTTCCGTACCCACGATGACCTCATGCTCCAGAAGCACATGAAAATCTGCTTGAATTGTCCTGAACTTCACTCATGAATAATTATTGCAGACTGTGTGTGATTGATATGTTTTTTGTTAGTCACCCTCTTTATCTGTGGAAGATACAGGGAGAAATATCTGTCAATAGTACAAAATTAGAAACCAATCCATTGGGAATTTGTGAACCAGGCCACATCCAGTGGAGAATAATTAATAGAAGTTATGAATTCTGGTAGCAGGCAATATTTTGAGCCTGTATTCAGTGCAAAAAGGACTGCAAAAGAAGGAAAAATATGTAGAATGCGATCAAAACATGGAGGACAATCATTGAATGGAATGAAAAAGGCAAGAAAGTTACACCAACAGAAGAAATAAAGCTTAGAGGCTGGAGATGAAAATGGATCCATTGACCAAATAACACTCTTTTTTTGCCAGCAGACAAAACTACAGGAGTAATTAAAACTTGGAAACATGGTATTTGCAGAAACAAGAGTTATTGAAAGGCAAAGATGTTTGCATGAGAAAGGAAACCAAATTTATTGAATAAAGTTTCAACAGGGAGGAAATATGGGGTTTCATTTACTTTGGAAATATTCAAAGCACAAATAATCTTAGATGAAGGAAAAATAAACTGAAACGTGGCATTTATGAGATAGTAACTGTTATTTGGCATCTGAGAGAATTTTAAATGAAGAAATAAGAGTAAACCTAAACCCATTATAACAAAGTGTGGAGCTGGATGAACACAGCAGGCCAAGCAGCATCTCAGGAGCACAAAAGCTGACGCTTCAGGGCTAGACCCGTCGTCAGAGAGGGGGATGGGGAGAGGGAACTGGAATACATAGGGAGAGAGGGGGAGGCGGACTGAAGATGGAGAGAAAAGAAGATAGGTAGAGAGGAGAGTATAGGTGGGGAGGTAGGGAGTGAATAGGTCAGTCCAGGGAAGACGGACAGATCAAGGAGGCGGGATGAGGTGGTAGGTAGGAAATGGAGGTGCGGCTTGAGGCGGGAGGAAGGGATGGGTGAGAGGAAGAACAGGTTAGGGAAGCAGAGACAGGCTGGGCAGGTTTTGGGATGCAGTGGGGGGAGGGGACGAGCTGGACTGGTTTTGTGATGCAGTGGGGGGAGGGGAAGAACTAGGCTGGTTTTGGGATGCAGTGGGGGAAGGGGAGGTTTTGAAGCTTGTGAAGACCACATGGATACCATTGGGCTGCAGGGTTCCCAAGCAGAATATGAGTTGCTGTTCCTGCAACCTTCGGGTGGCATCATTGTGGCACTGCAGGAGGCCCATGATGGACATGTCGTCTGAGGAATGGGAAGGGGAGTTGAAATGTTTCGCGACTGGGACATGCAGATGTTTGTTGCGAATCGAGTGGAGGTGTTCTGCAAAGCGGTCACCAAGCCTCCACTTGGTTTCCCCAATGTAGAGGAAGCCATGTCGGGTGCAATGGATACAATATACAACATTGGCAGATGTGCAGGTGAACATCTGCTGGATATGGAAGGTCATCTTGGGGCCAGGGACAGGGGTGAGAGAGGAGGTGTGGGGTAGTGTAGCACTTCCTACGGTTGCAGGGGAAGGTGCCGGGTGTGGTGGGGTTGGAGGGGAGTGTGGAGCGGACTAGGGAGTCACGGAGAGAGTGGTCTCTCCAGAAGGCAGACAAGGGTGGGGATAGAAAAATAGCTTGGCTGGTGGGGTCGGATTGTCGATGGCGGAAGTGTCGGAGGAAGATACGTTGTATCCGGAGGTTGGTGGGGTGGTATGTGAGAACGAGGGGGATCCTCTGGGGGCGGTTGTGGCGGGGGCGGGGTGTGAGGGATGTGTTGTGGGGAATGCGGGAGACGCGGTCAAGGGCGTTCTCGACCACTGCAGGGGGAAAGTTGCGGTCCTTGAAGAAAGTGGACACCTGGGATGTGCGGGAGTGGAATGCCTCATCCTGGGAGCAGATGCGGCGGAGGTGGAGGAATTGGGAATAGGGGATGGAATTTTTCCAGGAGGGTGAGTGGGAGGAGGTGTATTCTAGGTAGCTGTGGGAGTCAGTGGGCTTGAAATGGACATCAGTTTCTAGCTGGTTACCTAAGATGGAGACTGAGAGGTCCAGGAAGGTGAGGGATGTGCTGGAGATGGCCCAGGTGAACTTGAAGTTGGGGTGGACGGTATTGGTAAAGTGGATGAACTGTTCGAGCTCCTCTGGGGAGCAAGAGGCGGAACCAATACAGTCATCAATGTAATGGAGGAAGAGGTGGGGTTTGGTGCCTGTATAAGTGCAGAAGAGGGACTGTTCCACGTAACCTACAAAGAGGCAGGCATAGCTTGGGCCCATGCGAGTACCCATGTCCGCCCCCTTTGTCTGTAGGAAGTGGGAGGAATCGAAAGAGCAGTTGTTGAGGGTGAGTATGGCACACTGACTTCTACATCGCCGAGGCCAAACGCCAACTCTCCAACACCTCCTCCTACCTTCCCCTTGATCATGACCCCACACCCGAGCACCAAACCATCATCTCCAGTACCATCCATGACCTCATCACCTCAGGGGACCTCCCACCCACAGCCTCCAACCTCATTGTTCCCCAACCCGGCACGACCCGTTTCTATCTCCTTCCCAAAATCCACAAACCTGCCTGCCCTGGTCGACCCATTGTCTCAGCCTGTTCCTGCCCCACCGAACTCATCTCCACCTATCTGGACTCTATTTTCTCCCCTTTGGTCCAGGAACTCCCCACCTACGTCCGTGACACCACCCATGCCCTCCACCTCCTCCAGGACTTCCAATTCCCTGGCCCCCAACACCTCATTTTCACCATGGACGTCCAGTCCCTATACACCTGTATTCCTCATGCAGATGGCCTCAAGGACCTCCGCTTCTTCCGGTCCCGCAGGCCCGACCAATCCCCCTCCACCGACACGTTCATCCGCCTAGCTGAACTCGTCCTCACCCTCAACGACTTCTCTTTCGATTCCTCCCACTTCCTACAGACAAAGGGGGTGGCCATGGGTACCCACATGGACCCAAGCTATGCCTGCCTCTTTGTAGGTTACGTGTAAAAGTCCCTCTTCTACACCTATACAGGCCCCAAAACCCACCTCTTCCTCCGTTACATTGATGACTGTATCGGCGCCGCCTCGTTCTCATATACCACCCCACCAACCTCCGGATACAACGTATCATCCTCCGACACTTCCGCCATCTACAATCTGACCCCACCACCCGAGCAATTTTTCATCCCCACCCTTGTCTGCCTTCCAGAGAGACCACTCTCTCCGCGACTCTCTAGTCTGGTCCACACTCCCCTCCAACCCCACCACACCCGGCACATTCCCCTGCAACCGCAGGAAGTGCTACACTTGCCCCCACACCTCCTCCCTCACCCCTATCCCAGGCCCCAAGATGACTTTCCATATTAAGCAGACGTTCACCTGCACATCTGCCAATGTGGTATACTGTATCCATTGTACCCGGTGTGGCTTCCTCTACATTGGGGAAACCAAGCGGAGGCTTAGTGACCACTTCGCAGAACACCTCCGCTCGATTCGCAACAAACAACTGCACCTCCCAGTTGTGAAACATTTCAACTTCACCTCCCATTCCTCAGACGACATGACCATCATGGGCCTCCTGCAGTGCCACAATGATGCCACCCGAAGGTTGCAGGAACAGCAACTCATATTCCGCCTGGGAACCCTGCAGCAATGGTATCAATGTGGACTTCACCAGCTTCAAAATCTCCCCTTCCCCCACCGCATCCCAAAACCAGCCCAGTTTGTCCCCTCCCCCCACTGCACCACACAACCAGCCCAGCTCTTCCCCTCCACCCACTGCATCCCAAAACCAGTCCAACCTGTCTCTGCCTCCCTAACCTGTTCTTCCTCTCACCCATCCCTTCCTCCCACCCCAAGCCGCACCTCCATTTCCTACCTACCACCTCATCCCGCCTCCTTGGCCTGTCTGTCTTCCCTGGACTGACCTATCCCCTCCCTACCTCCTCACCTATACTCTCCTCTCTACCTATCTTCTTTTCTCTCCATCTTCGGTCTGCCTCCCCCTCTCTCCCTATTTATTCCAGAACCCTCTCCCCATCCCCCTCTCTGATGAAGGGTCTAGACCTGAAACATCAGCTTTTGTGCTCCTGAGATGCTGCTTGGCCTGCTGTGTTCATCCAACTCCATTCTTTTTTATCTTGGATTCTCCAGCATCTGCAGTTCACATTATCACCAATCCTCAACCCATTGTCAGGTTGTAAGGTGTGTAGGAGCTCCAGGAAAAGTGAAGAGGTGGCGAAGATTGATGTGAAGAAATAAACGTGTGGAAACTGGACATGGGTCTGCAGAATGCATGAATTTGGGGAAAATGTGTCAGGTCATGAAATGTAGAGTAAAAAGATTAATTTGAGGGAGAATTTGTCATTTGACAACAAAGATATTTTTGAAGTTGTGAATCAAACGTATTAAGATCTGTGGAGTATCCATGTTGAATGTCCTGCCAAATATAATTGAACCTGAGGAAACAATCTTTGACTGAGATATTGCATTTGACAGTCTTAAGGATTTTATCTTTAAATTTTGAATCCCTTGTCAGTGCCAAATCTCTTTGAAACATTCTGGTCGGAATCTTTCAGAATTCACAATGTGTCATTCTGCATAACTTTCTAACATTATTTGTCAGTTTGCCATTGAGAAGATTTTAGCCTTGTCTGCACCCAAGATTACCTCTTGCTCTATTCCAACTGTGCACAGTTATTCAGGCAGTTTTTCCTGAGTATAATGATGTCAGCCATTACAGATACGATGCCATTGGCCCATTGTGCCTCTTGCCTTCTTGGTTTCAGCTCCTCCTTTGCTTCCGCTTACTTTAGCCCTTTTTACAGCCCCCTCAACCTCAAGTGTGATCAGTTTTCATCTTTTGTCAACTTTTTTTTTTCACCCAGTGAGGAACTTGAAGAAGACTGATGACTTTGTTTTTGCAGCCAGGAAATGATTCAGTAGCAAATTACACTACAGAATCCACTGGGAATTTGTTGACCAGACCATATTGCAATTTTTTTTTATCCTCAATCTATACAATCATTGTAAGGACTACACATATTCTACTTGGAAATATAAACCAGCAAATGGAAGCTTGGTATGGACATTATGTTTTTGCAGGATTGTTTTTTTTTGCTAGTGAGATGTAGATGCTGCTGGCTAGGCTAGTATTTATTGGCCATCCCCTAATTGATCAGAGGACAGTTAAAAGTCAACCATATTCCTGTGGGTCGGAAGTCACATGTAGACGAGGCCAAGTAAGGGTGACAGATTCCCTTCCATAAAGGACATTAGTGAATCTGGTGGGTTTTACTATAATTGACAATGGTTATACTTGTGAACATTAGGTGTTCAATTCCAGATTTAAGAATAATAATTCAAATTCCACCATCTTCTATGGTGGGGTTTGCATTCTTTTCCCCAGGACATTAGCCTCTGGTACTGGATTACTAGTTCAGTGATATCACCACAAAGTAACCACCTGACCAAATCGAAAGGAAAAGTGCAACTGTGTAGACATTTAGTGGTTAAGAGAATATAATAGTCCTGAGCCTGACTTTTGATGAGACAGATCAGTGGCAGGTGTCTTTGGCAAAAAGAAGTAAATACCCAGTTTCAGGTTCTCATTGGCTACAGTTTGACACTGAAATGAGACTGTTGAAACTTGATCATCAATCCTACAGCAAGAAAAAATGTTCTCTCTTCTTAATTGAAAAAGAAATAACACACAAAGATTTTGCAAAAGAAAACTTCTCATTTGATCTAAGACCTAGGCTCAACTGACAAGCTACTGAAGGTTTGCTGCAGTTAAAAATAATGTGACATTATGACTAAAAACCAAAAGGTAATAAATATGTATTTTTAGTTTTCTTGTTCTTTGATGAAACATGTTGTAAGTTTATTTAATATTATAAAATAGTCAGTGCAACATTTACCATCCGAAAGATTAAATTAGTCTCATTTCACACTTCATACAACACATGGAATCGTGAGGCTTAATTTTCAGTGCATTATTCCCATCAGGGCCACAACTGTATATTTTGATTCCTAACCGCCTGTTAGTAGATTATCACTTGGTCTGTTTCTGCATTGACCCCCATCTTTTTATTCTTTCCTTTGTGTGTCAAATTCTTACAGCTTCTTCATTAGATTGTTCAGCCTGCCTTAAATACACTTGTCTGTGCACTCTATCTTCTATTTGATTTAATTTGGCAGATTTGTTCAAAAGAGTACTCATGTATTAAGTCAGTTTTTCAGCCTTGTATTAGGCTTCTGGAGTTTGGACTTTTATAACCTGGAGAATTTTTTTGGCTTCTCTTAGCAGCCAGATCAAAGACTTGTATATGTGAGACTGTTTGGGAAAAGAAATTAGAAATGGCTTGTTCTTATACATTCCAAGTATTAGACCTGAGGCTAATCTAATATAGGGATCTAATCACATTTCAATCATTTAAATGACTTGTTGATGTCTCTCATGCATCCTAAAGCAGCTGTCTATGAAAAAAGATCTCTTTTAAATTTCTGGCCGACAGTGGATTGAAGGGAAATCAAATAAACGGGGAGAGGAGAGCTGGAGAGTGGCCTTTAGATTGCTGAGTGGCCTGCTTATCTCAGATTATTTGTTTATTCACTTATCGATGTGGGCAACATTGGCTGGCCGGCATCTCTTGCCCATCCCTATAAAACTTTGGTTAGACCGCACTTGGAATACTGCGTCCAGTTCTGGGCGCCCTATTATAGGAAAGATGTGGATGCTTTGGAGAGGGTTCAGAGGAGGTTTACCAGGATGCTGCCTGGACTGGAGGGCTTATCTTATGAAGAGAGGTTGACTGAGCTCGGTCTCTTTTCATTGGAGAAAAGGAGGAGGAGAGGGGACCTAATTGAGGTATACAAGATAATGAGAGGCATAGATAGAGTTGATAGCCAGAGACTATTTCCCAGGGCAGAAATGGCTAGCACGAGGGGTCATAGTTTTAAGCTGGTTGGTGGAAAGTATAGAGGGGATGTCAGAGGCAGGTTCTTTACGCAGAGAGTTGTGAGAGCATGGAATGCGTTGCCAGCAGCAGTTGTGGAAGCAAGGTCATTGGGGTCATTTAAGAGACTGCTGGACATGCATATGGTCACAGAAATTTGAGGGTGCATCCATGAGGATCAATGGTCGGCACAACATTGTGGGCTGAAGGGCCTGTTCTGTGCTGTACTGTTCTATGTTCTATGTTCTATGTTCTATCCCCATTTGGCCTTGAGAAAGTAGTGGTGAGCTTCCTTCTTGAACTGCTGAGGTCTATTTTAAATGTTGCATTTGTCTTAAATGGTTGATGGTGTGAATAGTTGAGACAGGCTTAGAACTATATGAACATATAAATTGGGTGCAGACAGAGGCCATTCAGGTCTTTGAGCCTGTTTCACCCTTCAATAAATCATGGGTAATCCATTTGTAGCCAGAACTCCACATTTGACTCCCTTGAGGCTTCCAAAAGCAGCAATAATTTTTCATATGTCACGTTGAGATTGAGACTTAAGTGAAAGGAGAATAATGGGAAAGATAGTGGAAAGCCACAAGAAACTTGCTCTATAGCCCTGCTGCACCCATACTCAAAATGCCCTTCCTATAGGACCAGCATGTGCGTGAAGGTTCTCATTCCCCTGTAACAACCTTCTCCCTGTACATCGACATACTCCTCACTCTTCATCTGGAAGTGCGCTGGCTGCTGCAGTCAGTGACAATTCTTTATCTACGCAAGCAAAAGCAATCAAATGGCTAATGCAACATTGGTATCTGCCTCAAGAGGGCTGGAATACAATACAATGAAAGTGATGCTTCAGTTGTACAGAACATGGCCTGTTTGGGAAACTGCATTCAGTTTTGAGCTCTGTGCCTCAGAAGAGACATTGTCTTTGTCAGGGGGTGGAGGTACAGTGTAGATTCACCAGAACGATAACTGGGACTAAAGAATTAAATATCAAGGAAAATAAACATAAACATCGCTTGTTTTGTTATGAGTAAAAGAGATTGCTGGATGACACCACCTTCATGTTTAAAACGTCAAAACAATTTGGTAGGGTAGATATAGAGAAAATCTTTCCTTTTGATGGGACAGCCACAAAGGGTTGTGGATGTTGGATCAATTGGTCCTGTCAATCGTGATTGGTCGGGTTTTGTTAGGTGGTGAGAGTTTTAAGGAATATGGGGCCAATTTGTGTGAATAAGGCTGAGGTACAGATCAACCACGATCTAATTGAATGGCAAGCAGGAGTAGAGGACTGAATGGCTTGTGTCTATATTCTTGTACTTTCAGCAAGCAATAGTTCCTTTGCACATTCAAGTGAGAAAAATGAGGGCTGCTTAGAATCAATGCTCCAGCATTGGTTTGTCCTGAGGTAGCCCACCACCAAAGTAAACTGGCCTTACTGGATGCCAGCTAAACGAGTCACGTACCTGAATGTGGAGGTCAGAGGAGTAGGAATGCATTTGGACTTGATAGTTCCATTGACCTCAAATCACAAAAGCCATGTTTCTTTCTGAAGCACAACAAAGAAGCATTAAGAAATAAAGATACATTGATTGATATTGTGAATTCTTTCAAATACTTGTCAACCATATTGGAGATTATTAGGTTTTGTCCGGATTCACAATAAAATCAGTTAACTCAAGTTATATTGACTTTTTATATTTTTTGCAATATTTCAAACCACAGAATGAGATACTGAATCTCACACAAAGAACAGAATATTTTGTTAGTGATATATTGAAAATTAAATTATTCCAGGCTTATCCATATGCACAGTTCATTATTGAAGACAGCTAGGGACTGCAACCCAAACCCAACTCTATCCACTGCCAGATTATATATTTTCAAGGATCTTTGCATTTATTTCAGAAAGAAAACACATTCTGCAGTGGTAAACCAAAATAATTTTAAAACAAAAGTTGAGGTTTTCAATCCTGGTCAAAATAAGTCCCCAGTGAGTAGTGGAAAAATGAAGTCAGAGAGATATGAAATATTTCTAATACAAATTTTATTTCTCAGTAAAGCTGCTCAAGTGGTTCTGTATAACATGAACTACCTGAACCAAATCAAATCCATAGGTCAATCTCCCTTGCAGTACTCCTCAGATAACAGAGTCTTGTTCTGTGAATCTGTTCAATATATTAAAGTTGATTCACTCGGACAGTATGTAAGATATGATACATTAATCTGGGCTATTTCAATTTCTGAGGCTGGGACTATAAAATTGGTGTGCTGCATATCTAATTTTTTTGAATACCTGATTTATGTACCCATCTGATGCGTGGACTGTGCTGTATTGTATATGTGCATGCTGTATTAACAATGCGCTGCATCAGTGCTCAAATCTTATCTCGTTAAATCAGACAAATGTAGCTTCTCCGAAGGAAGGAATTAACAGCCCAGACAGTTGAAAGAAGTAAATTTTAATCCTGTTTGTAAGGTGGTTTCATGGTTTTCTGCTGTATGATTAAGATCACAGAGCACAGTCCTTATTGGCCAGGCTAATTTGATTGTGCCAGAACAATGGCACTGAACTTTTCTGGCAGTGAAGTGCATACTAATTACATTATTTGTCCTTGATAATGACCTTGACAGGTCATTCAGCAGTTGTGATCTGTCACTGACTTCTAATCATGTGCTATCATCTGGGTAAGTCAGTACAGCACCCTAAGCTTTCTGTTATTACAGTGATGTGGCACTGTAATTACCTTATGCCAAGTAGACACAAACAGACCGAATTAAATGATCACAGTGATTGCCTTCAAAATCGTCTTTCATTTCTTTTTCATCAGCAATTCTCCGCAATTTAAAATTTAAAAAGAACAGAAACAGTCAATAAGGAACAGGCCAACAATTCAGAAAAATTGCCCGCCTTATTCTACTCTTATCACATGACAAATCATCAACATTCGTCAGCCGCACTTGTTCGTGAAAGCTGTTCAGTTTAAAGAAAACAGTCTGGAGATAAGATACGTTCCCCAGGTGACAAAAAAATAACTAAGAAGTGTGTATCTGTATGTGTGTGGATGTCATGAGGGGTGGTGGTGGTAGATGCGAGTGCAGAAGGCTTTTGACATGTAAAAGAATAATGGCCAAATCTATCAAGTTTGATCAGGCCTAGGATAATGAAGCACTGCATCATATTCCTAGCAGGGACAATGAACACAGAAGTCGAGATCTGTAAATGTGCTGTTCTCTTTACAAGGAATCAGCAGCAACCAGCAGGGAGCTGAGAGATAATTACGCAGTATTTGTGCAATTTCAGGAAGCTCCCTGCACAGGTTGAATGGTTGCAGTATATTAAAAGGCAGTGCAGTGAAATCTTTTTAATGAATATTTTTGTCAGAAAGAGCAGATGTTTGAATGATTTTTGTACAGGGGGCCAGAGGTGGGAAATCACTCAAAATTTCATTTTTTTTTGTTTTTTGCTTTCTGAGATCAGGCCGTTGGACGAATAAAATAGCCAGTCAATTGTTGTATTCATTGTAAATATTATTTAAAATGTGACTGCAATGGATGAATGTTTGGAAAATAAATGATACCTATCTGCATTGTTCATTAGGTTTCAGAGCAATGATTGAGCTTTCTGCCTCAAAATATTTAACGTGAATAAGCTTACTAACAGATACTGTACAAACATTATTTCACTGATTGTAAAATAAGTGATAGAAGATTTGAATTTTCCTTTTGCTGAAATTAAACTGGCAAAACTAGTTAAATGCAGTGGTATTAGCAGCAGCATTAGCAGTACCCTGCTACTGTATATTGAGACTGACTTTTGTTCCTTGAATATAAATAGTGATTGTGTAGTCACATACTTTATAGTACACTAAAGTCTGATCAAACACAATTCTTGTGTTCAACATGGGAAAAATATCTTTGAAGGCTTTACTAGTTCATCATCTAATCAACTTATGAAAAAAATGTATGCAATACAACAGGCATTTGACTTGAATTGTAACATTGCAAATGACTTCAAACAAAAAAGTGGCAAGCTGAATTTTCCCAGCCCTAGAATTACATATGGTGTGAAAGTTGGGAAAATTCAGTGAGATTTCCAACAAGGAGTTCTGAGAACAAAAATGTCCCATTTTTGAACCAGGTCTTGATTAGCAAGATGAGATTGTCAATAATACTTCACGCATGCTTTGATGAAGTATTCAGGGAGGTTGATGAGGGCAGGGTGGTCTATATAGGTTTCAGTAAGGCCTTTGATAAGGTTCCACATGGTAAGCTGCTCTAGAAGATTAGATCACATGGAATCGAGGGAAGTTGGCAAATTGGCTTGATGGAAAGAAGCAGAGAATAATAGTGGAAAGATGCTTGTCAGACTGGAGGCCTGCGAGTAGTGGTGTGCCTCAGAGATCGGTGTTCGGCCCATTACTGCTTGTTATCTATATCAATGATTTGGATGAGAATGTACACTGCATGATTAGTAAGTTTATGGGTAACACTAAAATAAGCAGTTTTGTGGACAATGAGGAAGGGTATTAGAAATTGCAGCAGGATCTTGATCAGTTGGGGAAGTGAGCTGAGAAATGGCAAATGGTGTTTAATATAGATAAGATTGAAATGTTGCATTTTGGAAAGTCAAATCAAAGTAAGAGTTTCATGGTGAAAGATAGAGCTTTAAGGAGTATAGTAGAACAGAGGGACCTTGGAGTTCAGGTGCACGGTTCTCTGAAAGTGGAGTCACAGGTAGATAGGGCAGTGAAAAGGGCTTTTGACACACTGGCCTTCATCAGTCAGGGCATTGACGGCAGAAGTTGAGAAGTTTTGTTGCAGTTATACAGGAAATTGGTGAGGATGTACTTGGAGTACTGTGTTCAGTTTTGTTCACCTTGCTATCAGCAGGATGTTATTAAACTGGAAAGAGCGCAGAAGAAACTTATGAGGATGTTGCCAGGACTCAAGGGACTGTGTTATCAGGAGAGGTTGGACAAGCTAGGACATTTTTCTCTAGAGCATAGAAGACTGAGGAGGAATCTATTAGAAGTGTGTAAGATCA
Organism: Stegostoma tigrinum; assembly: GCF_030684315.1. Taxonomy (NCBI): domain Eukaryota; kingdom Metazoa; phylum Chordata; class Chondrichthyes; order Orectolobiformes; family Stegostomatidae; genus Stegostoma; species Stegostoma tigrinum. Next base: position 43,352,933 of record NC_081362.1, read on the forward strand.
TGAGAGGCACAGATAGGATGAATGAACTTAGTCATTTTCCTATGGTTGGGGAATCAAGGACGAGAGGGCATCAGTTTAAGTTAAGAAGGGAAAGAAACATGGAAACCTAAGGGGCAACTTTTTTACATAGAGGCTGGTATGTGTATGGAATGAGCTGTCACTGAAAGTGGTTGAGGTGGGTACATTAATAATATTTAAAAGGTATTTGGATGGACACATTGACAGGAAAGGTTTAGAAGGGTATGGGCCAAATGTTAGGAAATGGGATTCGCGTGGATGGATATTTTAGTCGGCAAGGACTAGTTTGGGCAGAAGAGCTTGTCTTCATGCTGTCGGACTCTATGACTCTATGACTGAATGAGAGCATATTTGCATGCAATAACATCTTGTTATTACCTAATCTCACCTCATTAAAATTCAGTTTCCCATTCTCCCACAATCTAATGAAAAGACACCAAAAATTCCCACTTGAAAGATAAAGTGGCTACATTGTGATGCCAGCTCAAAGCTTGCTTGTCCCATCACTGGACACCAGGCATCAACATCTCAGAGCACAATCCATGGGAAATGAATGCAAGCCTCATCCCTGCAGACCTGGGCATCTAACTTATACCAGCCTCACCCACTCATCATTGCAAATCTATTATTTGCTTACCATCCAGTCGACACTTAAACATTGCACATCAAGGGAATGATAATCTAGAGGTATTATCATTGAATGAGTAATCTAAAGACTCAAACATATTCTGGAGATTCAGATTTGAATCCCACTTTGGCAGATGGCAAAATTTGAATTTAATGAATATCTAAAATTAAGAATCTGATGATGACCAGAAAACCATTGTCAGTTATGAGGGGAAAACACATACGGTTCACTAATGTCCTTTATGCAAGGAAATCTGCCATCTTTACATGATCTGACTGACATGTGCCTCCAACAACGCTGAGGCTGACTTATAACCACCTGCTGGGCAACTAGGGATAAGCAATAAATACTGGCCTTCCCTGTTATGAATTCCCATGAATTAATTAAAGAAGACTTTGGTATGCACTGGTATCCCTTATTGCAATGCTGCTACAAGACACTGCTCACAGGGAGAGGCACCCAGCTCAAGATTGGAGCAGTGTGCATCTCAGGGATTCTTGCCTGCTCTCTTAGACCTCACTCCCTTTGTCTCCATTTTGATGCACACAACATCCCTGCTTTACTTTTCTATTTTGTGCTTTAAGCTCTTTACCGTTGGCCAGAGCTTAAAGATTCTCAATACTTCTAGTAGCAATGTATCCAATAGCATTTTAGCAAATGTGTAGAGCTCAGGGTGAGAGGAAATCAGCTCTATGAACCTATGCAGCCTATGAGACTTTGAAATATCTTTGCGCATTGCAGCACACAGCTTACACTTTTAAGGTCATCTGAAATTACTTCTGCTCCGCAGAGATGAGTACAATTACTTTCTCATGGTCAATGAAATGATCAAGATTGCTTTGCCCATGATTTTTATCCCACATCATTGGTCACTGCATGGGGTTCATTTGCAAGACTGGGCCCAGTTTCAAGCCGAGATAACAAGGTGTAGAGCTGGATAAACACAGCAGGCCAAGCAGCATCTTAGGAGCAGGAAAGCTGATGTTTCGGGCCGAGACCCTTCATCAGAAATGGGGGAGGGGAAGAGAGTTCTGAAATAGAGAGAGAAGGGGCGCGGATCAAAGATGGATACAAGAGAGTTGCATTGGGACAGAAATCCCCTGAGGTTTGCCTGGAGGGAGGAGGGTAACTTCTTCAAGTTAGGCATCCTTAGAAGAGGCTTCGCAGTCAGGTTAAAATTGTATCAGAGATGATAAAAACTGCAGATGCTGGGAAATCTGAGATAACAAAGTGTGGAGCTAGATGAACATGGCAGGCCAAGCAGCATCTTAGGAGCAGGGTATCAGAGATAGTAGGAACTGAAGAAGTTACCCTTCTCCCTCCGGACAAACCTCAGGGGATCTCTCTCCAAATGCAACTCTCTTGTATCCATCTTCGATCCGCCTCCCCCTCTCTCCCTATTTATTTCAGAACCCTCTCCCCCTCCCCCATTTCTGATGAAGGGTCTCGGCCCGAAATGTCAGCTTTCTTGCTCCTAAGATGCTGCTTGGCCTGCTGTGTTCATCCAGCTCCACACCTTGTTATCTCAGATTCTCCAGCATCTGCAGTTCCTATTATCCCAGTTTCAAGCTCCACCTGGTCCTGCACCTAGGGGAAGGTTGCTAGGTTGTCAAGGCCTACTGTCAGATTGCAGCACTGACTTTGTCCTACAATCTGACTGGGGAAACAAGATTAGGAAGTAACAAATGGCAACAACATTGATGCATTTGTGAACGAGCAATTGAAACATGTGACACAGATCTCCAGTGGAAGGAGACAGCTGCATTAAAGTTCCTAAACAAACAAAAACAGAAATTGCTGAATATATGCAAGTATGGCAGCGCCTGTGAAGACAAGGCAGAGTTTACATTTTGAATCCAGTAATCCACGATCCACATCATTCAGTGGCTAGGATGGGTCCACGCGTTATATCTCTTTGACAAATCAGGTTTATGAAAGCTGCCGAAAAGCCAGTATATTGGAATCATGAATCCAATTCCAAATCATGCTCAGGCAGAGAAATAAAAGGAGAAAATAAAATAGCAGATTAGTACATGAGGGAAAAATCAAGAAAGGAAAAGTGAAACAAACAAATTTTAAATTTGTGAGAGGTTTAATCAAAAATGAAAGCCGTGAAAGCCTGAGACTTACATTTGCAATAATCAATTTTCAGTGCCGGAGAAGTTGATTGCAACAAAAGCTGTACTTGGTCTTAAAGTGATTTAGCTTGCTGTGACAAGTTTACTTTCTATCATCTAAGTGATATCATTCACGATCTTAAAAGTGGACCATACTTTGGGCCATTCAGTGCATTTGACTGGCAATGTAAGTGGAAAGATGTCTTTTTCCAAGATAAATCGGAATACATTAGATTTCAGATAAGAGTGGATTTTATTGTCACATGTACTAAGTACAAGAGTACAGGGGTGCAGTGAAAAGTTTACAAAGTCGACACGCTCAACACCATCTTAGAATACAATAATCAGAATTAAAAACAAGAGTTGAAATTAAAGAAACTGAAAGCAAAGAAAAAGAAGATGTCTCTCGATCACCCTCGCCATCGCCCCCACCATGAGTCTTGAGACAGGCTCACCAACTCCAACTTCGCTGGACCCATCAGCACCATGGTACCACCACTGCCGCAGCTGCCACTGATGCCACCACCTTGAGTCCTTGCCCTCATTGCCGCCTGCCCCAGACCCAACAACGTAGAAGTCGCCAACACTCTGGCACCATTACTCGCCGCTGAGCCCACCTCACCAACTGAAGTCCCAAAGTCTTCAACTGTCCTGATCAATTACAAGAGTGTAACACTTTGAACCAGCGCTGCCATTGATGCTGATGTTGCCACTGCCATCATCACCTTGAGTTCTACATTGGGCCCACTAGCATCGAAGTCACCATGCTCCAGCGCCATTTCATGTTGCTAGGCCCACATTCCCTTCTGTCGCGATGTGTTCCACCGCAGCCGAGCTCTCCAAGGACAAAGGGTAAGAGAGAACTATAGGGAAAATAGAAAGCAGCAAGGAAAGAAGAAAAAGACAAAGTAAAATGGATGGAAGAAAGCCTGAAGGCTGTTACTCTTCAGCTACCATCTTGGATGAATATCATATCAAAGTGAAGATCTCTGATAGCAAATTTTTGATTTCTGAATTTAATTTGGAATTTGTCTTTACCTGACGTTGTTGTGGCATTCCTACATAAATCATTGCTTAAGTCACACTGCTGCCAGTTTATCCTAACCGCTACTCATGCAACCCATCTCTGAATCATACAGCCATTTTACTACTTTGACAGCAAATTTTGTTCTAAGATTTCTTTTGAAGATTTGCAAGAGTTATAATCAAAAATCTCAACCACAGCAGCATTTTAACTTACAGCAAACAGCAACAACTTGTATTTATAGGGAAGAATTAACAGAATGAAATATTCTAAGTTGCTTCACAGGAGAATTAAAAGACACAGTTTAACATCAAACCTAGGAAGAAGATTTTGAGACGGGTGACCAATCTTAATCAAGCTAATCTTAGTTTTATTGCAACCTCTTCATAGAGGAGAGAGAGGTAAACAGGCAGGGAGGTTTAGGAACATAGTTTCTGAATTTAAAGTTTGCAATTGAAAGCACTGATGTCAATGCAGGAGTGAAGAAATGGAAATGAAAACTTTTGGAAACACTCAGCAGTATCTGAAGAGAGAAACAGAGTTAATACTTTAGAATAATGATATCATAGAATCATAGAATCCCTATTTGGAGTAAATGAAGCCAAGGATGCTCAAGAGGATAGAATTGCAGAAAAATAGGACTCGAGGGATTTATAGAAATAGGTAAGGGTATAGCCATGGAGACATGTAACATAAGAATGAAAATGGTAAAATTAGTTCATTACTGTAGGTCAATTGTTCTGTCTCACAACCTAAGTCCTACTTTGGACTTTTGGATTCTACCATTCAAAACAAGGACATTGATTAACTGGTATCCCTTGGTTGTTTCAAATTTAAGTGAGCTCCAATGTAGTAATGCTTTCATTCCTTCACAACATTTATCTTTTCTTTGTTTGAACATATGCTTGAGTTGCAAGATTTCCTCTGCATCTAAGAACGTGTGAAATTGACCTGATTTCTGGTTTAACTTTTTCACAGTGTTGCAATGGTCCTTACAAACTCAGAGACTAGGATCAGAGGGATGGTAGACATCATCAAACTATTGATTTTAAGAAAAAGGGAGAATGAAATGACAACCTGCTTATAGACAGGCAGTGAGATTACACAACAGACTTGTTTTAAAAGTTGCAATCTATTCATGACAATGCTGAAAAATTCCCTACGAGGTGATAACTACAGCCAAGCAATTTCATTTTCTCAATTGCCCTTCATTTTATTCTCACTGTCAAACTCCAGAACCTCTTCCAAGCATGCATTTTTCATTTGATTCCGAGATTTCTTTGCTCCATCACATGCTGTTCCTTATGGCATGCTGGAGACCTGAATTAAACCTTCACCAGGTCGGCAATTAATTTTGAGGTATGTCTGTTATTACTCCTGGCTTGGCCTCCTGCATTATTCATCTCCAACCAGTGGCAAAGACCACTATCACCTCCACTAAAATCTTAAAAAAAATCCATTGCATAAAATGTCTATCTTTTACTGGAAGCATTACTGGAGAGCTGGGAATCAAATTTTAGTTCTGTGAAAAAAATGGAATATGGGTTGGAATGGGGCTGAAATGTAGAAACCTATGCAGTACAAAGAAAAATACATTTTGAGCAAAGTTGAAAATTTTGGCTGGTGCTGAGTTGAAAGACGTTATTTTTGACATTGAAGCTAAGATAGGACCAAGACAGTGAGCACCACAAATAGACTTTGAAAAATTCTTGGTGAGATTTCAATAAGCCCAAAGCTGATGTCCGAGTCCGAAAGAAAATTTGTTACTGATCTGGAGCAAAGCTAGACCTAAGAGATTAGAATTCAGCCAGGCCATTTCATGCCTGCTTAAAAAGGCCCAAAAAAATTCAAAATAGCAGGGTCAGATTAAAGGATTGACTTACGCAAGCCAGTCGAGAATCAGAAAGTATCAGTATTAAAATGTTCAAGTGCAATGAAAATTTTCTAAGAATAGAATATCCCAGCATGCAAGGAAAAGATTGCTATGGGGCAAAACAGTTGGACAACTTCAGGTCGTTGAAGTGATGTACAAAGAGAAATTTTGTAGTAATAGTTGAAGACCTAGATCACAGATCACTGTTGGCATCAGGAAATAAAAGTTCCTATTAATAATGTTGATCTTGAATGGTAACATGAAAGTAATTGCCCCAAAAGGAGTGGCAACAAGGAAACCAATATTTTGAAACAGAAAACAGATGCACACCTTAGATTTTAAAGAGTGAACTAAAAAAACAGCCATTTCAGATGAATTATCTTACAATACATGGCACACTTCAATGGCATAATGAACTCAATTATTAAACAAGTAAATCTTGGCTGCAGCACTAAATGGTCATTAGAGAACTGGCTGGCTCATTACAGCCTACCTGCAAAGAAAATCGAGTCAGGTAAATAACAGGCAGCTGTACCACCATTACCTACTTAGAGGCACCCAGGAAAGCTGAAGTTCAGCCCTGAACTCCCAATTAAACAGAATATGCTTTCATCCCTTTTCATAGAATAGAGTAGAATCACTACAACGTGGAAGCAGGCGATTTGGCCCTTCACGTCTATACTGACTCTGCAAAGAGCCTCCCACCCAGACCCATACCCCTACCATATCCCTCTGAAGCTGCATTTCCCACGGCCAGCCCACCTAACCTGCACATCTTTGGTCTGTGGGAGGAAACTGGAGCACCCAGAGAAAACACATGCAGATGTGGGAAGAACGTACAGATTCTGCACAGGGAGCCATCCAAGGGTAGAATCGAATCCTTGGGAGGCAGCATATACTGAGCACTTGGCCTCAAATTTACAAGGCTGATTACAAACAACTTCTCCCTTGCTGCAGCATGATACTTTGTGTATTTCATGGTATACCAACTTCATAAAGCAGTGTCTCTTGGAACAGGAGTTGAACATTAGCCCTTTGTTGCAAACAAAAACAGAAATTGCTGGAGAAACTCAAGAGGTTTGTCAGCATCTATGAAGACAAAGCAGAGTTAACATTTTGGGCCTAGTGACCCTTCTTCAGAGCTGATTGTAGCTAGGAAATGGTTGGTATATATGCTACAGATGAGTGGAAGAAGGTGGAGAGGAGTAAACAATAAGTGGAGATGGAGCCCATAGAGACAGGGAAACAGTGAGAGAGACAAAAGAATGGGTTACAGGTCAGCTTGGGAGAATCAATAGCTGCTAATGGCAATAATTAGTGGCTGACAATGGGTTGTTTGTAGTAGCAGTCAATCGATGAGAAGGCCTGACATGTGGGGTTTTTGGTAAAGACATGGGAGATAATGCTCAGGCCCTAAAATTATTAAACTCCATTTTGGATCCAGAAGGCTTCAGGGTTCCCAAGCAGAAAATGAAATGCTGTTCTGTTAGCTTGCACTGAGCTTTGCTGAAGCATTGTAGCAATTCCAAAACAGAAATGTTGACCACGGGACATGGTGATGTGTTCAAGTAGCAAGTAACTAGAAGCTCAGAGTCATTCTAAGGCCAAAGAACTATGGATGCTGGAAATCAGAAACAAAGATAGCTACTATCAGTGCTGAAGACGGTTCACTTAACCCAAAGGCTAATTTTGCTTTCTCACAATGGGTGCTGCCAAACCTGCTGAGCTTTTCCATCAATTTATGTTTTTTGTTCTGATTTACAGCATCCACAGTTCTTTGTTGTTTTTTTTTCATTTTAGCCTTTGTCCCAGTTTCATGTGACCTAACTCCATAAATCTACTATTTCCAACATAAGCCTTGACACCTTTGGTTAACAGAAATGCTTCAATGTCAGACTTAAAGTTCACAACTGACCAAACATCAATTGCCATTTGTCGAAAAGAGTTCCAATTCTTTTTGTAGAAATTGTTACTTGTAATACTCCTGAAAGACTTCATCTAATTTTAGATTATGTCTCATCATCATTGATTCTCCAACAGGCACCATTCTAGTGAAATTACACTGCACTCCCTTGAAGTCCAACATATCCCTCCTATGATGTGGTGGTCTGGATATTTGCAGTTTTTCACTTGTAGCCAGTAAGGGTTTAATCTGGCTCCAGCATGGAGTCTAACCTTTTGTATTCTATTTGCCTTGATACAAAAGTCAAAATTAATTTGACCGGTTTCATTAATCCATTTACCTGTCTATGACAATTTATTGATCTGCATAGTTAGGACCTTTATTTTCTTTAACAATATTTAGAAAATATCCTATTTGCTTCTTTCATCAAATTGAAGTGACTTACTTCATACAGACCCATACTGAAACCCATTTCTCATATTTTGCCCTTTCTTTCTATTTATAAATTCATCTAATTTTATCCTTCTGTCTATGCTGTTTATAATCCTGCCTATTTTACACTAATAATAGACTTGAATATATAGCTTTCCAACCCATTATTGAAATTGATAACAAGCACATGACATAGTTTAGAGCATAACATAGATCCTTGATAAAGGGCACCACTCTTTACATCCAACCTACTCATTAATGTTACCCCATTACTCATTAATGGGGGACTCAATTACCAGGGGTCATGAGTTCAAAGTGAGAGGAGGACAGTTTAAGGGAGATATGCGTGGAAAGTTCTTTACACAGAGGGTGGTGGGTGCCTGGGACGGTTGCCAGCGGAGGTGGTAGATGCAGACACGTTAGCGTCTTTTAAGATATATTTGGACAGGCAAATGGATGGGCAGGGAGCAAATGGGCACAGACCCTTAGAAAATAGATGACAGGTTAGACAGAGGATATTGATCGGCGCAGGCTTGGAGGGCCGAAGGATCTGTTCCTGTGCTGTAGGTTTCTTTGTTTCTTTGTTACTCTATCTCCCTTTACTTAGCCAACATCCGAACTAATTCTATAATTTGGTTCCAATTTCATTTTTTAAAATTCATTCCTTTACGGGATGTGGGCATTGCTGGCTGGCCAGTAGTTATTACCAATCACTATTTGCTGTTGAGAGATGATGGTATGCTGCAGACCACCTGCTATCCACAATGCCATTTGGGAGACAATTACAGGAATTTGACTGAGCGACAGTGTAGGAATGGCAATGTGTTTCCAAGTCAGGATGGTGAGCAGTTTGGAGGGGAACTTGAGGGTGATGGTTTTCCCATGTACCTGCTGTCCCTGTCTTTCTAGGTGGAATGGCTGTGACTATAGAAGCTGCTATCTGAGGATCTTAAGCGCTTTATGCGATGGATCTTGTAGATAGTACGCACTGCTGCTACCAAGTGTCAGTGGTGGAGGGAGTAAATACTTATGAATGTGGTGTCAATCAAGTGGACTGCTTTGTCCTGGATGGAGTCAAGCTTCTTGAGCGTTATTGGGACTGCATTCATCTAGGAAAGTGGGGAGTTTTCCATCAAAATCCTAACTTGTGCCTTTTTAGGTGTTGAACATGCTTTGGGGAATCAGGAGGTGAGTTACTTTCTGCAGTGCTGCTAGCCACTGACCTGCTCTTGTAACCACTGCATTTTTGTTGTGAGTCCATTTGAGTTTCAGAGTTCATAGAATCCCTACAGTGTGAAAACAGGCCCTTCGGCCCAACATGTCCACACCGACCCTTGGAGCACCACACCCAGAAATACAATGCAATGACTGCCATAAACATTATATCGGACAGACAGGAAGGAAACTAGCCATCAGAATACATGAACATCAGTTAGTAGCAAATTGGCATGACAAACTCTCCTTAATTTCTGTACAGTCAGACAATGAAAGCCATCAGTTCAACTGAGACACGGTAACCATGGTAACCCAAGCTAAACACAGACATGCACGGGAATTCCTAGAGGCATGGCTCTCATCCCGTAATGCAATCAACAATCACATAGAATTGGACCCCATATATAAACCCCCACATATCAAAACCGGAAATTACACTACTCACCATAATGAACCAAATAACATAAATTCCAAGCGGAGTAGAATAGCACTATTTCATCAGATGCTGCACTGATGATGTCACATCACATGGTGATGAAACTTCTAAACAAAAAATAGCCAGCTTGGCGAGCAAGTCGACAACATCAGCTTCTAATTGTGAAGCCAGATCTGGAAGTTAATTGCAGATTGGATTCTGATTAAAAACATCCTATAGATGCATCATCATTGGAAAGAATGTTATGTTTAATCAGATAGCAGAAGTTGGCTGTTAATGATGTTAATATCTTGGAACTGGTTCCAGCAAGTCAGGAAAAGACGTCACGCTCAGGCAGATGTTATGCTCAGACTTAAGCAATCTGGCCAGCGTTGTTATTTTCTTTATCCCTTCACTGTGTTTTTTTTGTGTGAGTGGCCTGAAAACCAAGATTTTATTTGTTTAAGGGATAGACTAATTGGGTTACTTTGTTGCTTAATTTTTGCTCGTCTAAGGTTACGATATGGTTAATAGATTGCTCAGTCTTTTGTTTCAGACTCAAACCAATTGATTATTTGCAGGGTCTAGAAGTAGTTACTCAAAATCTGGTTAGGAACAATCGAGGTCAATTTTGAGCGTCATTGAGGGTTTTAATTTTAAAGCATTGAGACTACAGAGGTAGAAAGGCTGTTTTGGTTCAGCTATTTGTCGCCATGATATAACAAGTGGTTGGGTGTCAAGATAAAATGAAGATAATTGAGGCTTGAAGAAGTGAAAAAAGCAAACCCTGAAACAAAATGCTGTGTCACAAGTCTAGATTTGAAAGGTAGAATAAATAATTTTGATGGGATTCTGTGGTTCCTGTTGCTCAGACTGAATGCAGGCCACGATCCCAAGTGGATTAATAGTGGGAGTGCAGTGACAATTTCACTGCTGGTAAACAATTAAGATGGCAGGAAGCCACCACAATGAAGCTTGTGTGTAGTCCACATAAGGGTAGAAGGGTTCATTCCAATGCAGGCAAATTACCGAACTGTATAAAGGGTATCTGTAGACCAGTTATTTTCCTTAACTGGCCAATAGCCTCTGACCGACAGACAGCCAAGGTCCTACAATTCTTGACAAAGTGGCTGAATTTTAATGACCACTTTGGAAGGATACAGTTGAGGGTCCATTTTGATAATCACAATCTCACTATACCCAGGACACCGTGGACTTTTTACAGCAGAATTGGAACTTGCTCAATGTCATTTAGCAGTCTATGTAGATCCCTGAGTAGGTTGTCAACAGGTGGGGGAAGATAAGAAGGCAATTTTCAATATGTAAATTACTGAACCTGAATATTTTAGTGCACATTAATTTACAGTCATTGTGAGGTATGCCTGTGGTGCAGTGATAGTGTCCCTATCTCTGGACTAGGTGGCCTGGGTTCAAGCCTTAGCTACTCCAGCTGTGTTTCACAGCAGGTTGATTAGAAAATATCTACAACCATTGGGTTTAACTAGGGCAGAAATTAAAGGTTTTGTTTTCAAATGGTGAAAGATACGAGAAACTGGGGATCTTCCACGAGACATTGCACATTCCATTTCAATCTGATCGACTGGTCATGTCTGGTATGCTTGCTGCCATTAGCTATCCCAGCCTGTCTCCTCAGCATTGTCTCCTCTCTTTGCAAGACAGTAGCAGGCTTTGTCATGGCTGCTAGCTGCCTTTGCTACCTCAGTCTTTCAGGTTGGTTCTACCTCCTGTTGATGCTCAGCACTACAGATTAAATATTATAATAGAATCCCTACAGTGTGGGAACAGGCCATTCAGCCCAACATGCCCGCACAACCCTCCGGAGAGCATCCCATCCAGACTCAGTCTCCTACCCTATCCCTGTATTTCCCTTAGCTAATCCACCTAACCTACACATCCCTGAATACGTTGGGCAATTTGGCCAATCCATCTGATATGCACATCTTTGGACTGTGGAAGGAAACTGGAGCACCAGAGGAAACCCATGCAGACACCGGGAGATTGTATAATCTCCACACAGACATATTCACATCTGGTGAAAAGAAGCTGTGCCTAGATACTTTTGCATCTAAATTGGTGCTGTAAATGGCAATGTACAAACATTTCACTATGCTCGTTGAGTACATGTGACAATAAAGGCTATTCTATTCTAAACTTACAACTGTTTGAGGACTTCATTATATTAGTGACAAAGATGCAGTGGAGGGCTGGGATTCAGAAACTATCTGGGAACATTGTTCCTGATCCTGAATTGAAAATCAAGCCCTTACTAATATGCTATGACAGGTAATTGTCATTGGGATTCATTCTCATTGCTTTCTTTCCTGTTTTTATCATTCAGCAGATTTCTCAACCATCTCTAAAGGTCTGATACAATTCTGCCCTAGGTCTGTAATATCTGGGTAACTGAATACTGGAACAGAAAATGATGGAGAAACAATCATTCAGTAGTGCAGAACATATGTATTGCTAAAAAAAGACATAGTTTGTCAAAGCTTTCCATCTTGTGGCTTTGGTCCTGATGAGGGCACGATAAATGATTTGACATAATATGCATTTTCTCAGCAATAGTTACAAAACAAGAGAGAAAAAGCTACAACATTAATTAAAATTAAACTCTGAAAATAGCACAGATTTGCAGAAAATAATTGAAGGTAAATTTAAGAATGATATCAGGAATTCTTTAGTCTCACAACAAGTGATCATAGCGCAGTACAGATGTCAAGGTATTCTATTGGGGACAAAATCCTTGGAATCATTACACAAACAATTGAATTAATTAAAATGGGAACTTTTGGGAAGGTTTCTGTGGAATTAGAATGAGTCAAATGGCTTTTCTAATTTGCAGTTATGTTGCACTCTTGGTTTTAACTTGCTGCTTTACTACTACACTCTTCAATGTGGTAAATACAGCAAAACTGATTCATTAATCACAGAGTTTATATTTCCAATGTTGCTGAAGTCCCAAGACTGACAGACAAAACATTCTGAAGAAATTAAATAAAAATTAATGTTTCCAATGATTGCAAATGTAGCACTAAATTTTAATGGGCAAACTTTTCTCAGATTGCCTCTTGTATAGGATTTACTTTAGAATAATGGACACATACATCTTTGTATCAACAGCTTCTATTACTACAAATATTTCAGAAGCTAAGGAACTTTATCGGTCTTCTAATTTTCTTGGCTTCTGAAGTCAACAGACAACATTTATTATTTTTATTCCCACCAAGAATATGATAAACTCTGTTGTACTGAAATAATCATCAAAAGGGCTGACATATGCTGCAGTGGTGCATCAGTAGCAGCCTGAAGGCCATTTGAACAAGTCAGAAGGGTACTCAGACTATGAGTGTTGATCTCAGAATTTAGTGCAGGCAATATCTGGAGAAGATAGAATGAGGAGATTGGCACATCAGTGTGGCATGTCAGACACATTTCTTGTCCAAATGAGGCCATTGAATCTCTGGATGCTCTGTTTCCTGGAGCAAGAGTCTATAACCCTTCTGTCCGCTTCCTCTACCACTTCCAGTTATACTAATCTGGTTTTCTTACCATCCTCTAGGAGCACAATCTCTCTACTGGCCCTTGCAGGCCTCTACACAATTCCCAGATGCATCAGTGGATCGTGGAGCCTTGTCGCTAGCAGTCAGGAACCTGTTTCTTTTTATACAATTACAGAATGGTTTTATTCTGACTTTGGCAAGATCACTTCAAACAAAGAAGCTTCAAAAAATTAGTTGAGGGTGGTCAGCACACAATTCTGTAATTGCTCAGGAACACTGGAACTGTGTTGCTGAAGTTACAGATCATTTGAAAAGTCCCTGATTAACCTAATGTTCAAAGATTCAGGTCTCCAATGAACTGCTAGCATCCCCACTGTGAGTGTTAAGATTCATGCCAATGTGTTTGTTTTTGGGTAAATTTAAAGGATTGATTGTTTCATTTGGTAGTTTATGATCACCATTGCATCAGTAATACTTTCTAATATTTCAGTAGATTTATTACTGCATTATTAGTGCTCAGTTTCACATTGGAGAAAATACAATTTTTCCAGAACCTAATGCCAATTTAAAGATTATGTTTCAGTGCATGCATTTGGATTAGACTTATATTTAAATAAACAACACAGAAAACCTGGTCCATTAAGCCTTCCTCGCATTACAATAAGGTCTGATAAATATGGTTGGACATTACTATTCACTGGCATACATCTAATCTTTCAGTCGGGGCTACTCCATTTTAAAAAAGTATAGGAAAAGATTTGGAAGTTTCTTCTCTGATCCTTTATAAAGTCAAATGGCGTCTCGTAAGTCAAATTGACAATGCACGCACCATCTGACATTCAACTTAATTTTCAGGTACTATCTCGACCCATAAGAAAATTATTTGGCTTGAATGTTTGCAGAAACAGCATTCATTGTATGAGCTAGCTGGGTAAGGCTGGGGCAGGTCCAATGTTACGGTTGGTTTAGTGATTATCCTGGAAGCACCTCACTGAGGCTAGAAATGACTCACCATACAATGGGACCAAAACTGGACATAATGGAGTAAATTTAATCTTGGACGCTGGCATAAAATGGGTGACATTAAGTGGTGGCCTGTATATGCTCCACCTTACTTCTGGAACGTAACATGGAGCCATCTTTAAAACATTGCTGTTCACCGAAATATTGGCTTTCCAAAGCTGCTCAGTCAAGGGCATGAATACAAGTTGTCAGAGAAGGAAAAGATAGTTTCTCAGACAGGGTGCTGGAGGGGTTGATAGGTGGGGTGATGCAACAAAAAGGTGTCCTCTTTCCATCTGACAACCAGAGGTTACTGCACCAGAGACCTTGCCAGCCTGATCTGAGGTCTCCACCAGATCAGTGCAGAAGATCAGCCAACAATGAGGAGACAAGATCAATAGTGTTCTCCACTCTGTGAAAGGGCCACACCCTTCTGTTTGCCACCTTGCACTCAATCCATTAGTGCCACAGTGCACAACTCCCACCAAGACTCATTCCCTACCACTCTCACTGTTGCCTTTATACCTTTCCTCACCTGCCCTCCACTCTCAGACTTCCACATCACAAACCCTGCAGTGCAGTGTCCTTCATTCCTTTGGTACATCTCACCACCTTTTCCCTCATGTACTAACACTAGCAGCCATATCACCTATTGTCATTCATCTAATTTTCTTCCCATTGCACTTCATGGTGGAATGCAACAGTAAGTTCTCCCCAGTTAGCATATTCCAAACTCAGCTGGACCATATTAGGGACCTCTAAAATATCCTCACCCTTTACCTACCAGCCCATCCCATTAATTCCTCAGGCTTCACAACTTCCTCAAGTTCTCACCAAATGCATCCACATGCATCCCATCCTAGCCTATCTTTCTCAGCCAGGTCCTGGCACATGAGAAGCACGTGTCTGATGTGGTCAAACTCTACCCCGTTTGAAGCCAAGGTGCTCCTGGCTCCTACACCCAACAGTACACTCTTTGTAGCAATTCTTTACCAGTGTGCCTGAAATTATGTTACTGAATATCCAACATGGAGACCATTCGGAGTGCATCTGAATCAACAAGGTACTTGATTTTTTTTGTGTTGTCTTGATATCGAGCGTGTTTAGAAAGTTTGGTAAGATGGGAGGCTGCATATGAATGAGATGCGTTGTAGCATTAGCAAGACATTTAATTACCAATAATGACCTTAAACTGGCCGGTGTCCATTGAGAATATTGCCAAGTTACTTGTGAAAAGCAAAGAAGAAAAAGTGAGATGATGTTGCAGTTGATACAAATAGGTTTCACTTCCACCTCCTAATCAGCATCAACGACAGATGTCCAATATTGTAAACAGATGCAATGGAACAGATTTCCATAGACATCAACTTGGGTGAATAAGCAAAATAGGCAATTGTCACGTAGTAGCAAGGTGTAGAGATGGATGAACACAGTAGACCAAGCAGCATCTCAGGAGCAGGAAAGCTGACGTTTCAGGCCAAGACCCTTCATCAGAAATGGAGGCGAAGAGGGTTCTGAAATAAATAGGGAGAGAGGGGGAGGCGGATCGAAGATGGATAGTTGCAGTGGGAGAGAGATCCCCTAAGGATGCCTAACCTGAAGAAGTTACCCTCCTCCCTTCGGACAAATCTCAGGGGATCTCTTTTCCACTGCAACGATCCATCTCAAATCCGCCTCCCCTTCTCTCCCTATTTATTTCAAAGCCCTCTTCCCTTCCCCCATTTCTGATGATGGGTCTAGGCCCGAAACGTCAGCTTTCCTGCTCCTAAGATGCTGCTTGGCCTGCTGTGTTCATCCAGCTTCATACCTTGTTATCTCCAATTATCATGTAGTTATCTGATATGCCACCCAAATGATTTTATTTTCCATAAGTGCTCATGTTAAGGAAAATTGAATGAGATGTTGCTGGAAAAGCTCAGAAGGTTTAGCAGCATCTGTGGACAAGAAAACAGAGTTAACGTTTCAGGTCCGGTGACCCTTCTTCAGAATAAATCAGTTCTGAGGGAGGGTCACTGGACCAGAAACGTTAACTCTGTTTTCTCCTCCACAGATGCTGCCAGACCTGCTGAGCTTTTCCAGCAACTTTGTTTCTGTTCCTGATTTATAGCATCCGCAGTTCTTTTGGTTTTTATTTAATGAGATGTATTGCAGGAAAACAATCTGGTCATACCCATTTTACATAATTATCAAAATTGAATTTTGACTGCCCCACTCCTCTTTTAAAAGTTGTCAGAATCCCATAATTTGTGATTGATTATAGCTTGGAGACTTTTGCAGTAAACTCTTTACTCCTGGGTTCAATCGATGCTTGAAAGTATGCTTTCAACTAAAAACACCTTAGGAATCCTGGTGAGCAATAGCTCATTGCTCCAGCCAAGAACGGCTGTTTGAGTTCATGCTTGGTATATTCAATTCATTTACAGACAGACTAGCCTTTGTTTACAAGTGATAATCTTTGTCTGCAAAGTACTCTTTACGATTTCATAAAATTCATTTTTTATCTAGTGGTATTCAGGACACATGTTAACCAGTCCTTTAGACAAAAGATAAACTGTGCATGTGGTATAAAGTATTAGCTGGTAATATAAATTGATTACTAGTGCACTGTTTTGTACCGATATGATCAATTCCGCATATCCATTGTTGCATAATAAAGTAAGTCTCTTTATAACTGAGTCGCCCACTTGCCAGAGAACACTGCAACATAATTTATATATCTGGAAATAAACTGTGGAGCAATGTGAATAAAATAATGAAGTCAAGGATTTTTGTTTTGTCAGTATGAGTAACACGGCCAGCTCTGTTGCATTTCATTACTATGAAAATGTGTTTGAAAAACTGAAGTTGATCAACCACATGCATACTCAACAAATTTGTCTATGGAACATAAATACAAGCCAAGAAAAACTGTTTATGCAGAGAGTCAGTGCATGCAAAAGCAAAAAGAAATCTTTTTTAATTTCCTACTAGTGTCCTTTGGGTGTAATTCATACTCCTTATTCCCCAAGCTGCTGGTTATGTTCCTGGAAGAGAAGTATGAAAGCGCTCAATGACTTGCTGGCAGTAACTGAAAGAGGAGAAAAAAACAGCATTGCATATTGAAGGGTGGGGAGTGGGGGAGAAAGACAGAATATAGCAGGCAGCTCAATATTTGATTAGTAACTCTGGTAAGAAGCAGGCTGTGCTTTATTCTCCCTCAAGTTTTTGTGCATAGTCGAGAATAATTTTTATAAATTGTACGTACTAAGGGCAAGCCTGTGTCAACTATTATGTCAGGCATTGAATGAATAACATTATTTTTGGGTTTTGAAGTATGTCTTTGAACTCTTTAACATCTATTTAAGAAGGAGAATCTTATTTCAGTTTCCTGCTTTGGAGCATCTTAGAGATTTCAATGAAAAACATAGAAGTGCATCTTGACGAAATCTATTTATGCATCTTTTGATTGTAGAATCCAATTTTCCATCTTTTGATTATAAGAGTAAAAAGGCAATTAATTGATTGGAATCAAAATGACAGGGAGTAGAAAGAGAAGTGAACAGATAGATTTCAGGAGCTGTCGAAAATTTTCAAAAAGCAATGAGATGGAATTAACCAGATGAACATTGCAGGAGATATGAAGTGAAACAAACAGAAATACAAAGGAAGGAAAGTAATAGGGTGAAATGGCAAATAAAAATAAGCAAACTTACAAGGTAAGGAGACAAATTAGGGAAACTTGAATGAAAAAGGAAGGAAAATAATGCAAAGGATGGGATAGGCAAACGGGATAACTGAAGTTTAGAGGAAGACATAATGGAAGCATTTGTGGCAAAACTGAGCCAGAACAGCAGGTAAAGTTGAATAATTGATTGAAGGATTTTGAAAATGATGGGTTGTGCAAATGTAATTCCTGAAGAGACAAGTCCATCATGTTTTGCTTCGGTTTAGTATTTCATTGAGTTCTATGACACAATCAAGCCTATTTCACTTCATACATAAAGCTACTGAATACTGAAATCCACTAAGAATTCAATATGTGAGCATGCCAAAACCCGTTGTAGACCTCAGATGTTCTGTGAATATCTTCATAATTAGTCCTTACTGCTACATTAACACCGCATCACAGGACCTTTGAGTTAATTTGTTAATCCTGTCTCATCTATTTTGTTTGTTTCCATAATTCCTTTTCACCTCTATGTCATTTTCTGCTTCTTATATACTTGACTGCTTTCCTCTGTCTCTCATAAGGTTTGTTTCTCTATTTCTTCTCCTGCCTCATAAACTTCACAATCTGCTTCTTATCAGAAATATGTCAGGAAACTGAATTCATGTACAAGTGGAGCTGGAGTCAAATGAGCAAACAAACTGTAGTGATGTGTCTGAGTTGAAATTTCACAGAGCCTATCCACCTAGCTGAGTGAGTAAAACAGTCAGTGTTGATTCAGCACCAAGAATCCAACAAACTTCTGTGTTGAAGAAATGTTGTTGTATGGAAAACCTCCACTGAAATTCCAAACAGCATATTAATCAATGCAGCACAATAACTAGAGGTTGAAAGACAGAACATTATTTTAAAATTTCTTTCTGATGGCATTTACTCTTTTGTTTAATTTCACTGCAGGCAAGCCATAGTTGACATGAGTTCATTCAGGTCACGGAACACTTGGCTGCACTAAAAATGATGTTACACACCCGACAATATAGTTTCCCTGCTTCAAATAAATGATTCACATTTCTCAGAAAGTCCAGCCAAACCTAATTTTGCCTTTTGAGGGTGTTTTGGTTAACTTTTCTCCGGTTCATTTATTTACTTAGTTTATTTTCTTACTTACTATTCTCAGTGTGATCACCAAGGTCTATACCTGTGTAAAGAAATATCTTCACATCAAAACAGCATAGCACTCTCCTCTGCCAAGTGCAATACAAATCAGATGTGCAAAAGGAATCCCCAGGGTCTGAAATAGGAAAATAAATCTTTGCGGATAGGAAAAGCATTCCACAATTTTTGGTACAAAACTGAGAAGAGTTTAAAGCCTTTCTACAGACAGCTGGATGCTGAGTCCCTGGACTGTCTCAGCCAAGAAAAATGATTCGCTGAGTAGCACAGTAATGGAAACTGGGAAAGAAATTGAAACCAAAAGAACACTTGGAATCTAATTTTCCATTTGCATGTCCTCCGTTCTTTGATCTATTGGTGGAGGATCATTTTCAGACAGCAAAGGTGTAATTCTTGAGATGTAAACTGCTTTAATCATGCTTGTTAGTTCTCTATGGTGCTGAACTGTTGGCATGATGGGTCAGAGAGATTTGACAATCTCTCTGGTCACATGTTCAACCCTTCCTGACGATGGCTGCTATGAATTCCGGCCTCCGTTGATTGGTTTGGAAATGTGTTGACTGAGGTCCCATCCCCCACTTGGCCAATGGTCCTTTTGGCCCCTTGAGAAAATGGCCCTAGCTGCAACATAGCCATCACTTGCTTTTCAGTATCTAGCAGAATTTCTGACTTTACAACGATGTTAAGGAATATCTTTATAAATGGTAAAGACTTGTACAATTGTCCTTGAGGCTTTGCTGGTCAACTGGAGTTACAGCAGAAGACTGATGGAACACCTAAGTGATTTTAGGACTCCTCTACTTTGTCAGTAGTTCAATCACTGCCTGGATAGTTCATCTAAACCCAAAGAGTATCCTTCAGCATTGCCAAAAACCCATTTCCAAAAGATGACAAATTTGAATAACTTGAAGAAAAGCTTTGTGGAAGGATGAACCAATAAAGTTGATTGCCTGTCACTTAATGGTAGAACTGTGGTGCTTCTGTTACCAGTTTTTGAGGTAATTTTTAAATTGGTATATAATAAAGCTTAGCATTCAGTTACCATCGGTCTTGAACCTTAATGGAAGTTATTGTTCTGGATGTGAGTTTGCTCACTGAGCTGGAAGGTTAGTTTTCAGACGTTTCGTCACCATTCTAGGTAACATCATCAGTGAGCCTCCGACGAAGCGCTGGTGTTATGTCCCGCTTTCTATTTATCTGGTTAGGTTTCCTTGGGTTGGTGATGTCATTTCCTGTTCTTTTTCTCAGGGGATGGTAGATAGGCTCCAAATCAATGTGTTTGTTGATGGAGTTCCGGTTGGAATGCCATGCTTCTAGGAATTCTCGTGCATGTCTCTGTTTGGCTTGTCCTAGGATGGATGTGTTGTCCCAATCAAAGTGGTGTCCTTCCTTATCTGTACCATCCAGAACCTCAACCTGAGCTACAAATCTTCTCAAAACTCGGAAGTTATTGTACTGGATCAACAAACATTTGTTGCCATTTGTTGTAACCACACAAACTACTGCCTGCCTAACTGATAACTGGAGGTTGAGATTGATCTATCTGTTGGAACTTGCCTAATCAAATATTAAGAAAACACACTCTGGATTAGAAGTCCTGACTATCAGTTTTGCCACTAAAATACGAATGGCTCATGTATTCAGAAATAGCTGCACAATTCAAAACCCACCCACACTGGTTTCTGTTAAGACAGGCATCATGCAACATCATGCTGCCTCCTTGTTTCCATTATTTCAGTTTGCATGCCCAGCATTGCTGAAAATCCGAGCTCTTGATTGAAAGCTGAGCTAAGTACAAAGCTAGGATATATTGCAGCCAGTCTTCACGAGGAACTTAAAAAGCAACTGTGTTTTTGTTGACTGTCAGTGCTATAATTGAAGATTAAACATGTGGAACATTCAGGGCAAATAAAGAACAGAATGGTCCATTGATGTGGTGTTACAAGGTTTAGCCATGGACATTGACAAAAGGGTAGACTCCATGGACAGAATCATATATAGATCTGGATGACTCTGGTGAGTTTGTGGCTGAATCAGGTGAGAAATCTGGTCAGGCCTATCTCATTCATTTGTAGTGAATGAAACCTTTGAAGAGCAGGTGTGCATGCTGGAATGGATTGAGATAGAGGAAGCTGATGTGCTGAAAAATTTATCAAACATCAAGATTGACAAGTCGCCAGGCCCGGACCAGATTTGTTCTTGGCTGCTTTGGGAAACGAGAAATGCAATTGCTTCACCACTCGCGAAGATCTTTGCATCCTCGCTCTCCACTGGAATCGTAGTTGAGGACTGGAGAGAGGCAAATGTAATTCCTCTCTTCAAGAAAGGAAATAGAGAAATCCCCTTGCAAACCAGTAAGTCTCATGTCTCACATCCAGTCTCATGTCTGTCGTCTGCAAGGTGTTAGAAAGGATTCTGAGGGATAGGATTTATGACCATCTGGAAGAGCAGGGCTTGATTAAATGCAGTCAACACGGCTTTGTGAGGGGCAGGTCATGCCTCACAAACCTTATTGAGTTCTTTGAGGATGTGACCAGAAAAGTTGATGAGGGTCGAGCTGTGGATGTGGTGTATATGGACTTCAGCAAGGCATTTGATAAGGTTCCCCATGGTAGGCTCATTCAGAAGGTCAGGAGGAATGGGATACAGGGGAACTTAGCTGTCTGGATACAGAATTGGCTGACCAACAGCGAGTGGTAGTAGAAGGAAAATATTCTGCCTGGAAGTCAGTGGTGAGTGGTGTTCCACAGGGCTCTATCCTTGGGCCTCTACTGTTTGTAATTTTTATTAATGACTTGGATGAAGGGATTGAAGGATGGGTCAGCTAGTTTGCAGACGACACGAAGGTTGGAGTTGTCGTTGACAGTATAGAGGGCTGTTGTAGGCTGCAGCGGGACATTGACAGGATGCAGAGATGGGCTGAGAGGTGGCAGATGGAGTTCAACCTGGATAAATGCGAGGTGATGCATTTTGGAAGGTTGAATTTGAAAGCTGAGTACAGGATTAAGGATAGGATTCTTGGCAGTGTGGAGGAACAGAGGGATCTTGGTGTGCAGATGCATAGATCACTTAAAATGGCCACCCAGGTGGACAGGGTTGTTAAGAAAGCATATGGTGTTTTGGCTTTCATTAACAGGGGGATTGAGTTTAAGAGTCGTGAGATCTTGTTGCAGTTCTATAAAACTTAGGTTATTCCGCACTTGGAATACTGCGTCCAGTTCTGGTCGCCCTATTATAAGAAAGATGTGGATGCTTTGGAGAGGGTTCAGAGGAGGTTTACCAGGACGCTGCCTGGACTGGAGGGCTTATCTTATAAAGAGAGGTTGACTGAGCTCGGACTTTTTTCATTGGAGAAAAGGAGGAGGAGAGGGGACCTAATTGAGGTATACAAGATAATGAGAGGCATAGATAGAGTTGATAGCCAGAGACTATTTCCCAGGGCAGCAAAGGCTAACATGAGGGATCATAGTTTTAAGCTGGTTGGAGGAAAGTATAGAGGGGATGTCAGAGGCGGGTTCTTTACACAGAGAGTTGTGAGAGCATGGAATGTGTTGCCAGCAACAGTTGTGGAAGCAAGGTCATTGGGGACTTTTAAGAGACTGCTGGACATGCATATGGTCACAGAAATTTGACGGTGCATACATAAGGATCAATGGTCGGCACAACATTGTGGGCTGAAGGGCCTGTTCTGTACTGTACTATTCTATGTTCTATGTTCTATGTTCAATGTCAGGAGCATCTTGCTCTATCTTTCATGTGTCAAGTATCAAAACCTTTACTAGCCTTCCCATTATTTTTTCCATTATTTTATTCCCATGTGGGATGCGGCTGTGTCTGGTGGCTAGTATTTATTGCCTATCCCTAGTTGCTCTTGAAAAGGTGGTGATGAGCTGCCTTCTTGAACTGCTGCAGTTTGTAAGATGTAGGTAGATCCACAATGCCATTAGGGAAGGAATTCAAGAATTTTAATTCAGCCTCACTGAAGAACGGCAATATATTTCCAAGTCAGGGTGGTGAGCAGCTTAGATGGGTACTTTCCGAGTGTGGCATTCCCACATATCTGCTGACCTTATCCTTCTAGATGGGAATGGCCATGATTTTGGGAGGTGCAGTCTAAAATCTTTGGTGAATGTTTGCAGTGTTCCTTTTCGGCAGTACACACTGTTGCAACTAGGTGTCAGTGGTGGAGGAAGTCCATGTTTGTAGAAGACATGTCAATCAAGCAGGCTGTTTTGTCCTGGATGATGTCAAGCTTTTTGTATGTTGTTGGAGCTGCAACCGTCCTAGCAAGTGAGCAGTATTCCATCACATACCTGACTTGTGCCTTGTAGATGGTAGACAGGCTTTCGGGAGTCAGGAGGTGAGTTACTTGTTGAAGTATTCCTAGCCTCTGACCTGCTGTTGTAACTACAGTATTTATATAGTGAGTCCATTTAAATTTCCAGTCAATCATAACCCCTAGGATATTAATTGTGGAGTATTCAGTTGTAGTAATGTCAATGAATGTCAAGAAGCAGTAGTTAAATCATCTCTTATTGGAGATGGTCCTTGTCTGGCATTTGTATAGCATGAATGTTGCTTGTCATTTTTCAGCTCAAGCTTGGATGTTTTCCAGGACTTTTGACATTTGAACATGGACTGTTTCAGTACCTGAGGAGTTACAAGTGGTTCTGAACATTGTGCAATCATTGCCAAACCCCCACTTCTACTTTAATGATGGAGGGAAGGTCAGGAATGGAGAAGTTGAGATTATTAGGTGTAGGACACGACCCTGAGGAACTCCTGCACAGATGTCCTAGAGCTGAGCTGACTGACCTTCAATCATCACAACCATCTTCCTCTGTACAAGATATGAGTCTAATCACCAGAGAGCTTTTCCCCAATTCCCACTGACTCTGAATTTTGCAAGGGTTCCTTGAAGCCACAGTCGGTCAAATACAGCTTTGATGTGAAGGGCTATCAGTCCCACCTCACCTTTGAAGTTCGGTTCTTTTGTCCACGGTTCAACCAAGGCAGTAACAAGGTCAGGGGCTGAGTGGTTCTGGCTGAATCCAAACTGGGCGTCACTGAGCAGGTTATGGCTGAGCAGGTACTGCTTGACAGCACTGTTAATAACACCTATCATCACTTTACTGGTGATCAAGTGTAAACTGTTGGGGGAGTAATTAGCTAGGTTTGGGTTTTCCTGCTTTTTATACACAGGACATACATGGGCAATTTTCTGCAATGTCAGGAAGATACTAGTGTTGTAACTGTACTAGAAGACCTTGGCTACATGTGCATCAAGTTCTGGAGCATAAGTCTTCAGTACTATTGCTGGAATGTTGTCGAGGACCACAAAATTTGCAGTATCCAGTGCAGCCAATTGTTTCCTGATATCGTGTGGAGTGAATCAAATTGGCGAAGACTAGTATCTGTAAAACTGGAGACCACTGGAGGAGGCCAAGATGGATCACCCCCTTGGCACTTCTGAATGAAGATTGCTGTGAATGCTCCAGCCTTATCTTTTGCACTAAAGTGTTGTTCTCTTCCATCAAAAAGGATGGAGATATTTGTGGAGTCTCCTCCTCCAGTAAGTTGTTTAATTATTCACCACCATTCACGACTGGATGTGGCAGGACTGCAGAACTTAGATCTAATATATCAGTTGTGGGATCTCTTAGCTCTGTTAATCACCCATTGCTTATGCTGTTGGCATGCAAATAGTCCTCTTTGGTAGCTTCACTGGGTTGACACCTCATTTTTAGGTATGGCTGTGGACAGTACTCTCAATACAAAGGCAGGACTTTGTTTCCACGAGAACTGTACAGTGGTTAACCTTACTGATGTTGGCATGGGCAGATGTATCTGTGGCAGATTGGTAAGGATGATGTCAAGTAAGTTTTTCCTGCTTGTTGGTTCTCTTACCACCAGCCACAGACCCAGTATAGCAGCTATGTCCTTTAGGAAAGGGTCAGCTTAGTCAGTAGTGCTGCTGCTTAGCCACTCCTGGTGTTGGATAGTGTATAGTAGGAGGTTTCCTGTCCATGTACAATGTGGAACTATGAGGCTTTGTGTGGTCTGAAATCAATGTTGAGGACTCCCAGAACAACTCCCTCCTGACTGTATGCCATACCACCACCAGCTCTCCCAATTTTGGCACTAGCCCATAGATGTTAGTGAAGGGAAATTTGCAGTGTCAACAGTTTTACCACTGTTGTTTTCAGTGCTTAGGTTGATTCCAGGTGATCCTTCCTGCTTCATTTCTTAGTTGGGATTTCATAGTGATTGATGCATCTAAATGGTTTGCTAGGCCATTTCAAAGGGTAGTTGAGAGCCAGACACATTGTTATGGGTCTGGAATCCCGTGTAGGTCAGACAAGGGTGGCAGATATCCTTCCTGAAAGGACATTAGTGAGTCAGATGGGTTTTTCCAACAATCAATAATGGTTTCATGGTCAACATTAGACTCTTTATTTGAGGTAGTTATTAAATTAAAATTCCACCATCAGCCTTGGTGAGATTCAAACCTAGGTCCACAGGAACATTAGCTGAGTTTCTGGGTTAATAGTCAATTGATAATGCCACTAAACCATTAACTCCTCAATTTTGATCTATAATATCTTTACTTGACTTACTAATAGTACTGCAACATTTCATCTTGTAGCCAGATCAATAAAATTTGAAATTTGAAAATCTCTGAATTTACCCCATTATTTGAGCTCTGTAGAAGCTCTGTATTAAAGTCCAATGCCCATGCTAGGAGTATGAAAGGGTTTGAAAGCAACCTTTAACACTTCTTATTTCAAATTTCACAGTTCTCACTAACTTCTTCTATTTATTTTGCGTACACTTCACCAAACCTCCTGCATCTTTTAGCAGGACTTGTTTTTACTGCTAAGAAGTGATTGGCAAATTGTTTATGTAAATTTAGTGCATTCTTTCCCTTCATCTTCTTATCACCTGATACAATTAATACATGTCTTACACTTTGATGGGAAACACTAAGTTGTGTTAAAGGGGTATAATAATGTTCTGACTGGATAAACTACATGTCCTCTCATTGCCCAATAATGACTGCCCAAATGTGTTCTATGTTAAGCTTTATTTGTGCCTTTTTCAATATAGGATTACACAGTAGCATAAAATCTCAATAGACAGTACATCTGTACTCATAAAATAGAATTTTGTAGCTGTTTTACATGGATTTACCACCCTTGAGTGACCTCAGGTACTATCAAAGCAAGCAATACTTTTATATTCCTGTATCTTGCGTCAACCCTCACTACTTAGTGAATCAAGATAAAATTTTAACTAATCCATTCCACACACTATTGAAGAACATGAACAACATATTTAAAGGATTCTGTGAGTAATGCATTCATCACAGGACTAAAATTCTTTGTGATCAATATGGTCTGTTCAGATTCATTAATATCTCCATCCTCTTCCTCAGAACTATTTTCTTCACGTGTCATTTTAGTGATCTTGAACGTTTGCTCTTTGTAATTCAGGCCTTAATGGTACATAGAGTAGAGTTACATCTGAAACATCTATTAACTTTTCCTTGGGCTTTTCTGCAATTCACTCATTCATTGTTATTGTTCTACTATCATCCTCTGTTGGTATAACCAGATTGGTAAGACATTCTATCATCACTTTTATGTCTGTTTTTATTCTTTACATTAAATCTGACATATAGACTAGTTCAAAACATGGAAACCTTTGAGTCGTCTCTTCCTTGTGTCACAGTGGGATATCTGATTTATTCCATGAAGGATAAATGGAGCAACTATTGCCGAGGGAATTCTTGTTATGGCAGCAGCGTGTGATCCAGCAGAACTTCCTTTTTTGAGAACCGAATGCCTTTAGGACCAATTGCCTGTTTGAATGAGATCACATAGCACTTTGTATATGTTACTGCAAACATAAAGTTTATATGGTTGCTATGGTCTGGGGATTGGTCTTTAATTTGAGGAATATTAGAGGAATGAAAGAGATCATGAAACCGAGTCTGAATTCTGCCCAACAACAAATCTAGGCGTCTTGATCATTAAAGGTTCAAAGATTGAATGGTTAAAAGTGCAAGGGATCATAATCATTCTACAGTTTGTTAAAACCATGTGAGATGGGGTAATTGATTCCCTTCTTTTTGACTTCCTCTCAGTTCTTATTGATGACAATTTGATTTATTACCGTAACGTACCTAGGTACAGTGACAAGTTTTGTTCTGCATGCAATACAGGCTGATCATACCATACAACGATCATAGAGTGATTGAGCAGAACAAAGAATACAATGTTATGGCAGAAAAGAAGGTGCACAAATGCAAGATCAACAGTGGATTTGAAATTTGTGAGGTCCATTCAGAAGTCTAGTAGCAGAGGGGGAAGAAGCTGTTCTTGAACCTGTTGACATGTGTGTTTAAGCTTTTGTATTTTCTGCCTGACAGAATAGACTAGAATAGATTATAACCAGGGTAGGAGGACTCTTTTCAGATGTTGGCTTTTCTGAGGCAATGGGAAGTGTAGATGAAGTCAATGGATGGAAATTTGTCTTACGTGATGTGTTCACAACTCTCTGTAGTTTCTTACAATCCTGGGCAGAGCAGTTGCTATACCAAGCTGTGATGTATCCAGACAGATTGGTTTCTATGGCAATAGTCATTATGGACATGCAAATTTCCCTCACTTCCTGAGGAAGAAGAGGCATTGTTGTGCCTTCTTGACTGTTGCATCAACAAGGTGGTCCCGAATTACCTACTACACTAACTAAAGGCATCAAGCATTCACACAAACACAAGTTAAATTGAAGGGAAGGAAGTGGTAGTTGGTGTTTATTACAGATATTATGTAATTATAGTTTAACGTTGAGTCTTTGATTATGAGAATGACCTAAGTGCCAGCTATGTCGGTGACATCTTGTTCTTCACGAGTGTTGAAGGTTGAGGTTTGAGTTTTTGGTGAATGTCTATTTTCCCAAGTTGTCTTTTCACCACGCACTGAATATGAGGTTGAAAGAGACTCCTAGACGTTATCACATTATATTTACTTTTCATTCTTGACTTGCTGCTCAAAAGTGTCTGAAATAGAGTTTTTTTGGTGGATTCTGATCCTTGTCTTTTTTCAAGATATATTGTCTACAGTTGATTTCATCCCCCTGTATAATTTCCAGAAAGATCTGAGTCACTGGGGAGATTCAGATCTGTGTTTCAATCCTCTTCCATAACAATGCTTATTTTGTTCAGACTGATTCTCATACACCAGTGGTTTCATGGGGTTGCCTTAATTATGCAATGTGACCAAAGTAGCCATTTTAGGCAAGCATTTATCCATTTTAAAGGCCCCGTTTACAACATCCTTGGTCCATTTTATGTATTAAAACTGAATGATGGAAATTGAATACTTGTAGCTCATGTTTACCATAATAATAAAAATGTTGATAACTTTAATTAACGAAGGCTTGCATTTCTAAGAAAGTCTTCTGCAAATTTAAACCAAGATGTCTCTTCCCTTCCTCAAGAGTTTCTTTTCCAGTTCTGCTGCATTGTGGATCTTTCCTGTAGACTCACTGTAGGCTGATGTGGTTTAGAGCTTCTCTCTCTGAGTCTGCTGTGAAGCTTTTCCTTCTTCTAAATCTGGATCTTTCCTCCTCAAGACTGCTGTGCCTGCTGCCTGGGTGTCCTTGATTCACGAAGAGCACCATACTGAAAGGTGAAGTCAGCTCTCATGCAGGTGAAATAACTTTATTAAGTACAACAGTGTTAACAACAGAAGATGAGGCAGCAGATGTCTTAGACTCGACACATTCAGGCCCCGGGTCTAGCCTGTTCTGACATCATCACAACATAGAATTGTTCACGTATTCGAGTTAAGGTACAGTTAACCCTTCCCTCCTCAGTTACCCATCTCCTTCAAATCGCTGTGATATGCTGATTGCCCATGTGGCACGCCTGCTCTGCATTCATTTAGCAGATGGCTCTTGCACAGTTGCTAACATTCCCAATAAAATAGTATCAATGGGGCTTGCACTAGAATAGATTAGAATACAGTACAGTACAACACAATACAATGTAATCGCCTTTATTGTCACATATACTCATTTGAGTATTATGAAAAGTTTAGCATTGCCAATTACAGCGCTGACTCAGATAAGTGGCTAGCACAGCATCTTTCTTTACAATGTTCAGACAATGCAGAAATAATATGTCCAGCATTACAGAAATAAAAGTTTAGTACCGCAGACTACGCTGGCACCTAGCTTCCAGTCCGCATCGGGCCCTGGCTCCACACTGTGCTGGCAACATGCCACAACAGGTGGCCACTGCAGAATGCCAGGTCGGGGGGTGTTCATGCCAACACCGGGAGGCGAGATGCTGATATCTGTGCCATATGCAAATCTTTCCACCTAAACTGGCATTCACAGCGCACAATAAATAGGCACTAAGGAACTGAAGTTTGAGTCCGAGATTTGGAAGTCATCCTTTTAGGTGGCAATTCTCTCTCAACATGAAAGTGCTGTGAGGCAAGTTAGAATGTGGAATTCAGTCCTGACAAAGCTATAGTTTGTCACCCGAGCAGTTTGAAGGAGATACCAGATAAATACATGTTGTATTATTTCATGGTGTAACACATTGGCTACCATAGAAAATATGGAGTTTAACTCCTGTTGGGCTGGCCTGTATAGTCTTCTTGTAAATTACGCTTCTAAATATACAATATTCAAGGAAGAGAGAATATTATTCAGTTCAACTTTAATATTTTTTCACATTATAATTGCATCTTGTATATGAGAAATAATTATTAAAATCATCAGGCAGTAGAAAGCATTTTATTTGACTCCAGTGAAGCAGACAGTTCTTATAAACCTGGTGGAACATGCAATCACTATTTATGTTTAAAGTGTCATTATGTTAAATTAGGGTCTATTACTTTCTACCTTGAGAGAAGGCCAGCATACACACTGTAGGAAATGAGAAAGAAAATGAAATGTTCCACCAAAAAACAAATACATCAGACAACTAGGGACTTATTAAATCTGATTAATAAGATGAAAATATGATTTACCAGCAGTTTAAATAATCAACAGTGAAATTTGTGTCTTGCTGTTCAATTGTAATGTACTGTGCATTTTCCTCTTGCCTCTTTTTTTTTAAATGGAAAAACTGACTTCATTTAGTTGTTTGAAGGGCAATTGTAAAGGAATATTCATGCAGCGTTTTCAATCCCTGATTCAAACAGCAGGGGCAGTACATCACATGGAAGTGACAGATCTGTAAAATGTAAACTTCTCATTGCACTGGCACGCAAACCATTGCATCACTTTGCTGAGGCACTGACTAGTCGTTAATGAGCCCCTTTGGTGGCAGTAAAAAAAGGGGATTATAGGGGTTACAACATCTAAGACTATCTATCTTACAAACATCACACAAACTACCAATTACATTGTCATAAAAGTTGAAGTGAGGTTTGCTTCTGCCAGACGTTCGCAGAAATGATGAAACATCATGGGTTAGATAATTGTTTTTATTCATTCACAGGATGAGGGCATATTTGGCTACGCCAGCATTTATTTCCCATCCCCAAGTTAAGAGTCAAATACATTGCTGTGGGTCTGGAGTCACATGTAGGCCAGACCAGGTGAGGTCTGCAGTTTCCTTTCCCAAAGGACATTGGTGAACCAGATGGATTTTTCTAACAATCAACAATGGATTCATGGTCATCATTAGATTCTTAATTCCAGATATTTATTGAATTCGAGTTCCACCATCTGCCATGGCGGAATTCAAACCAAGGCCTCCAGAACATTGCCTGGGTCTCTGGATTAACAGTATAGCGATAATACCACTCAATAGAACTACCTCAGGGAGGCAATGGCCTAGTGATATTCTGCATCATTTAAGTGCCTCCAATTTCCAGTAAAAGAAATAATGATTTTACTTCAGTAAAAACATACGTGAAGAGAAATATAAATGAATAAATACACATGTAAGACTGTTTAAGTATATTTTACCTTCACTACAAAGAAACGTTTTTAATGAGTGGAAATCACACTTTGGTAAAGAGGTTAACTTTGCCTCAACGGTAGGAAGGCATAAGGCAACTTGGTTGAGGACAACAGCAGAATTGATGAAGAACCTGTACAACTGTTGAGAAAAAGGTGATCTCAATACAGGAGTCAATTAATTTTTAAAATAGCATTTGACTAATTAGACTGTAAAATCAATATTTGAAACAATAATGATGCTTTATTTTAAGCATAGTCAGTGATGCATTCACTTCTGGATATAATCTATTATGGGTGCAGCAGTAGTTACCATAGTCCCAGCGGACTGCTGCCTTATTAGAGAGAGATGGCCAGTGGTCAATTTAACCTGAGAGTTATCACAGCTCAGATGAGGTGTAAGGTCAAGAAACAGGACATTCATGGTAACCTCAGGCAGTGTGTGAATTGAACTATGCTGTTGGATGTCACTCGGCATTGCAGGCCAGTCATATAGGCTAACTCAATTAATTATTGGTGTTAGAAGCTGACAACAATTGCAGTTTGAGCTCCCAGATCACATGTATTATGGCAAAGTATCATGTCCCTTCACTGGTGGGTGTGCCATAAGGGAAGTGGCCCCCAAAAATTCCCGGGACAGCGCTTCTATGAGCCTGCCACTTGTCCTGGCCTCCCGGCGATTTTACCATGGGACGAGTGAATCCCAGGCCAGACTGCCAACCCTTATCCCAATTCATGTCTTTACATGGTTAATTAATGATCGCTTAAGGGCTGCTTCCCATCCAACCTCAGGCTGACAGGAGGAACCCAGGCAATGATGAGGCTTGGAAATTGTCCCCATGTGAGGCTCAAGTGTGAAGGGCCAGGGCTGCGTTCATCAACAAACTTCTGTTACCAATTGGGAGATGCCCAACACTACAACATCTAATAAGTCTGGTCTCTTCATGAACAGCCTCCACAATGTTTGCAGAATTGTGGATGCCAACAACCTTAAACCTCGTCCTCCCATCCAGCCCTGAGAAACACCCTGGCTCACAACCTGGAGTTCTAAGGCTTAGTATCAGAGATAATGGGAACTGCAGATGCTGGAGATTCCAAGATAATAAAATGTGAGGCTGGATGAACACAGCAGGCCAAGCAGCATGTCAGGAGCACAAAAGCTGACGTTTCGGGCCTAGATCCTTCATCAGAGAGCTCTCTGATGAAGGGTCTAGGCCCGAAACGTCAGCTTTTGTGCTCCTGAGATGCTGCTTGGCCTGCTGTGTTCATCCAGCCTCACATTTTATTATCTTCTAAGGCTTAGTGTCTGGTGACAGCTTGTGTAACCAGTCTGACTCACTACTACTTCTGGCACTGCTGGGAATCTCTGAACCACAACCCAATCCTGAATAATGGAAGGTAATCTCATCTCCATGACAAAAGGGGTCAGTGTCAGTAGCAATATGTTTCTTTAGCTGGCAAGAAAAGAAGCCCTGCCATTCTAAAATTCCGGGCCTGTATCATTTGCAGCAAAGTCCTTTGTAAATGCAATGCCTGCTCCAAGCATAAAAACAAAGTATATATATTCCAGTCTCCTGCTCCAGGCATTCCGTAATTGTAAATAAAAGTTGCTTTCTGGACACCAACTCAACCAAAGTGAATTTTTTTTTAGCAAATCTGTGTTTAGGATTCAATAGTACTAAAATATTGGCTGTAAAGTTCAATACGACCAAAAAACTGTGATTATCCACTGCTTCCACCCTCTGCTTCCACCACTGGCAAGAAACAAACTTACTGCTTGCATATCTAAATAGGTTCTGTGTGCAGACAGTGCTGAGTTGAGCGCTATCTACTTCAGTAGGAGTTAAAATGCCAGAATCATGTAAAGCTACCCTACACTGCTTCAAGCATGCAAAATGGGACAATATATCAGAGAGGGATCTCTGAGACTTACTGACTCTACACTAGAGGCTTTAGTCGAGGAAATGCTGATTAAGAAGTGTTATTTATCGGCAATGTGCCAGGAAGCCCACAGATGAACATTGGACAGTCAGTGGCAGCTGCTGGTTGTGGAGATCAATACCAGAAATGTAGCCTCAAGGGTTTGATTGCAGTGCAGGAGGAAGCTCAAGGTGATCACACAAGCAGTTAAGGTCAGTAAATGCATCTGCAAACGCTATATTCCATAAACTGTTGAACTAGCTTCACACATTGGTTAATATACTACATTCCCATCGCCTGTTGAAGAACTATTTCTAGCAGTCTCAACTCAAACCTGACATTCTTACATTTACTTGACGCTCACACATTGAAAATTGCTGGAAGCCTCACAGCCTCATCTCACAACTTCAAAACAATCCCTATTCCTCAACCACAGTTAGCCAAGTTATCCAAGCAGATTACACCACAGTCACAACCGCAAAGTCCCAAAGATACACAAACTGGAAGTATTCTTCAGAACCGTAGCCTCACTGCCAGGCAAACCAACACATAGGTTAGCCAAGGAGTTGCAAAGAAGACAAAAGCACCTTGTTGGCAAGTCACCCAACTCAATCCACTCAGCCTGGGAGTTCTTTAATTCCCTCAAAGACTTAAGAATAGACAAGGACAAGGTCATGGTGTCCTTTGACGTTACTGCCCTATTCACATCGATTGACATACCACTGGCAAAATAAACACTTGCAGCACTGCTAAAAGAACAAGACCTGAGTGACACCATCTCCACAGACAACATGCTGAAGGTACTGGACTTATGCCTCATGACCTACCTTACCTTTAATGGCCAAACATATGAACCAATCAATGGGACAGCCATGAAGTCACCTATGTCTGGACTAATAGCAGTAGTAGTGATGCAAAGGCTTGAAAGCATAGCCTTTCTGCAGATCCAACCTAAACTAGGGATCTGTTACCTGTACAATGCTTTCATCCTCATCAAATGGACTAAACCAGAGGAGACACACCAACTTACAAACAACACTCACACTGGCATCAAATTCACCAGGGAAGAAGAAAAGAATGAACAGCTCCCACTCCTGGATGTTATGGTAGAATGCAGAGCCAACGGGGAGTTTCTGATAAAGGTACACAGAAAGGCCACGCACACGGGCCAAGTCCTGAATTTCAACAGTAACACCCCAACACCCACAAATGTAATTATGTACAAATACTAATTAAATGTGCGACAATACACTCCAGTAACCGAGACCTATGACAAATCGAAGATTAATGCCTCTACCGAGTATTTAAGGACAACGGATACCTGAACTGCTGGATCTGATGATGCCTATCACAGAAACAACAGGAAAG
This sequence comes from Stegostoma tigrinum, assembly GCF_030684315.1. Lineage (NCBI taxonomy): Eukaryota > Metazoa > Chordata > Chondrichthyes > Orectolobiformes > Stegostomatidae > Stegostoma > Stegostoma tigrinum. The sequence goes on from NC_081362.1 coordinate 43,387,173, forward strand.
TGTGGTATGCCCTGACACTCTCATCACATTACTATACATCAAAAACATGTCCAAACTAACCACAAGGCTCCTACAACCATTGGGCATCAGAGTGGCACATAAACCTATGTCAACCCTACGCCAACTGCTAACTTGAACCAAAGATCCCTTACCCGCTATGGACAGAACCAACATGATATACAAAATCCCATACAAAGACTGTGACAAACATTACATTAGATAGACAGGAAGGAAACTGGCCACAAGAATACACAAACACCAACTAGCGACAAAAAGACATCACCAGTTCACACGGATTCTCACAGATAAGGAGAGCTACCTGTTCGACTGGGACAACATTAAGATCCTAGGACAGGCCAAACAGAGAGTAAGCACAGGAGTTTCTAGAGGCTTGGTTTTCCACCAAGAAGGCCATCAATAAACATATAGAGTTAGACCCTATATATATACACCACTGCAAAGAAAAAACGGAAATAGGTAACCAATTCTAATGGAACCCAGAGTTTAAAAACCAGGAATACACAACAGCACTTCATCGGAGGCTGCACTGATGTTGTTACCCAGCAGGGAATGAAACATCTGTAAACTAACGAAGTAGCTCAGCAAGCAAACCAACCACAACATCCACAACCCAAGCTGCAAATCTACTCAAGAACCGGAAGCCACAGTCACTGCTGAGCATTCCTCATTGTACAATAATTTTGTTTTGTTGATAATCAGTCAAGACGGAGTCAATGGGCAAAGGATAAAAGCCATCACTTATCCTTACGTCGACAAAGGAGACAGAATTCACTATGTTTGGATCGCCACAATTGAGGCCACAGATCATCAGCAGCAGTGATGGCAAGGAAACACCTTTGCAATAGTAATGATAAAATAATGTGCTATAAGATGATGATAAAGAAGGACAAAGAGCTGATTAATGGAATAGAGTAAAGTTGGTTTCGAGGGACTGCAAATAGAAATTGGGAAAATACAATGAGCAACTATATTGGCAAACATTAACATAAAACAAAAATAAGTAGCATTTCAAATGGTTTTCAACAGAGTGAAGGGAAAATTTATTCTGTTAACCACAGAATCATGGCAGTGTGTAGTCAAAATCATGACAGTGGTGTGGATTTGATGGGTTGAATGGCCTGCTTCCACACTGTGGAACATACAAGACAGTAGTTCCACTGGATTATTAAATAAAAGTCTCATAAACCTAACATCCCATTATCCAAATTGACCAGATATTTTAACATCCTACAGAGCCTGCAGTGGCTGGTAATTTGTTCAGTAAAACAGGTGAGGAATAAGAGGAGGTCTGTTTTTAGACCACCAGCGTTATCATTTATCCATCTGTTGGATAGCCTTTTGTATTCCACCAAGTGTTGGCAACGTTCCTAAGCGATGCTTTTATCTCTCAGGCTCTCAAGGCATTGTATTGATGGTTTTGTTTGACACAGTCGACTTCTGCGTGAGAAGATTCTTCCCCTTCCTGTCGTCGCAGTTAACTGCATTGTCTCGAGAGGAGTTTTACTATACTCAACGTAGAGAGGGCGGAAACATTTGCTTGTGACATAAATGGTCTTGGTGGTCTGAAAGAGGCAGCACCTTTAGTGCAGGTCAGTGTCGGGATTAACAAACAGTTCATGACGCTACATCTTTGGCTTGGTGACACAACCTATAGAGCATAATCAAGAGCACTATGCTCCCAAATCTAATTCTACTGACAAAGCCAAAAGGGTCCTGATGCAGACTTTGATTCTGTACATGCAACCATGCCAAGACAAGACAAATTAATCCTACCAGAGATTTTAATGTCAAAATTGAAAATAACTACACCTTCTGGAAGGGCATCATTAAGAAAGAAAAAGTGGGGAAATCAAATATCCATGGTATTTTACTCCTCCTCACCAAATGCAGTGGACCATCACTAATATACTTTTTTGTCAGAAAGAGGAATAGAAGACACCAGAAAATATCCCTGATCCAAACACGGTACATCTTGCACTATATGATAATTGATACGCAGGACAAGAAGTCACCCAAGCTATCACGTGTGCTACTGACTACTGAATCATGAGTTACATTTAGCACCTAAGATCTTCAAGATCTTCAAGCAAATCCAGACATTTTCTGATGTCTTCTATTCCTCTTTCTGACAAAAAAGTATATTTGTGATGGTCCACTGCATTTGGTAAGGAGGAGTAAAATACCATGGACATTTGATTTCCCTACTTTTTCTTTCTTAATGATGTTATATTTGGTATTATCGGATTCATTTCTTACAGCCTCCATGGCTGGCACAGCAAGAGTTCTTAAAACAATGCAAATTTTTCATTTGGGAGCACCAATAATTCAGTGCATTTCAAAATCACTGTACAACATAGCAGAGCAAAGAATAGGCATTTAGTAACACAGAACCTGAGTACTGGTGAAAATTACCATTTTGGCAAATCTTTTGTCTTGCTTTATCAAGATGTTTTGCAAGATTACCAATTTAACTGGATAATCAACGTTTATTGTGGATGAGAGAAGAGTGCTGATTGAGAGGTGGACATTAGTTGGTAACGATGTTTCCATAGAGAATGCACCTGTTAATGTTAATTGACAGGTAACTGCCAAACTTTACTTAACTGTTAAACCAGCCAGTTGACTCTGTTTAGTCAGAGTATTGTCCTGAGAAATAAACCAGTGAACAGCTGTCAATTCATCAACCTTTTCAACACAGGAAGAGACCATTCAGCCTATCCTGTTCACACCAGAAAAAACAATTGTACCAACACAAATCCCGTTTTCCAGCTCTTGACACATAGCCCTGGAAGCTATACAATGAAAATGAATTAAAATGTGGCTATGGAAGTATCTAGCTCAACTACCCCTACAGACAGTGAGCCCCAGACTTCCACAACCCTCTGGGTAGAATAGCTCTACTCTTAGCCTTCTATGTCACCTGTTTACTGACCCCTCTATAGTACTCCAGTTGTGTCTTAACAGCATTTTATACAGTTCCAGTATAACCTCCCTGGTCTTGTAGTTTATCATCATCATAGAATATCATAGAACCCTACAGAGTGGAAACAGGCCTATTTGCCCAACAAGTCCACAGTGACCCTCAGAACATCCCACCCAGACCAGTCCCTCTATATTCCACCTAATCTACACATCCCTGAACACTACAGGCAACTTAGCATGGCCAACTCACCTAGCCCACATATCTTTGGACTGTGGGAGGAAACTGGAGCACACGGCGGAAACCCACGCAGACCCAGGGAGAATGTGCAAACTCCACACAGACAGTCGCCCGAGGCTGGAATCAAAGCCGGGTCCCTGGTGCTGTGAGACAGCGGTGCTAACCACTGAACTGCCATGCTGCCCCCATGCACATCTAATAATGGCAATTACCTCAAATGCCTTCCAAACTACCTTATCTCCCTGCCCTGCTACTTTCAGGAATCTATGAAAACCCACACAATTTCTTGCTAGTCTCCAGTATTTTCCAGGAGCCTATTTTCTTCAGTTGAATCAGACATAGTGCATGTGCACATTCTTTCTGCCTGCAAAGAATGTGCCCTTATATATGAATACACATAGTTTCCACTCCTCACATTTGTACCACACAATGAGCCAAACTGGCAATCTATCCAATTTAGGTTTATCAGTTTTGCTTGCGGTGTGGTGCACATATTTATTAGAAGTTACATATAATAACTCACAGAGCCCAGATACTTTTGTAGAAAAAGAATAAGTACGTGCATTCCCCCGCTTCAACTCAACAAAATAGGCATCAGCCATTCATGAGTACATTTCTCAGTGCAAGGCACTGATCAATTAGAGTCAATCTGACTGGTTTAAGATGTTAACAAAGCTTGGCAGTTAACTGCCAATCAGTATTAATAAATGTTTCTTCCATCGTAATGCTTCAACAAATTAAAGCCCACTTGTCTTCCAATCACCACTCCTTTGTTATGCACTATAAATGTTGGTCTTCCCTTTGAATCGGCATTCCTGAGAACTGAGACAATAAGATGTAGAGCTGGATGAACACAGCAGGCCAAGCAGCATCAGAGGCGCAGGAAGGCTGATGTTTCGGGCCTAGATCCTTCTTCAGAAATGTCAGCCGTCCTGCCCCTCTGATGCTGCTTGGCCTGGTGTGTTTATCCAGCTCGACACCTTGTTATCTCAGATTTGCCAGCATCTGCAGTTCCTACTATCACTGAAACAATTCCTGAGAACTGACTTGATTTGCAATAGTTGTAAAGTACCGTCAAAATATATTTTCCTTGAGAAATGCTCAAGAAGTGAGCATACTTACTACTCAAATCTAAAGATCAGAGGATATATGAGTCAACAAGAATAAGCTGTGGCTAGAAAGGCTAATAAAATCTTTATATTTGATAAAACACGAACTGAATTATAACAGTGTGAGTCAGGTTGCATGGAGCAGTAAGTATTTTCTTGTGTCAGATTTTGAACATTGGTATGACAGCCAATAGCAGGTGATACTTTCTCAGGTGGGATTGCCCAAGGGAAAATGAAGAACTGATACAGTAGTTAAACTACTTGTCCTGTTTTTAATGGTATTAAGATCTGTTCACGTTCGACATTGGCCTCTCAAAGATTGGATTGGGTATTCACGGGGGGTGCAGCAGTCAGTAATTTTTTTTCACTTGGACCAGGGATTTGACGTTGTCAAAAGAAAAAGTGGTGGAGTTAATGTAAACTATCAACTGAACCTGAAGGGTGGAATTTTAATAGGTCAGGTCGCATCATAACAGGGAGGCTTATAATGGATTGTGATTCTATTCATCAGAGAAGTTAGCTTTTCTGTGGCTCTCTAACTGCATCATATGTGACAACTCAAGATCCACATGAAGTACAGGAGAGGAAAGTCTGTTATTGCTTTAAATGGTTGTGGAGTGTGTAATTTTTTTAAAGAGTATTAAGAATATGAATTCTAGGAGATTGTATCCATTGCAGAGTCAGCAATTGAATCCTATTTACATTGTCAAAAAATTACTGGTAACTGTGACCTGGTGACATTTAACCTGGAAACAATGTCCACAAAGGAAGTTGAGACCATGAAGTCTTATGAAAAGAGAACTGCAAGAAGTTGTGATTCAAAGACACAAATGCAAACTTCAAAAGGAAGCAGGTAGAGACAGAAAGATGAACACAAAAAAATGTATGTCAGGGAAAGAAGCAAATCACTGTCTGAAAAACAGCAGTATTTCAGTTTCTCTGCAACCGACATAAATGCCTTTGGAGGCACTGTAGAAGTTGACTATGGAAGTGAAAATGCAGAAAAAAGCTGTGTTGGTAGTCTGAGATACAAACGAGCTGGATGTAATTCCCAGAGGAAGCCAGATCATGAACTGGAATGTTAATGGTTGGTTGAAAGGGAACTCTGAAAAACTGCACAATTAGGATTTTTGCGACTCAGTGGAGAGAGTGTTTATAGAATTGTACCTCGCTGATAATAATTTTACGCATGAAATTTGCAGGTGAAATTATTTGTGGAATAGGACTCCTGACCTACCTATCCTGGAGTAAATAAAGAGCAACAAATTGTGGGATTGTGTGCGGCTCTGCAATGTCACACATCTGCATAGACTGATATGAATATATGTGGTTGTGTAAGGCTAATCTTCTATTGGCTATTTAAAATGTATTGATCTTTTGATTTGAAGCCCCATACACCTAATAATTCGTGGTTAGTTTGCATTGATTCTGGATTCTTGTTAAATTAAAACTTATAACAAGTGATTTTTTTGTTGGTAAGTTTGCCATTCATTTAGTAAGCTTGGTTATTTTAGCTCACTGTTTGGCCATGGTATCTGCAACACATTACATTAGTAACACACTTGTGGGTTCCCTGATCAATCAGTGTAATAATGGTCTGTACTTGCCAAAGAAAGACGGTCAATGCGACAGATTGTGGCAGGCATCAGAGTGGTTGAATTCTATATAAAAAAACAAAAGAACTGTGGGTGCCGTAAATCAAGAACAAAAACAGAAGTTGCTGGAAAAGCCTGGCAGATATGGCAGCACCTGTGAAGAAAAAAATGAGAGTTAACTTTTCATTTCCGTTCTGAGCTTTTCCAGCAACTTCAATTTGTGTTTGAATTCGACTTTGCTTTCTGAGGATTCAGAATCTTAAGACTTGAAAGAAGATGGGGTGGACCTATCCTTCCTGGATCTGTGATTCATCCCTGGAGGTCCTCCTGTGAGATGTGAGGGGCTTTTATTTTTCTTATTAATTTGTGGGATGTGGGCAATGCTGGTTACCTGTCCCTAGTTGCCATCGAGGAGGTGGTGGTGAGCTGTTTTCTGAAACAATAGTGAAAGGGGGCTTTTTGAGGATGGCAGAAAGAGACGAGCTTTCAACTGAAGAATGTATGCATGGAAATGGCCAAGGAAATAAATAATAGGAGTGAGGTTGCTTGAATATGTTTACCATGCCCCAAGAGGTTGGATATTATCATGAGGGGTGGAAAAGTGAATGGTATCCAACATTCTGATGCCAATCTGGGGACTCTGACTTGCCTAAAATTCTCCTCACACCAACATGTTGTTCACTCATTCTTCTTGCAACAGAAACCTGATTCCTCTCACAACAGAAACTGAATCATTCTGAATTGCATTCCCCACCTGATTCCCTGACACCCATACCTAGTCATTCTGGGAAATGTACATAATTTTCAGGTTCCAGTCGGCAACATCTTTACTCCCCAGTAATGGTAGTCTTGACTGGGCATCTGCATTGCTGTATTTCTCCACCTCACTGTTATTAGTATACTGTCTCAGACAAAGTCAAAGTATGTACAAATGGTTTGGTTGGTCGCATGATTTCTCTCAGATGAACATCCAAAGTTATAGAACATGGAACATTACAGCACAGTACAGGCCCTTCAGCCCTCGATGTTGTGCCGACCTGTCATACTGATCTCAAGCCCATCTAACCTACACTATTCCATGTACGTCCATATGCTTATCCAACGACGACTTAAATGTACCCAAAATTGGCGAATCTACTACCGTTGCAGGCAAAGCATTCCATTCCCTTACTACTCTCTGAGTAAAGAAACTAACTCTGACATCTGTCCTATATCTTACACTCCTCAATTTAAAGCTATGCCCCCTCGTGCTCGCTGTCACCATCCGAGGAAAAAGGCTCTCCCTATCCAACCTATCTAGCCCTCTGATTATTTTATATGTTTCAATTAAGTCACCTCTCAACCTTCTTCTCTAATGAAAACAGCCTCAAGTCCCTCAGCCTTTCCTCGTAAGACCTTCCCTCCATACCAGGCAACATCCTAGTAAATCTCCTCTGCACCCTTTCCAAAGCTTCCACATCCTTCTTATAATGCGGTGACCAGAACTGTACACAATACTCCAAGTGCGGCCGCACCAGAGTTTTGTACAGCTTCACCATAACCTCTTGGTTCCGGAACTCAATCCCTCTTTTAATAAAAGCTAAAACACTGTATGCCTTCTTAACAGCCCTGTCAACCTGGGTGGCAGCTTTCAAGGATCTGTGTACATGGATACTGAGATCTCTCTGCTCATCTACACTCATAAGAATCTTACCATTATCCCAGTACTTTGCCTTCCGGTTACTCCTACCAAAGTGCTACACCTCAGACTTGTCTGCATTAAACTCCATTTGCCACCTCTCAGCACAGCTCTGCAGCTTGTCTATTTCTCTCTGCAACCTATAGCATCCTTTGTCACTATCCACAACTCCACCAACATTAGTGTCATCTGCAAATTTACTAACCCATCCTTCTACGCTCTCATCCAGGCCATTTATAAAAATGACAAACAGCAGTGGACCCAACACCAACCCTTGCGGTACACCACTCGTAACTGCTCTCCAGGATGAACATTTCCCATCAACGACCACCCTTTGTCTTCTTTCAGCAAGCCAATTTCTGATCCAACCTGCTATATCTCCCACAATTCCATTCCTCCGCATTTTGTACAATAGCCTATTGTGGGGAACCTTATTGAATGCCTTGCGGAAATGGATATACACCACATAACCGGTTTACCGTCATCTACCTGTTTGGCCACCTTCTCAAAGAACTCAATAAGATTTGTGAGGCACGACCTTCCCTTCACAAAACCGTGCTGACTATCCGTAATCAAATTATTCTTTTCTAGATGATTATAAATCCTATCCCTTATAACCTTTTCCAACACTTTACCAACAACTGAGGGAAGGCTCACTGGTCTATAATTACCAGGGTTGTCTCTACTCCCCATCTTGAACAGGGGAACCACATTTGCTATCCTCCAGTCATCTGGCACTATTCCTGTAGACAATGACGAGTTAAAGATCAATGCCAAAGGCTCGGCAATCTCCTCCCTGGCTTCCCAGAGGATCCGAGGATAAATCCCATCCGGCCCAGGGGACTTATCTATCTTCACACTCTGTAGGATTTCTAATACCTCTTCCTTGTGAACCTCAATCCCACCTAGTCTAGTAGCCTGTATCTCAGTATTCTCCTTGACAGCATTGTCATTTTCTAGAGTGAATACTGTTGAAAAATATTCATTTAGCGCTTCCCCTATCTCATCTGACTCCACACACAACTGACCACTACTATCCTTGATTGGGCCTAATCTTACTTTCGTCATTCTTTTATTCCTTAAATACTGATAGAAAGCCTTAGGGTTTACCGTGATCCTATCCGCCAACAGCTTCTCATGTCTCCTCCTGGCTCTTCTGAGCTCTCTCTTTAGGTATTTCCTGGCGACCTCGTACCCCTCAAGTGCCCTAACTGAGCCTTCACATCTCATCCTAACATAAGCATTCTTCTTCCTCTTGAAGAGAGATTCCACCTTCTTCGTAAACCACTGCTCCCACACAGTACATCTTCCTCCCTGCCTTACAGGTACATACTTATCTAGGACACACAGGAGCTTTTCCTTGAATAAGTTCCACATTTCTAATGTGCCCATCCCCTGCAGTTTACTTCTCCATCCTATGCTCCCTCCATCTTGCCTAATCTCATCGTAATTACCTTTCCCCCAGCTATAACTCTTGCCCAGTGGTATACACCTATCCCTTTCCATCACTAAAGTAAACATAACAGAATTGTGATGGCTATCACCAAAGTGCTCACCTACTTCCAAATCTAACACCTGGCCAGGCTCATTACCCAGTACCAAATCTAATGTGGCTTCGCCCCTTGTTGGCCTATCTACGTACTATGTCAGGAAGCCCTCCTGTACACACTGGACAAAAACTGACCCATCTATAGTACTCGAACTATAGTGTTCCCAGTCAATATTTGGAAATTTTAAGACCCCATGACAACTAACCTGTCTCTCTCACTCCTATCGAGAATCATCTTTGCTATCCTTTCCTCTACATCTCTGGAACTATTCAGAGGCCAATAGAAAACTCCCAACAGGGTGACCTCTCCTTTCCTGTTTCTAACCTCAGCCCATACTACCTCAGTTGATGAGTCCCTAAACATACTTTCTGCAACTGTAATACTGTCCTTGACTAACAATGCCACACCTCCGCCCCTTTTACCATCATCTCTGTTCTTACTGAAACATCTAAATCCCGGAACCTGCAACAACCATTCCTGTCCCTGCTCTATCTATGTCTCCAAAATGGCCACAACATCGAAGTCCAAGGTACCAACCCATGCTGCAAGTTCACCCACCTTATTCCGGATGCTCCTGGCATTGAAGTCGACACACTTCAAACCAACGTCTTGCTTGCCAGTGCCAGCTTGCTTCCCTGAAACTTTGTTTCGGACCACCCTACTCTCAACTTTTTCTATAGTCGAACTACAATTTTGGGGCCTATCCCCCTGCTGAATTAGTTTAAACCCACCCGAATAGCCTTAGCAAATTTCCCCCCCCAGGATATCGGTACCCCTCTGGTTCAGGTGAAGACCATCTTGCTTATCGAGGTCCCACCTTCCCCAGAAAGAGCCGCAATTATCCAAGAATCCAAAACTCTCCCTCCTGCACCATCCCTGTAGCCACGTGTTCAACTCCTCTCTCTCCCTATTCCTCGCCTCACTAGCACGTGGTACCGGCAACAAACCAGAGTCAACAACTCTGTTCGTCCTAGGCCTCAGCTTCCATCCTAGCTCCCTGAATTTCTGCCTTAAATCCCCATCTCTCTTCCTACCTGTGTCATTGGTGCCAATATGGGCCACGACTTGGGGCTGCTCCCCCTCCCCCTTAAGGATCCCAAAAACACGATCAGAGACATCACGCACCCTGGCACCTGGGAGGCAACACACCAACCATGAGTCTCTCTCGTCCCCACAGAACCTCCTATCTGTCCCCCTAACTGTGGAGTCCCCAATGACTAATGCTCTGCTCCTCTTCCCCCTTCCCTTCTGAGCAGCAGGGACAGACTCTGTGCCAGAGACCCATGCCCCACTGCTTTCTCTTGGTAAGTCGTCCCCCTCAACAGTATCCAAAACGGTGCACTTATTGTTGAGGGGAATGGCCACAGGGGATCCCTGCACTGCCTGCCGATTCCCTTTCCGTCCCCTGACAGTAACCCATCTGCCTTTTTCCTGTACTTGAGGAGTGACTACCTCCCTGTAACTCCTCTCAATAACCCCCTCTGCCTCCCGAATGATCTAAAGTTCATCCAGCTCCAGCTCCAGCTCCAGTTCCGTAAAGCGGTTTTCAAGGAGCTGGAGTTGGGTGCACTTCCCGCAGATGTAGTCAGCAGGGACACTAGTGGTGACCCTTACCTCCCACATTCTGCAGGAAGAGCATTCAACTGCCCTGACCTCCGTTTTACCTCTTCTAAACTAGCTTTCGTTAGTTCTGTCCGGGCATTCATCCCAAAATAAAAATGTCAATGTTCTTTGTCTAAAATGTTTACTTCTATATGGTTTGTCCATCCCATGTTGAATACTATGAATATTTCTATTGTTAATAAGGAAGAAGGTTTTTGGAAGTCTATGTCTATAAAGATGATAAATCAAAGCATCTGCTGTTGTAATTAGGTTCAGCCATCGGCACGTAAATCAGAATCTTGGTTCAGTAAAGCTTTTTTTTTAAAGAGTCCAATGTCTGTCTCCAGTCTTTGTATTAAAAATGAATATTTGATGTAACACATCTTCATGACATTGGCATTTTGAAATATTGGTGAGAACTTCCCACTCAGGTTTTTAATAACAATTTGTCAAACAGAAAAAAAGATGTCTTATTATGAATGGAAAATTACCATGGAGATAAAGATGTAACCTCAAATTTTTGCCCGATGCTTTGCTCGCCTTCCAAGAATACAAAATATAGTAAACTACTACGAGGGTTCTCCACTCCATTTCAGTGGTCAACATGTAAGTGAATACTGAAGCTACTGAAATTTGCAAGGCCATCTCCGTTGCCTGTCCTTTCTCTGTTCCTCTGTTTTGTAGGATATGGTAATTGGGGATCATGGATGTTAACAGAGAAGCACTCAAAATCAAGAAAATTTAAAAATTGTAGTAGAGGCAGTTAAATGGTAAACAGCAATATTATAACTGACACCCGTCACAGCATTAGTGTGCATTGAATATCAGTCATTTTTTTACAAAAGAGTCCAATGTCTGTCTCCAGTACTTGTTCGATTATCTTGATACTCCCCTCATGGTTGGTCCGTTTCCAAAGTAGGTATTTTGTCATGTCATAGTTCTAAAAGAGATCATGCTGAATTTTAATTAGCTCCACCCAGTCAAATGATGTCTTATATACAGCTTTTAGGTAGAAGCCTTGAGTTCAACAATATCCTTCGTGGGAAGAAATGAACTTGTATAACTCTTGAGAGGCCTTAGTAAATATCAAACTAAGAATTCTGGTGCTGGAGTTCTGAAACAAGCAAAAACAAAAAAAAATGCACAGAAATTGCTGAAGGGTCACTGGATTCAAAATGTTAACTCTGTTTTCAGTCCACAGATGCTGCCAGAGCAGTTGAGTTTCTTCCGCAATTTCTGATTTAGTTTGACCTTCACGATTATGCCTGACTAGCGATGTACTTTATTGCTAATGTGCAAAAAGCCATCCTGCTAACTCAGACACACGCCCCTTCTGTTTATATTCACTGACAGTATATCCTCTGCTCCTGATGATAAGACAGGCTCTAGGCACATTATATAGCCAAAGGACGATTGTTATCACATACTGGCAAATATCCTAAGATGTCGACAATAGATAAACAAGGTAAATAACAATATCTGGATTTACTTCAGAAGGAGTCTTCATTTAAGGAACAAAAACAAAAGTTGCTGGAAAAGCTCAGCTGATCTGGCAACATCTGTGAAGAAAATAATCAGGGTTAATGTTTCGGGTTTGGTGACCCTTCATCAGGGTGACCCTTAACATTAATTCTGATTTTTTTCTCCACAGATGCTGCCAGACCTGTGGAGCTTTTCCAGCAACTTCTGTTTTTGTTCCTGATTTACAGCATCTGCAGTTCTTTCAGTTTTTATCTTCATTTTAGATCATTTAGAGCAAAGTTGTTGGCATAACAGAATGTGACAAAGTTGTCTATAAGATAAACTTTAAAAATTTTTTGAATCTTTTGCCCAACTTTAGTCATCTGTAATTTCAGGACTTTACAGTGTCAAGACCTATCTGTTCTATTAGACAAAGCTAGCCCAGAAGACAAGTGTGCTTTCCATAGTTTCTTCTGAGTTAAAATAGGTATGACAACAACTGATTTTCAGCTTTCAAAAGCATTGGCTTTCCTTAGAGTAAATATGAAAGATGTGTATGGGGAGGCTTAATCTGGGAAGGCCAACAGGGTGACTGATAAGTCAGACACTTTGGTTTTGGATGAAAAAAGCTTCAACCTACAACTGGATAGAGAGATGTCCATGTTTCAGGCTCTAGAAATGCGGAATACAGCTAGGATTTTCTGGGTCATTACCTTCACTGTAAGCATAAGTAGAAAAGCCATTTGATACTGACTTTTACAACTCTCTTTAAACTTTCCACTACTTCCTGGGGTTAAAGTAGATGCTAGACGATCCCAATTTAAGAAAATGTACTTCCAGTTCTGTAAAACAAGCTCTACTTTTCAATTATAATCCATTAAACAACATTCAGAGGCAAGTGTTCTTCAGAGCATAAGTGCTATAAGCTAAATGCAAATAATCTAATTTTAGTATCCATGGTGTTTGAGGTAAATTTACTGATCAGTGAAGCGTTCCCTACAGGGAGGAAACAATCAGTATGAGCCTTCAGCTGGTTTAGCTTATTAAAGCACAAAGGCTTCACATTGCTGTTAGTTGTGTATTAGGCAGCTTAAGAGATGAGGACAATGACAAGTCTGCAGTAGGCTGCACTGTACATTTTGAGATATTGTTTTCTGCTTAACTAAGCAGCAGTGAATTGATATGTTAGGAATGGAATGTAATGACAATTGAGTTGTAACTGACCGAGTTGTTACCATCATTATGCTTTCCATTTTACAGCTTTCAATGTTGTTCAAACCCAATGTATGTAGAGATGACATTACAGGAAATTTTCATTTCTCTTTCTATATCGAAGTACTTATCCATTTAGACTTAAGATGAATCAGTTGTCTTGTTGTGTTCATAGACTGGCTGATGTGATACAAACCAGATAGCTTTGCTGAGTCACAGTTTGGTGACCCAATTTATCAACAACAATGAGTAGGATTTCACTGAAACAGACCCACACACATCTGCAGGTCAGTAGCAAGTCAGATGTCCAGTAATTGTGTCAGCAAACTTCACTGTGCCTCTTTAACTCAGACACAGCATTAGAGTTCAGCTTCTGGCTAAACTTTCCAACAGTGTGTATGTGGGGCATGTTGGTATGTACAACCTGCATTCCATGAAGGGATGGATTTTTAGTAGGAGGAATTCTACATTGCTTCACAAGCTACATCAAACAAAAGAATGGGAAATGAGATGTGTGAAGACTGCATTCTTCTGTAGCTCTGCTTTGGAGGGCCTGTTGAGGGTTGTAAAGGACTGAAGTGCTGTGTAATTTTACATAAATAGGAGGTAGAGACCAGGGATGAAATTTGCTGAGTGGTTTGTGCAGCAGGGAAGTGGTTCCTCAAACCTAGATTCAGTGCATAACAAGTCTAATGACCTGAGGATAATAGAAAATCAGGAAAAACATTCCATTTCCAGGCGTCAACCGTCACACTCTGATCTCCCCAGCATTTTCCTACACAGCACTTCATAAACCAGAGCTCCTTACAGGATCATTCGTTTCTCTTTTTCCAGCTAGCTCCCATGCTCTTCTAACAGCCAACACTCATGCTCACCCTAGTCCTATTGTTCCCAGCTTTCACAGTCAACCTCTACAAATTCGATCTTCCATCTTCCCACACTCCATTTCTCACACTATGAGCTCTTTGTTTGCCCCCCTTGCAATAAAAGAGAGCACAACTTCAAAAATAGTCAAGAGAATTGAAGCATGGCACACCAGTGACAGTCACCTTGATCACTACTGTCAATGCATATCCACATTTTGTCGACAGTGAAGGTTGTCTTTTTCTGGGCAGTTGCAGATTATTTGGTCTGGATTTTATCCTGATGTTGGGCTCCCACACAACAGCATAACTATCTGGGAACATCTTGCCTTTGTTTTATTTATTCATTCACAGGATGATGGTGTCACTGACCAGGCAGCATTTGTTGCCCATCCCTCATTGTCAAGAGGGGAGTTCAGAGTCAACTACATTGCTGTAGTCCTGGAGTCACATGTAGGCCAGACCAGGTAAGGCTGGCAGTTTCCTTCTCTAAAGGACATCAGTGAACCAGATAGGTTTTTCCGACAATCGACAATGGGTTCATGGTATCATTAGATTCTTAATTCCAGATATTTATTGAATTCAAATTCTAGCTTCTGGATTTGAATCTGGGTCCCCAGAACATTATCTGAGCCTCTGGATTAACACTCCAGCAATAATACCACTAGGCCATTGCCTCTCTCAGCTAATTAGCTGGCTCATCTTGCCTTCCATCTTCAGGCAATGTTTCTTAATCACTTCAAGGAATAAGAGAGTTTTGGACAGGGCAATATGTGAGGGTGGACATGGGGGAACAAAATCTAGGGTGTGGAGCTTCTGATTGACACAGGAAGCCCAAAAAGGAGTTAAACTCTTTCACTGACAAGTAGCCTGCAGGCTAAAAACCGCCAGGCTGCAAACTGGGGCTCAGGCATCTCACACCACCCATTACAGTGTAGTGGTGATGCAATGAGGTCATTCGTTGCATTGCCTATTGACAAGCTTCAGTAGAGTGTAGAGTGCATTAAATTTTTTAAAAAGGTAGCAAATAGGGTCAAAGGCAGAGAAAATGGTTTAAAAGAGACAAAATTAATTGCTCTTAATGTAAATACATTCAGTACTCAGAACAAAATAATGATTTAACAGTTCCAATAGAGAGATCAATGTGAACATAGGCCCCTGAAAGAATATGGGTTGGAAATGGTAATAAAAATGGCAGAGGAGCTAAATAAATACTTTGCATCAATCTTCACAGCAGAAAGCTCTAATATCATTCCCAAAATACTAAATGATCATGGGAAAAGTTTGGAGAGGAAATAAATTTAATACATATAACTGGAAAAAATGTATTAACGAGACTAATAAGGCCAATGAAGGCTAATAGTTCTCCTGAATCTGATGGGTTACATCTTGGGATATAATATGATGTGGCTATAGAGATGTTGGATACATTGGCAATAATCTTCCAAGAATCCTTTGATTCTGGAAAAGTCCCAGAAGATTGAAAGAATGTCATCATTACTCAAAAAGGGATAGAAAACAAAATTATAGGCAGGTTGACTAAACATTTGACATTGGCAAAATATTGTCAATTATGGAAGATGTAATAGTAGAGGATTTAAAAATTATTATCCAGTCAAGCAGAGTCAGTATGGCTTTATGATAAGGAAGTTATGTTTGGCAAATTTACTGCAGTTTTTTGAGGAGCTAGCAAGCTCCATAGACAGAGGGGAACAAGTATTTGCAATACATTTGTCTTATTCAAAAGGCATTTGATAAAATACTGTACACAAGGCAACTTAATAACGTAGGAGCCCATGGTGTTGAAAGTAGTATACCTGGATGGATTATGGATTGGCCAACTTAAGAAGACAGAGAGCTGGGGTAAAAGGAGCATTTTCAGGATTACAAGGAGTAACCAGCGGAGTCCCTTAGTGCCGTAGAGATTAGTGTTGGAACAACAGTTATTTAACAATATCCATTAATGACATGGATGGCAGAAGTGAATGCTTTTTTGCCATTCTGTTCTGGTTCAGCTGAAGGGAAGCCTCCTAAGAATCAGCTGCCCAGCTAATCCTTCTCATTTCTTGAGTTCTGAGGTAGGGTCACTGAACCTGAAATGTTAAGTCTTATTTTCCTTTACAAATGTTGCCAGACCTGCTGAGCTTTGCCAGCAACTTCTGTTAGGTATCTTCAATCATGTGATTTACAAGAAGCCCTATTAAAATGAAACTCCACTGTCCACAGCAAATGTGGAGAGTGCCAAGTTTGTAAATGACACAAAAATAGATAGGAAGGCAAGTTGCAAGGATAATATGAGGAATTTACAGCGGGTTATAGACAGATTAAGTGAATAGGCCCAAATTTAGAAAGTGGAATATGAAGTAGGAAAATATGTGGTTATGCACTTTACAGGAAGACCAAAAGGGCTGAGAATTATTTAAATAGGATGTGAGAAAGCTGCAGCACAGAGAGATTTGGTGGTCCTGCGCATGAATCACAAAAATCTAGCATCCAGGTTTAGTGGGCGATAGGCTATGCTGACAAGGAATGCAAATGGAATGTTGGTCTTTATACCAAAGTGAATGGAGTATAAAAAAAAGAGAAATTTTCCCAAAGCTATACCAGGCACTAGTTATACCGCAGCTAGACTACTGTGAACAGTTTTGGATGCTTTTTATTTAAGGAATGATATATTAGCATTAAAATCAGTCCCGAGAAGGTTCACTAGGCTGATACCAGGTGCAGAGGAATGTCTTACGAGAAAGGGTTAAGCCAATTGGGCCTATGCTCATTAGAGTTCAGAAGAATGAGAGAAGTCTTTATTAAAGCAAATAAGATTCATAGGAGCTTGACAGGATAGATATGGAGAGGTTGTTTCCCTTTGTGGGAGAGTTTAGGACCATAGGGTTGACTTGGAAAATAAGTAATCTCCTTTTTAAGGCAGAGACATGGAGTTTTTTTTTACCCTCAGTGGGTAGTGAATCTGTGGAATTTTTTACTGCAGAGATGTTAAAGCTGAGCCATTAAGTATACACAGGGCAGATGTAGATTTTTAACCAATAAGAGAATCAGGGGTGATGGCAATAAGACAAAATGGTGGCGTTGAAGATGATCAGATCAGAAGTGATCCCATTGAATGGCACAGCAGACTCAATGGGTAGAATGGCCTACTTCTGCTATTACATCCTATTGTGTTCTGGTCACAACATCACCGCTCTTAATTTTACTAAGAATCCTAATTACAGTAAACCTCCCAATATCCAACACATACAGGAATTTGCTGGTTGTGTGAAAGTGCCAGTTGTGGTCGGGATCATCCGTAAATACTGTCAGCAAGGTTTGGTTAAAAAGAGAGGGAGAGGTGAACAAATGATCAGTTCCCAGATCAAGGGTACCTACTCCCATTGATTGCTGGTTGCCTAGGAATTCCGGACAATGTGGTAATGAATACCGGGGACTTTGACTGAATTATGTTAGTTGTTTAATGGCATATAAACAAAGCACGTGGGATCATTTTCAGGTTCAGTTTAAAAATTTGACACCCTAAACAGCTAAAGAACCTTAAAAGCTTGCTTAGTTTACCAAAATTCAAAATACTTTGAAATTATTGGCTTGAATTTGTGGTCAGACTGCATTACATTGATACCAAAAGGGTAGAGCAAATGTCCTTTCGAATGAAATGATCAGAATACATTTCTGGTAATTGAGCACCAATTGAAAATTATTACAGTCTTAATCATGAACTACTGGTATCTCTGACACTCTACATTTGTGTCACTTGGTTTTCATTCATACCTCTCATTGTTTCTGTCTGTAATTTTCTACTGGGCTTTACGCTAGGCCATGCAGGACTGGATTTTAAGCTTTTGGTTGCATGGGGAGTGGAGGATACAGATCTTCATGAAACTGGTGGGGATAGTGTCCAATAGCATGCAGGAATCTCAGAAATGAAGTTTATCTTGTCAGTGGTTTACTTTCCTAGTCACTGCGCTATCATATAACTTTGGGTTATGTACTTGCAGGTATTTTGAAAAGCCTTGTAAATTGAATTGAATTCTATTAATTAAAGAGATACTTGGTACAAAGATGTTTTAAATTTAGTGTTGCTCAAAGGTCTTAGAGTTTGCTTGATCGTGGAAAATTTATTAATTTCAGAAAATTTTGTGTAAGTGCTGTTGTGATATAATTAAAAGAGATATTGAACATTTGCTGTGGACAGTGGAGTTTCATTTTAATAGGGCTTCTTGTAAATCACATGATTGAAGATACCTAACAGAAGTTGCTGGCAAAGCTCAGCAGGTCTGGCAACATTTGTAAAGGAAAATAAGACTTAACATTTCAGGTTCAGTGACCCTACCTCAGAACTCAAGAAATGAGAAGGATTAGCTGGGCAGCTGATTCTTAGGAGGCTTCCCTTCAGCTGAACCAGAACAGAATGATAAAATCCTTCTCTAAGTCAGTCATTGTTCTAATCAATTCCAGAAGTAGTCCACAGTAAAGCAAGTTCTGAGGAAGGGTCACTGGACCTGAAATGTTAACACTGATTTTTCTTCACAGATGCTGCCAGACCTGCTGAGATTTTCCAGCAAACTCTGTTTTTGTTTCTGATTTACAACATTGCAGTTCTTTTGGTTTTCATTAGAGATATATATTTGCTTTGCCATGACTGACTTAGTGAAGGCTTTTATTTTGTTCTTTGGTTCAGCAGAAAGGAAACCTCCTAAGAAAAAGCTGCACGGCTAATCCTTGAGTTTAGGATAAGACCTATTTGATCTTGAAAAAAATGATTGAGGAAGCATCTTAAGATTGCATTTCTTGAGCAAGCTGTAGCTGCGAGACTGCGGGAACAACCAAGCATGATCAGTGACCTGAACATATTTGCCAGAATATCATTACAACAAACTTTGGAAAGCTTAGCTTTTTATGCTAAAATAAAACAAAGATCTGCAGAAACTGGAAATCTGGAACAAGTATTGAAATTGTTGGAGAAACTCAACAGGTCTTGTATCATCTGTGGCAAGAAAGCAGAGTTAACATTTTGTAACAAGTCAACCTTCTCCAGAGTACATTTCTGGACTGAAAAGTTTAATTCATCTTTCTCTCCACGGGTGCTGCCAGACCTGCTGAGTTTCTCCAGCAGTTTCTGTTTTTGCTATACTTTGACCAATGGGTTATTCTTGAGCAAAATGATAAAATGTATTTTTTTTCTCCCTGAGAATGTGTGCCTGTGTTCAAGGATACTTAGAGAGATAAATATTTATATGTCTATGTTACTGACCGAATATTTTAATCAATTATTACATTTTCTTCTGTTAACAAATGCAATTGTATTTAGTAAGGAAGCTTTTCGTTAAGATCTGCTATACATAAGGTATTTCATTGTGCATCTTGGTAACTGGATAAAATATTTTTGTTTACGTTTTGCCCAATGGAGTAGTGGAACTAGAGCTATCGTTTATTCTTCTAGCCTCAGTTACAACATAGTATGCATGAGTAATTTGACAGATTTAGGAGTAAGAATCACAAAGAAGTAAGTGGCAAAACAAATTCCAAACAATCCATCATTTTAATAATCCTTTCCTGAATGAGACTAGGAGTTGTAAACGCCCACAGATATGTCATCTTCCCTGATGGATTGATGAAGCCCACAAGAAGTGCAAAAGCAAAAATAGAAATTGCTGGAAAAGCTCAGCAGGTCTGGCAGCATCTGTGGAGAGAAATCAGAGTTAATATTTCGGATTGAATGACCCTTTCTCAGAAATGTACAAATAGAAAGGTGCTAAAAGGTATAAAAAATTGCTTTCATGTCAGCAGCAGAAATGCGATGCCATATTTTTGAATTCAATGTTTAAAACTGTTTAGTAACCTAATCAGACCAGGAAAGGTATTGTGGTCGTACATTCACCAACATCTTGTTTTGTGGACCACACCAAACTCCTTACTTTACCTTCTCAAGCTCACCACTGTACATCACCACTCACACAGTCTTACCTTACAGGTATACCCAAAGATTTCTGTCCACACACCCCTCACACTTCCAACTGCCCATCCTCTATACTCTCCCGCATTGCACAACAGTTTCATACATCTTTCACTTCATAATCTCTCTCAACATTGCTGTGTACGCCTTTGTTCAACTCATGCCACAGCATTTTCCAAAACGGGGAATGATAGGGTAGATATAGATAATCTATTCCCACAGGTTGGGATTCTAGAACTAGGGAGCAGAGTCTGAGAATTACAGTTAAACTGTTCAGGAGAAATGTTGGGAACTACTTCTACAAACTAAGGATGGTAAAGGTTTGGAATTCCCTTCCACCAGTGGTGGTGGATCCTAGATTAGTTGTTAGTTTTAAAGCTGAGACAGATATATTTGTGCTAATCAAAGGTATTAGGGATTTGGGTCAAAGGCAGGTAGATGGAGCTCGGCCACAGATCGGCCATGATCTCATTATATGATGAAGCAGACTTGAGGAATAAATGGCTTACTCCTCTTGCTATGTGCCCATCACTGTTGACTCTTCTTCTCCTTTGTGCAGCAGAAGAAAGCACAGACAAACAGGAAGAGGTAGAGAACTGGAGGTGAACTCCATCCATTTCTCAATAGACAGCTGTAGATGAGAAGATTCTGAACATTATTGGTATGAAAATGTGTCTCCTCTTTATGAATGAAGACATGCAGCCTCCTAGATATCTTGTGACAGAAGTAAACGTCAGACACAGACAGCATAGTGATAATGTCATGGGATGTGTAATCCAGAGGATAGAGGAGAATATGGATACATGGGTTCATGTCCTACCATGGCAATGGTGAAATTTAGTTAATAAATCTGCAATTTTTAAAATACTGCTAGTCTTAGTAATAGTGCCTTTGAAGGTGTTATTGTTTGTCATACAAATTCACCTGCTGCATTAATTCCATTCAGAGAAGGAAATCTGCCTGTTTACTTTGCATAGCCAACATATGACTCCAGATGCACAGCAAAGTGGGTGACACTGAAATGGTCTATTAAGCCACAATCGTACCAAACCATGACACTGTCAAAAAGGAATGGAACCGGATTGAATCCCTGCCATTGCACTTGTAAAGTGCAAGTCCAGTCAACCACATATCCTGCAAACTAATGTCTGGGGGCTTGTACCAAAATTAAAGAGCTGTTCTGGAGACTAATCAAGCTTATCATAGTCATACTCTCTGAATGATACCTCGGCATGTCACAAACACCACGATCACTATTCCTGTGAGGAAACTGCTTTGGGATTCGTCAACATTAACATCAGATCAAACATTACTGTATCAGTCAGCGTGACCACTACGCAATGTTAGTGGAGATGATCTCCAATCTTTGTGTTGAGAATACCCTCTATCAGGTTGTGTGGCATTGTTTCTGTACTAAATAAGATAGATTTCCAAGATATCCAGTAACTCAAAATTGAATATCCTTGAGGTGTTGTACTCCGTTAGTAGCAGAATTATATTCAACTATAAATCTATAACTTTATAATTTAGATATCTTCACTATTATTACCATAAGTTAGGGGGCTAATCCTGGATCAATGAAGAAAGCAAGATGCCATACACTAAACAGCACCAAGCATTCTTAAAAATGAGGTGTAAAAGTGTTGAAGCTGCAACACAAGATTACTTATATGCCAAGCGTTGTAAGCAGCATGCAACAGACAGAAGTAAAGGATTCCTAACCAGTAGATCAGGTCTATGTTTTGCAATTCTGCACATCCAATCATGAATGCTGCTGGACAATTAATCAACTAACCTGAGAAAGAAGTCCACACATATTCCCAACTTCAATAATGGACAAGACAAGACTGAAGCATTTCCAACAATCTCAGCCAGAAGTGCTGAGTGAATGATTCATCTCAGTCTCCTCCAGATGTCCCAACTTCATTGATGCCAGTCTTCAATCAATTTGATTCACTCATACACTAAATATAAACAATGTCCATTGGTATGAAGAAAGGGCAGGGGTCAATGTTAGCTTATAATAATAAATTGGAGAGCTGGTAAAGACATCATGGACTGAATGGCCTCATTCTACACACTAACACTTCTATAAGTTTGTGAAGAACATCTCATTTTTGATATTATTCTACATCTGTCAATTTTTCCCCCATTCACGTAATCTACTTATATCGCTTCTCAAAGTGTTTACATCCACCTCCCAATATATTTTTCTACCTGTTTTAACATTATTAAAAAATCGGGACATAGCTCAGTGCAGAGCAGTGGATCCTTTCAGCCAAGCCTGTTAGTTAGGAGCAGATTACTGCAGATACTGGAATCTAGTGTGCAGGGATGTGCAGGCTAAGTGCATTAGCCATGGTAAATGTGGAGATAGCCTGGTGACTAGGCCTGGATGGTATGCTCATCGGAAGGTTGGTTTGAATTGATGGGCTGAATGGCCTCTTTCTACACTGTAGAGAATATATGATTATCTATCCATTCTGATATATCACTTCCAACACCACATCTTTTATCTTCATATGGCACCATATCAAATGCCGATGGGAAAACCAAATATACCACATCTACCTATTCCAAGTTAAATAACTCTAAGAAATCTTTTAGATATGTTTTTCTTTCCACAAAACCGTGAACTCTCAGTCTACCACCATTCAGCTCCTGATTTATTACAGATGTTACTCAGGACTGTTTTTGCAAAGCATTTGAGTATGGAAATCCTTATTGCATTCCACCAGCTGCCTACATTCTGAGACTGTATAATCCATCCAATTAACCATGAGAACCAAACCTTATGAGTCTGATCATCATGTTGACTACTCATTATCTCATCATAGGATCTGTTATCTGACCAGAATATGTCCACTCTTTATGCCCCCTTATTTGTAATTAACTATATCCCTGAAAGTAAAGACTAGTTCAAAATGTCTTATACAATGCTTTAGAGTCTCTGGTTTTTCTCTGAGATAGCAACCTTGATGAAATTCTATGTCCCTGCTTGTAAATCATTCAAATGTTCACAAAAAATTGGGCCTAATTGTAATTCTGTTTAAGGGAGGAGGAGTACCAACCAGCATAGAAGAGAATTTGGCATTCTTTCCAGAGATGAAATGATCATGCCTGTACTTTCCAACTATCTGATATGAATAGCTTGCACGAACCATAAATACCAGGATAGGTGTCAACATACTGTTTGATCGAGATGCCATGATTTCATATGCAATTTCAACTGTCATCATTTGGTTATTTTACCGAGTCCATTGCTGAAAAAACTTTCATGTGCTTTTCATGATCACAGTGTGTACATTTTAACACATGTCTAAATTCATTATTAGCCAATTCCTCTATTATCAGTTGCAAACTTAGCTGGCACTTTGAATCTGATTCCTATCCATTCCTTTATGAATTTATCCATAATCACCCTTTTGCTTTTGCCACACATTACTGTAGAAAACCTAAATCTGTATGTGATAGCTATAAAATACAATGTAAAATTATTTCTGTCTTTGTTCAATACTTTTAGGTCCATTGCAACTATTTCATTAAAGTCATACACCAATGGAAGGCTTACAATAAGATATGGCAGGGCCCTCCAATATTTTTTAGTTATTTAACATTTTACACTCATCTCGCCAGTAAACTTTGCATACTCCTTCTTTCAACATTCTAACCTTTAACATTTTAATCTTCATCAAGGGTGAGGAAATAAACCATGTAGCTTGATGGCAATTTGTTTTATTCCTCTAACCTCTGATTCTTGTCAACTGATATCATTAGCACTTCTCAAACACCCTGATGAAAAATATCAGGTTTTGTTCAAGGGATAAAATAATGTCCTCATTGGATAAACTGCTGATTTGCTGTCTTTCCAAAAACAATTGCTTTATCAGGCTTTGTGTCCAGTTTAATTTCGGTATTTTTTACAGAAAAGATCATTTCCAGCAGCCATGATGGCACACCCAGATATTCTACAGTGTCACAAAAGACAGAAAGCTGCTGACCTAATAGTAAAGATAGGTACATAGAGATCACATAAGTAAAAAAAAGTAACTATTTTGCATGAATCACCACTTTTTGTTTTAGGTCAGAAGTGACACGACATCCAATTATAGTCCAACAAGTTTGTTTGAAATCACAATCTTTCCAAGTTCTGCTCCTTTGTCAGATGAAGTGAAGAATAGCATACAGGCACAGAATTTAACTCATTTGTCCAGTTTCAGATTTCTTGTTGCTTGGGTGGAATCTCGGCATGCAACTCTTACACTTATCATGTTATTCCAGCCATTTGGTTTGTCTCCAGCACTATTTTAATTATATTTTCATTTTTTGTAATTATCTCTCTCCCTCAATTAATCAGATTATAGGTCATCCCTTCACTTGCCATCCAGCAGATGACACTTTACTCACACCGTCTGATACTTTTTATCACCCGCAGAGACTTGTTACTCACCCTGTCGTCATTCCATTCACACCATTTGTATGACTTTTTGATCTTCCTGCCTGTAAATTCTGTGCCTACATGCTTTTCTTCACTTCACCTGATAAAGGAGCAGCACTCCGAAAGCTTATGATTTCAAATAAACTTGTTCGACTATCACCAGGTGTCAGGTGACTTCTGACCTTCTCCACTCCAATCCAACACTGGCACATCCACATCACTTTTTGTTTTGATCACCTCAATGCCTTCTCATCTTGAAGCCTAAAATAAGTAGAATTTTCATCTATCAATCCTACGTCTTACATCCATCTTCATTACTCAATGAATCAGATTTTAGCCAATCTGCTCCACAGACTTTGAAGATCAACCATTATCTAACACTGCAGTTAAATGAATTTACAATTCACCACGGGATAAAGCTTCTTTTATTTAATAGTATAACTACTACAGACTGATCATTTATCATCACGCTCTGAATTCTGTCTTACATGTGTCACTTTGAGAGCCCTACTATTCTACTTTGGACAGTTCATCACATAATGATATTATGACAAACCTGTTAATTGTTCCTGGATGTTCCAGGCATTCATTTTCCTTGCGTTGCTAAAATCTGCCACATTTTCCAGAATCTGGTATGTTGAAAAGTGCTTTCATCTATTTCCTTTTATTCCTTTCTGTATCTCAGCTTATGTAGACTCATGCACCCAGCACATGGATGATCTAAAAATGCCACAATCATCGGGCTTTCTGTTTGTTGTGGTACTGTAAAATACCTGGTTGTGCCATCAAGACTGCTGGAAATCATCTTTCCTAGGAACTATTTGAAGGTTGGAGAATTCTGCTCCTGAGGGGAGTCTCTTTGTGAGACCTTAACATTAGTTAAAACTAAGAACTTGTCCATTTACCACACCTTTCCACAATCCGAAAATTTAAATATGAGCAAGGACACTTGGGGATTGCTGCCTGGTTTATGTTCACCAGCTCCTGATTCTGACTCTGGGCTTATGTAGTGGTATATGGTATGGTGGAAAACACAGGAGGCAGATGTTTCAGAGGCAAAGAAAACACTGGTTATATAGAAAAACAAGCAAACTGAATATATTTGCAGAAAACAAGAAAAATGAATATCAAAACCTGCCTATCTGACTGAGGCCTGACCCCCAGTAACTGACCCCTAGTTAGGCCTTGCAGCCAAGACTTGATACAATGGCTAAATAGATGTGATGGGTGGTTGTTATCTTTGCCAACAGGGAGAAGAGAGAGAGAGAGAGAGCGCGAGAGAGAGAGAAACAGGTTACCTACTAACCTGAAGTCCTATCCTGTTTCCCTTCCTTAGGGGTGCCTTATACCATTAGACCACCTTCCCCTGTCTAAGACTGGCCAAGCTGGCTGAGAGGGCCTCGATTACCTTAGCGTCGCCCCCTGGAGGGTAAACACAATTTCAATCGTATCAGAGATAATGGGAACTGCAGATGCTGGAGATTCCAAGATAATAAAATGTGAGGCTGGATGAACACAGCAGGCCAAGCAGCATCTCAGGAGCACAAAAGCTGACGTTTCGGGCCTAGACCCTTCATCAGAGAGGGGGATGGGGGGAGGGAACTGGAATAAATAGGGAGAGAGGGGGAGGCGGACCGAAGATGGAGAGTAAAGAAGATAGGTGGAGAGAGTGTAGGTGGGGAGGTAGGGAGGGGATAGGTCAGTCCAGGGAAGACGGACAGGTCAAGGAGGTGGGATGAGGTTAGTAGGTAGCTGGGGGTGCGGCTTGGGGTGGGAGGAAGGGATGGGTGAGAGGAAGAACTGGTTGGGGAGGCAGAGACAGGTTGGACTGGTTTTGGGATGCAGTGGGTGGGGGGGAAGAGCTGGGCTGGTTGTGTGGTGCAGTGGGGGGAGGGGATGAACTGGGCTGGTTTAGGGATGCAATAGGGGAAGGGGAGATTTTGAAACTGGTGAAGTCCACATTGATACCATATGGCTGCAGGGTTCCCAGGCGGAATATGAGTTGCTGTTCCTGCAACCTTCGGGTGGCATCATTGTGGCAGTGCAGGAGGCCCATGATGGACATGTCATCAAGAGAATGGGAGGGGGAGTGGAAATGGTTTGCGACTGGGAGGTGCAGTTGTTTGTTGCGAACTGAGCGGAGGTGTTCTGCAAAGCGGTCCCCAAGCCTCCGCTTGGTTATTTCAATCGTCTCTTGTCCGTAGACTCTTGCTGTAGCTGGAACTCTGCAAAGGGCCACAGGTGCTGCTAACAGTCAGTTTCATGCTGTCCACTGATGTGGTTAGATGTGTTGGAGCTGCCAGGTGAGTATATGGATTTCTTTCCCTTCTTGGTGGTCCTTGTGAGCAAGTTGTTGTCTTGGATGATGCGGGATGTTGCTGGTGTTGCCCCGTTCGGTGTCTGGTATCTGTGGATGCTTTTGATCAGCTCCAGACAGCGATTGGAGGTTCATGGTTGGTTGATGGTGTTCAGTTGTTGCAAGGGCTGCTCTCAGGTTTCTCGGTGGAGGGTTCGCAGGGTCGTGGACTCGGAGGGTCTGTGGGAACTTTTCTCGGGGTCAGTAAGTCGGACCGATCCCTTTTCCCTTCCACGCAGCTTTGGCTCAAGGAATCCTTCAAGAAAACCATTGCATCAGCCCAGAGTCAGAACCAGGAGCTGGTGAACATAAACCAGGCAGCAATCCCCAAGTGGGGCCTGCTGTTTGTTCGGATTCTCAAACTTCTCTCGTGAACCGCTCAAACTGGGAGTGCAGAGAGCCCAATTCGGGGGAGTTGGAATCGGGGTGCGTTGCAGGTCTCACAGTGGATGCTACTGGGCTCGGGGTCTCTAGTTGTACCCAACTGCAGGCCCCCTTATCTCCCACCAAATTGGGTTTTGACTGCCAAGCCATTGTTCCTATCCTCGGGGCTGATCTTCCTGATCACTGGAGTAAGTGTAAATGGCTTTTCAATTGAGGTGATAAAATGTGAGGGTGGATGAACACAGCAGGCCCAGCAGCATCTCAGGAGCACAAAAGCTGACATTTCGGGCCTAGACCCTTCATCAGATGAAGGGTCTGGGCCCGAAACGTCAGCTTTTGTGCTCCTGAGATGCTGCTGGGCCTGCTGGGTTCATCCAGCGTCACATTTTATTATCTTGGATTCTCCAGCATCTGCAGTTCCCATTATCACTTTCAATTGAGGTGAATGGTTTTGATGGTTTTGTAGTATTTTCCTTGTTCAGGTTTGAATAGTAGTGTGAATGTTTTTGCATCCAAAGGTGAAACAGATTTGCATGTAGCCCGATGGTGTGGAATGTAAGGTATTTCTGTGCCTGATCACTAGTTGGAAAATTGAATGGTTTTGTACCTCTGTAGGCTCCACGACGCTTGAAGTTGTTGAAGCTATTTGTTTCCTGCAGTCTGGCTTCCATTTTTAAATCTGGGACTTGAATGGAGGTTTTTTTTAGTTTCTGCAGGCTAACCTCTGTTCCAAACATCTGCCGCTGGGCTTGCATATTACCCAGTTTTCCCCTACCAGCATTTTCTTGGTCCAGTTGAAGCTCGTGGTTTCTTGAATCCAAAAGTTCAGTGAATTTCAAACCAATGCAATTTCGGCAAACTTCAGAGGGTTTTAGTCCAGGGTATATCCATAAACTGATGGGGATTTTTGCCCTGCCTTACACACTTAAATTGAACTTTTTAAAATGTGTATACAGACTGTTAAAGCCCATGATATATTCCTCTATCGAGATTTCCAACTTTCAAAATATATCAGAATTTGACTTTGCCTTCATCTGGCATCCAATAGATCACCCTTCTGCTTAGCTGCATTCTTGAGAAGATCCAATTCCTCAATAGGTTCTAATTGGCAGCCATTCAGCTCACACTTCTGTTTTGATGTTTCTTTTATTAAGAATAGGCAATACCAAAGTTGTGGATTATTCTCTGATTGGTAGAGATATAACACATGTCCTACTTCATTTCATCACTTTATTCTTCTCCTGCTATATGGTTCACACTCTGGGAATACAATCAGCTTCTCTGTCTGATACTTTTTTCTTGGCTTCCAACCTTCACCTTCTTTGCTTCCATGTTAAACTTCTGACAGCCAAATTGAGAAAGGAAGGGACTAGTGGTCAACCTTTATTGAGGGTTTGTATGTATTTACAAAAATAAAGCATTAAAAATGTACAGCTCCTAATTCTAGCATCCATCAAAATTGTCCCTCAATTTCTCTTTATATGCACGTAAGTAAATATTAAATGAGTGTGCCCCATCCAGCTCTACTCATATACACATGACTTTAATTTACAGAACTAGCATCAGGGACTGTTAAATGCTGTGGTATAAGTATATCATGAAATGCAGCCAACTGGCAAACTTACACATGCAAGAAGATATTTTTTGTGTTTCGACACTGGCTATACTTTGGTGGAGCAGAACTTCTTCTAATTGATTAACTTTGAGGGTGTGTTGGTGCCCTATGGCCAGATGTATGGTGCTACTGTTGTTCTACACTTGTGAGGATAAGCAGCTAGAGCCACAAAGTCAAGACACCACTCAATATAACTGATACCACTGGATCTGAAGCTAATGTAATTAGCATCCCAGGTAAACACATCATAGATACCTATCTCAGATATTCATGGACCACTGGCTATTGGCTTCTGAAAATGCTTTGGTAGAGCTGTAGATAGATCTAGAGATGAAGAAGTGAGATATTGGCTGATTTGAAAATGGGGTTCATCCTGTGCCTATGCAAGCCTGTGTGTTTAGCAAGACCTGCCATTGAGCTGTACACCTGTGTTCATGCCCTCCGTCCCATGAAGCAGAAGTTGTTCTTGCTCCTAAATCTGTAGTTGCTATTGCTCATGATGGCGCGAGTGCTATGCATCAAATTGGGTCTCATCTCAGGCCTTGAGTAACTGAAGAGGTTAACAAGGGTTAAATCTTTTACTATAGAGTAAGTAAGAAATGAAGCTTGAAGTAACAAACAAGATATCTCAACTGTCAAGCGTAGTATCTATCAAAGAGTTTGAGTGAGGAATGGACAATGCTTACAAAGACAGTGGGAAGTACAATAATGTGGAGAACATGAATATTAATATGAGAATTGTAATTGTAATATGTATACAATGATCTGCATAAAGCTTGAAGATGTTCTGTAACTCAGCAGAGCAAGCTTTGACCCCTGTGTTGATGTCTCTGCAAGTGTGCATGAAATAAATGATTGTTATCTGTTCTCCTGGAGCCCTCTATCAAGTAACTCTACAACAATTTAGCACAGTTGGCAGGATATCTTGTCACATTCATGGCACTGCATTTTGGTGAGTGTGTTTTAATTTACTATCTGCAGTTAGAGTAGAGAGTCGTGCCATCCAGAGCTGGATGAGATCTAAAGAACCTGAAGGAGGACTCTCTGAACAATAGGTACCAATGAGGAGGCAGCACCACACTGGCAGGGCAGGAGAGGGTTAGTTTGGAAAAGCCTGATGTCAGATCCCATTGGAAACTTTCATGCAACAGTAAGGTTAAACCCATGGGAAATGCCATGGGGCTGGCAAAATAAATGGTTCATGCCAGAGTTGGAAGAGGTGAGAGGAGTGGAACAGGGAGGCAGAAGCTATGTGGTTGGGAAGGAACATACAGGCAGGCAACATAATTATGAAGCAAAACAAGGCATCTACCTTCATCCTTCATTCCTATAGAGCTGGCAAGGCTAAGGTTCTTGAAGACCAGCCAGAAAAATTGTAGCAAGGACAAAGGATGACTGGAAGTAATGCCCATATAAACAAGATGTGGATTTTAAAGTGAACCCATTAGTTAGGTTGAATCTGGAATGGTGAAATTTATAAATGTCTAATGTAATAGACATATATGTTTAAAGGTATTAATGTCTGGAATCAACTCGAATTGTTTGATTTCTGTTGTTAAAAACTTGTAAGGATAACTTCCTACATTTGGGAGAAGATAGAAATGATAATTATACTTTGTTTTGAGAAAATGGGACAACTAATCAGGATAAAAAGAAACATCTATAAGTGGGATGCAGGATACAATTGATGGAAAGAGAGCTGTGGAATCTTTAAGTTTATTTGATCTTATACTTAAAACATGCATGTTAAATTCCTGGTAATTAAGAATTAGCAAAAATTTCTGTTAGAGAATGTATTGAGCCAGATAATGTGTAGATGGACACTTCTGTCACAGCTAGATAGTGACCATCCACATCTTCATTTGTGGTAGAGAGGAGACATAGGACCTTTGGAAACAAATTGAAATGTTGAGGACAAATTAGCACATAATATTATATTGCATGCACTAGGCTAATATCTGTAAAGACAGAGGTAAACATTTGATGTTTTACATATTTACATATGAAGTTGAAGGTGTATGTTATCTTAGGAGGACGGCATACATGGCATGATACAAGCAGTAAGAAATTAGTGAAATTTGCGAGACTACCATTTGAGGCACCACTGATAAAGATGAAAATACATCAAAAGAGAACAGACCCCCCTCCAATTAAGTAATTGCTAAACAGAAGCAGCATCTAAGAAGGCAGCTACAACAAACTCTGATCATCAGATAGCAGTGGTAGCAGTTTTCTAGTACCTAGAATACACCTCCTCCCACCCACCTTCATACAAAAATGCCATCTCCGATTCCTAATTCCTTCGCCTCCACCGCATCTGCTCCCAGGATGAGGCATTCCACTCCCTTACATCTCAGATGTCCTCATTTTTCAAGGACCACAACTTCGCCTCCTCAATGGTTGAGAACGTCCTCAACCGTGTCTCCCGCATTTCCCGCAACTCATCCCTCGCACCTCCTCCCCAAAATAACAACGAAAACAGAATCCCCCTCATCTTCACGTACCACCCCACCAATCTCCGAATCAAACGCATCATCCTCCAACACTTCCGCCATCTGCAATTTGACCCCACCATCAAAGACATATTTCCATCCCCACCCTTATCTGCTTTCTGGAGGGACCACTCTCTCCATGACTCCCCTGTCCGCTCCACACTCCGCACCAGCCCTACCATGCCTGGCACTTTTCCCTGCAACCGCAGGGAAGCACTTGCCCCTTGCATCTCCCCGCTC
The DNA here is from genome assembly GCF_030684315.1 of Stegostoma tigrinum. Taxonomy (NCBI): domain Eukaryota; kingdom Metazoa; phylum Chordata; class Chondrichthyes; order Orectolobiformes; family Stegostomatidae; genus Stegostoma; species Stegostoma tigrinum. Next base: position 43,418,911 of record NC_081362.1, read on the forward strand.
ACCCACATCTCAGGCCCCAAGAAGACTTTCCACATCATAGAACATAGAACATTACAGCACAGTACAGGCCCTTCGACCTTCGATGTTGTGCCGACCTGTCATACCAATCTGAAGCCCATCTAACATACACTATTCCAAGTACATCCATATGCTTATCCAATGGCGACTTAAATGTACTTAACGTTGCCGAATCTACAACTGTTGCAGGCGAAGCGTTCCATTCCCTTACTACTCTCTGAGTAAAGAAACTACCTCTGACATCTGTCCTATATCTTTCACCCCTCAATTTAAAGCTATGCCCCCTCATGCTCGCCGTCACCATCCTAGGAAAAAGGCTCTCCCTATCCAACCTATCTAACCCTCTGATTATTTCATATGTCTCAATTAAGTCACCTCTCAACCTTCTTCTCTCTAATGAAAACAGCCTCAAGTCCCTCAGCCTTTCCTTGTAAGACCTTCCCTCCATACCAGGCAACATCCTAGTAAATCTCTTCTGCACCCTTTCCAAAGCTTCCACATCGTTCTTATAATGCGGTGTCCAGAACTGTACGCAATACTCCAAGTGCGGCCACACCAGAGTTTTGTACAGCTGCAGCATAACCTCATGGTTCCGGAACTCGATCCCTCTAATAATAAAAGCTAAAACACTGTATGCCTTCTTAACAACTCTGTCAACCTGGGTGACAACTTTCAAGGATCTGTGTACATGGACACCGAGATCTCTCTGCTCATCTACACTACCAAGAATCTTACCATTATCCCAGTACTTTGCCTTCCGGTTACTTCTACCAAAGTGCATCACCTCACACTTGTCTGCATTAAAATCCATTTGCCACCTCTCAGCCCAGCTCTGCAGCTTATCTATGTCGCTCAGCAACCAACAGCATCCTTCGTTGTTATCCACAACTCCACCGACCTTAGTGTCGTCTGCAAATTTAATAACCCATCTTTCTACGCCCTCATCCAGGTCATTTATAAAAATGACAAACAGCAGTGGACCCAACACCGACCCTTGTGGTACACCACTAGTAAGTGGTCTCCAGGATGAACATTTCCCATCAACTACCACCCTCTGTCTTCTTTCGGAAAGCCAATTTCCGATCCAACCTGCTATATCTCCCACAATCCCATTCCTCTGCATTTTGTACAATAGCCTACTGTGGGGAACCTTATTGAACGCCTTGCTGAAATCCATATACACCACATAACCGGTTTACTCTAATCTACCTGTTTGGTAACCTTCTCAAAGAACTCAATAAGTTTTGTGAGGCACGACCTTCTCTTCACAAAACCGTGCTGATTATCCCTAATCAATTTATTCTTTTCTAGATGATTATAAATCTTATCCCTTATAATCTTTTCCAACACTTTACCAACAACTGAGGGAAGGCTCACTGGTCTATAATTACCAGGGTTGTCTCTACTCCCCTTCTTGAACAGGGGAACCACATTTGCTATCCTCCAGTCATCTGGCACTATTCCTGTAGACAATGACGAGTTAAAGATCAATGCCAAAGGCTCGGCAATCTCCTCCCTGGCTTCCAGAGGACCCGAGGATAAATCCCGTCCGGCCCAGGGGACTTATCTATCTTCACACTCTGTAGGATTTCTAATACCTCTTCCTTGTGAACCTCAATCCCACCTAGTCTAGTAGCCTGTATCTCGGTATTGTCCTCGACAACATTGTCATTTTCTAGAGTGAATACTGTCAAAAAATATTCATTTAGTGCTTTCCCTATCTCCTCTGACTCCACACACAACTTCCTGCTACTATCCTTGATTGGCCCTAATCTTACTTTCGTCATTCTTTTATTCCTTAAATACCTATAGAAAGCCTTAGGGTTTACTGTGATCCTATCCGCCAACAACCTCTCATGTCTCCTCCTGGCTCTTCTGAGCTCTCTCTTTAGGTATTTCCTGGCGACCTCGTACCCCTCAAGTGCCCTAACTGAGCCTTCACGTCTCATCCTAACATAAGCATTCTTCTTCCTCTTGACCAGAGATTCCACTTCCTTCGTAAACCATGGCTTCCGCGCTCTATAGCTTCCTCCCTACCTGACAGGTACATACTTATCTAGGACTCACAGGAGCTTTTCCTTGAATAAGTTCCACATTTCTAATGTGCCCATCCCCTGCAGTTTCCTTCCCCATCCTATGCTCCCTAAATCTTGCCTAATCTCATTGTAATTGCCTTTCCCCCAGCTATAACTCTTGCCCAGTGGTATACACCTATCCCTTTCCATCACTAAAGTAAACATAACAGAATTGTGATGGCTATCACCAAAGTGCTCACCTACTTCCAAATCTAACACCTGGCCAGGCTCATTACCCAGTACCAAATCTAATGTGGCTACGCCCTTCTTGGCCTATCTACATACTGTGCCAGGAAGCCCTCCTGCACACACTGGACAAAAACTGACCCATCTATGGTACTCGAACTATAGTGTTCCCAGTCAATATTTGGAAAGTTTAAGACCCCAAGACAACTACCCTGTCTCTCTCACTCCTATCGAGAATCATCTTTGCTATCCTTTCCTCTACATATCTGGAACTATTCGGAGGCCTACAGAAAACTCCCAACAGGGTGACCTCTCCTTTCCTGTTTCTAACCTCAGCCCATACTACCTCAGTTAATGAGTCCCCAAACATCCTTTCTGCAACTGTAATACTGTCCTTGACCAACAATGCCACACCTCCCCCTCTTTTACCATCTTCTCTGTTCTTACTGAAACATCTAAATCCCGGAATCTGCAACAACCATTCCTGTCCCTGCTCTATCCATGTCTCCAAAATGGCCACAACATCGAAGTCCCAAGTACCAACCCATGCTGCAAGTTCACCCACCTTATTCCGGACGCTCCTGGCATTGAAGTAGACACACTTCAAACCAACGTCTTGCTTGCCGTTGCCATCTTGCATCCCTAAAACTTTATTTCGGACCTCCCTACTCTCAACCTTTTCTATACTCAAATTACAATTTTGGTTCCCATCCCCCTGCTGAATTAGTTTAAACCCACCCGAATAGCCTTAGCGAATTTCGCCCCCCCCCCCCCCCCCAGGATATCGGTACCCCTCTGGTTCAGGTGAAGACCATCCTGCTTGTAGAGGTCCCACCTACCCCAGAAAGAGCCCCAATTATCCAAGAATCCGAAACCCTCCCTCCTGCACCACCCCTGTCACCACGTGTTCAACTCCTCTCTCTCCCTATTCCTCGCCTCACCGGCACGGGCAACAAACCAGAGACAATAACTCTGTTCATCCTACCTCTAAGCTTCCATCCTAGCTCCCTGAATTTCTGCCTTAAATCCCCATCTCTCTTCCTACCTGTGTCGTTGGTGCCTGTGTGGACCACGACTTGGGGCTGCTCCCCCTCCCTCTTAAGGATCCCAAAAACACGATCAGAGACATCACGCACCCTGGCACCTGGGAGGCAACACACAACCGTGAGTCTCTCTTGTCCCCACAGAACCTCCTACGTGTCCCACTAACTATGGAGTCCCCAATGACTACTGCTCTGCTCTTCTTCCCCTTTCCCGTCTGAGCAGCAGGGACAGACTCTGTGCCAGAGACCTGTGCCCCACTGCTTTCCCTTGGTAAGTCGTCCCCCCCAACAGTATCCAAAACGGTATACTTATTGTTGAGGGGAATGGCCACAGGGGATCTCTGCACTGCCTACCAGTTCCCTTTCCGTCCCCTGACTGTAACCCATCTGCCTTCTTCTTGTACCTGAGGAGTGACTACCTCCCTGTAACTCCTCTCAATAACCCCTCTGCCTCCCGAATTATCCGAATTTGCTCCAGCTCCAGTTCACTAACGCGGTTTTCGAGGAGCTGGAGTTCACCTGCACATCTGCTAATGTGGCATACTGCATGCGCTGTTCCCGTTGTGGCCTCCTCTATATTGGGGAAACCAAGCAGAGGCTTAGGGACCGCTTTGCAGAACACCTATGCTCGGTTCGCACTAAACAACTGCACCTCCCAGTTGCAAACCATTTCCACTCCCCCTCCCATTCTGCAGACGACATGTCTCTGCTGGGCCTCCTGCCACAATGATGCCACCTGCAGGTTGCAGGAACAGCAACTCATATTCTGTTTGGGAACCCTGTAGCCCAATGGTAACAATGTTGACTTCACAAGCTTCAAAATCTTCCCTCCCTCTACCGTATCTCAAAACCAGCCCAACTCGACCCACCTCCATTGTTCCTCCCACCTATCCCCTCCTCCCATCTTAAGCCCCACCCCCATATACCTCCTAACCTTGTCCTGCCTCCTTGACCTGTCCGCCCACCCTGGACTGGATCATCTCCTCCCTACCTCACCTCCTACACTCACCTTTATTGGCTCCATCCCCACCTCTTTGACCTGTCTGTCTCCTCTCCACCTATCTTCTCCTCTATCCGTTTTCTGTTCACCTCCCCCTTTGTCCTTATTTATTTCAGAACCCCCTTCCCCTCCCCCATTTCTGATGAAGGGTCTAGGCCCAAAACGTCAGCTTTCCTGCTCCTCTGATGCTGCTTGGCCTGCTGTGTTCATCCAGCTCTACACCTTGCTACCTTTTATCGCAGTGGCAGTTTGTTTGGAGGAAGTAAGCATAGTACATTTACACGAGGATATGGAACAGGAGGAAAATGTTGCGAGAAGCAAAAGGAGTGGAAAAAGGTATTTTTAGCATTTGATGAAGTAATTTTGATTGATTTGCCAACCAACAGTTCAGTCTCCAAATGAAGAAATATTAGAAAAGAGACAAAGATTCAGGACAGGTCGCTCATTATCGACCAAGACTTGACATGGATAATTTAGAACTTTTTTGTTCACAGCTCTAGACCGTCGTACCTGTCCATTAATAAATTGATCATGGTACAGGAAAATATCTCAAATAGTATGATCAGAAATGAAATCTGCATTACCTGTGATCATTGACACTCGAGCAGATGAGGCAAAAGTTCTGAGATGAATTCATAAGGTGAGGCACTACAGTGAGGGCTGCCAGCTCAAGGGTTTAACATACATGTCTGAGCCCTATTCAGAATGTGTTATTTATGGTAATGTTTATCACTATTGTCCTGGCAATCCCAATTATACTAGAGTCAACACCCATTAACATATTACCTACTATAGTCAATATTGGAATCATACTGAAACATTGTTATATGCATTATCATAAAATACTACCATATGCAATACAGCTGGGAAGAAATATATTGGCTGCTAGTTTAGCTGAGTGTAGAAGCTTGTTCAATTGTATTCGCTCCTCCAATATATGTAGCAGAAGAGGCAAGATGTGTCCTTAATGAAAACTATATGGGCAGAAAATGAGCCGCCAGCTATTGCATGCATGGGTAATGGGACATAGTGTATTAGCACATTGGCAGCAGGAGTTTCAATTTAGGAACAATCAGCCAACTACAACAATTCAGTGTGCACACACATCCATAGCTGCCAGTAAGAGTGAGGAAGGAGAACTAGTTGAAATGTATAAAAGGTGAAGGTGTGGAAAGCATGAAAATCAAGTTGATACAATACCTAAATCCAGTTCTCCAGTATTATCCGAACAGTAATCAAACACTACACCTTAATCTGTGGTGAGGCATAGCATGTGTGTAGCACATATTATACACTCCAGCAACAGGCCCAAGCCTTTGTGGATGACTTTGAATGTCTAAACTCTATTACCTGATGGCAAAAACCGCGGAATTACCCATGGATTTGAACAATCTCACATGCCCTGGTTATTACAAAACTGTGAATAATTTTACGTCTAACATGTCTGACACACAGGAAATTACACTGAAGATGGCAGTGGGAATTCTGAAATCAGGGGGAAACAGGGCATGAAATCAAGGACGTTGATTAAAAGATCAAATAATACAGGTCATTTGATGTGTGCCTTCACAATCCTAAACTGGTTACCTGGCCAGTATTGATGGATGGTGAAGCATAAAGGAAAAAACAATGCTACTGTATTGGTTACTGTGGGCTAGGCTAAGGATCATGAGGGGAAACTAAAGAGTTTAAAATAGTGAGAATTAAAGCTTTAGCTTTATAGTCAGTAATAAGTGAAGCTTGAACTAACAAAAATACCGATAGACTGTAAAGGTTAGTTGCTATCAACGGCCTTCAGTGAGAAAAAGACAAATGTCGACAAAGGCTGTTGGAAACAAAGATAACATGGGACAGATGGATATTGAATGTGGGTGGATTTGTAATTGTAATTCGTGAGTTATAATCTGTACAAAACTTGGAGGCGGTCTGTAACTCTGCACATTCAGCTTTGACCCGTGTGTTAAAGCTTCTGTCCATGCATGCATGAAATAAATGATAGTTATCTGTTCTTCTGGAGACCTCTATTAATTTGTCAAATACCCCTACGACAGTCACAAAGCACAAAGGCACCCATCCTTATCTGATGGATCACAAACAACAAATTGCCTAATTTTTTTTTGTGCATTCCATGGCTAGCCCATGCAAGCATACAGGTCCTTTAAATTGTTTTGGTGTGAGCGTTAGCACATGGTAAATTAAAGGGTCCAACTTGTGCAAGGCCTAAATGCAAACTTCCAGATGTGCAACTTTGAAAGAACATAAATCATATTTCTTAGAGGAGATTTGATGCGTAAAAAGGTGTCGGTGGTATAAGTCAGAACAGATATGGTAAATATCATCTTGAAACCCTTTACACAACAGGCAGGACAACTGACTAGTATTGATGGATAGTGCTGCATATATGTAAACAACAACACCACTGCATTGCCTACCTTGCTGTAGGCCAAGAGCTCAGAGATGGGAAATTGGCAAACAAGCACTTGTGAAATCTTAGTACATATTATCCTTTCATATTAGCAGCTCACTCAGTTGCTGCTGTATTCATGTCTGTTTGCCCCCTTGACATTTTGGAAGTACAAGAAACCCAAATTTCTGATGAAGGGTCTAGGCCCGAAATGTCAGCTTTTGTGCTCCTAAAATGTTGCTTGGCCTGCTGTGTTCATCCAGCTCCATACTTTGTTATCTCGGACCAACCATGTTACTGTTGCTTTAATTGATTTATGGATTGAAATTGACAATCCTCTTTGGTTCACTCAATCAACCTAATGCGCTGCAGTTAAAAGCTGAAATCAGAAGGATGGAGCTGGTTTCTCAAAACCACTGTCTACTTCCCTGCTTCTAATCCCACTGCCAGATCCCAAACCGACATGTTCTTCCATATTCTTATTCAATCTTTTGAGGTTTTTTCACAAAATTCAAAGGCCAAAATCTATTATTTTAAATAAACATTTAATAACATGTTACAGAGAATAACAAATCACTGCAGTGAGACTGAAGCACCAATCTTGTTTTGCACTTGTGCTGACATTCATAAACTGCTTGGGGTTTTCACTGGTAGTTTATTGTGGTATTCAAAATGCTTGGTTGAATTACTGTCTTTTAGCTCACAGGTAGCCATTGACTATCCTTCATTTATGGGTCACTACTTTGTTATTCATGATAATGTATGATATAATGTAAGATAAATAGATCTGCAAGTTACTTGAACTATGTCAAAGAGTTTTAGCAACTAGTTCATAGATACCTAATACAAACACCATTTGTGTTCAGGTAATGTTTAGGGATTGTATGTTTGGTACATATTCATTGTTTGCCTATGTTGTTATTTCTAAAATACTAGGCTTTACCAAACCTTACCTAAATTTATTGCCAAGAAAAATAAATGGATAATGTAAGCCAATCTTTTGGTTAGTTTTGGGTTGTGTTGGTGTTCCTCCTTCAACTCTTCATCATCAAATTGCTCAAAAAAAGAGCACTTGAGTAATTTGCTGCCTGGATCTAATGTTCCTTTGACCCTAATTCCTTCAAGAATCTATCCAGTTATTCTTAAATATTCCCATCCCTAGACATCCCTGGAGTAAAGCTTTGAAAGTGATGAGTGACATTTACTTCAGTTCGTTCTAGCTACTTTTCAAACTATATTCAGTCACTTAGTGCAGATCAAACTACTAAAAAAAAGTCATGCAAACAGCAACATTCTGTTCTATCAACGAGTAACAACATTTTGTGTGACATTAATTGCAAGATATTGGTAAAATGTATATTAAGGTACATTTTCTATTTAACCATTGATGGATATTGTTTAAAAGCGCAATTATAGGATGAAGTTAAACTTCAAAGCCAAAGATGCCAAATTCCATATGGAAAGTGGCAGTCCCTTTTTACAAGAGGCAATGACAGATCAGAAATATCAGTGTGTGTGCACTTGTCCATGTGCATGCAATTCCATTTTTTACAGCCTTACAGGAGTAAGATGAAGTCCAGAACCTTGAGAGTGAACATTAATGGGCTTTACTAAACATAACTAGTTACAAGGCATGGTAAATGAAAATGTCTTTTGTAGAATACTACAGACTCACATTCCAGTTCTATGTGATCTAATGTGACCATGACACAGCTCCTTACACATATGTTCAGTAACTGTTCTGAAACTAAATGTAAGAATAACCCTTCATTTTACAACCTGTATTTGTTCTTCCAGTTGATTCAGCAGTAGAATCTATAATTCAGCAACACCTTCTTGCTGCAGTCTGTGAGTAACTGCTGCCTGATTGTCTTCTGCACATTATGAAAATACTGCTGCACTCAAGAAAAAATTGTTTTTCACCTATTCGAAATATGAAGGAGTATTATGCATGTTACAAAATATGCATTCTCATCCTCTCCCAATTTCCCAGCTGTAAGATTGTTGACACATTAGATTAAATTTAATTATTTTGGCGAGGGTCCCAACATTGGGCTGGAAAGCCAATGGTGCTGTGAACCTTAAAATACACATAACAATACAGAGTACAACAGCCCTAACCAACTCCATGTATGCTTTTTACAACTTTAAGACAGAGCTTTCATCTCAGTATCTTAAACAGGGTTTAAGCCCAATGAAAAGTGAAACTTAATTTAGTGCCTCCATTTGTCTAGCCCAGCAAAAGGTAATGGAACCAGAAGAGGATATTTACAGTGAAATAAAATGTTGACTATCTCACAGTAAAATAGTGATTTGAGTAGTTTATTTGCATTCAGTATTGTAAAATGCCACAGTTATTCTGAAAAAAAAACACGTCTTTTGAGTTGAAGATAACATGCAATTTTGTTAACATGCAACTTTTCTTTCGGGTGCAATAATTCTCCATTCTTACAGGTCTTTACTGCTGATAATAATATCTAATTAATTTATAAGTGGTATGAATAACAAGGAGGTTAAAGATTTAACACATAAACCGACTTGATTAAATACCCTTGAGTGATCATTTATGATGTTATGCCATTCATAATTCTTCCTAATAAAAGTATGGAGTCTGAAAGCCGATACTCAAATTTTCTTGGTAGGAATATCATTGTGATGTTGGCAATACAGTGGCAGGGCTAGTTTTGGAAACTCCAAGATTCCCTACTTACTGACATTTTCCAAATTTTCTCTATTACAAGAACCTTTCATTTCTTTGCTGTTCTTCACAGCTTTGAGAATGGACAATATCTGTTATAGGATTCAACAACTCCTTGTCAAATACCAACATAATGGAACAATGTTTAATATTTTTTCTCTGCAATGACTAAACATGTTGTGAAATTATTATGCAGATTATTGAAAAAAGGTGACCTGTAATTTGATTTGCTGTAAAGGAATGCTGAGTGTACGCATTTACACAGCGCAACAGCTTTACTCTATGAGGGAGTCGAGTTCAATTCAAGTTCAAATATAGTAATGCACACTTCTTAAATCTTCCAAAGATATATGCTTCCTAAAACAAGAAAGAATTTGTGAATGTTTTTAACTCATTCAATACTTATCATCTTCTCTGGGAATTTATTGCACAACACTTAAGTCTCAACTGAAGTTTATTTGAAATAAAACAAATTAATGACTTTTTCAAGGATTGGTTAGATACTACAAAACTCTTAACAACACCACAATTAAACTGATACAGTTCGGCAATGTTTTAAAAAATGACAAAACACCTGGTTGGAGATGGGAGGATAAATGGTGTTTTGGGGGAGGGATGGTGCTGAGGTGGAGGGAATTGTAAGAATGAAGCTATTATTTTAATACAGAAACATATGTTTCCAATAAAATTTTACCAGAGCAATTCTTTTGTCTAGTTTCATCTTGAAAAAGCTTCACAAAGCTGAAGGGAGAATAGCATATCAGTCTGGCAAAGTAGCAAATGTTTGAACTCTGGTGGTTGATAAGTCAAGTAGTCCAAGAGTGCAGGTACATCCAACTGTAAAAAAAAAGAACTTATTATTATATTTTTAACAAAAAAAGGAGCAGGTCTAATCTTTATTTTCAGATCTTAACATGTGTTTGACCCAAAATCAATCAGCATCTGTAGTATTGTAACTTAAATGAAGCAGAAATGGTTGAGCAAAATCAGAGTGAGTGTTTCCCATGACAATTATGAGGTGAATCATCCTGATGCATAGAAGCATAAAAAAATGAGTGTCAGACTATTCAGCCCTGTAAACCAGCTCTGCTATTCAATATGATTATGATTGATGATCATACTCGGTACCCTGTTCCCACTTTTGTCTCACTCCTTTTGGCTCCAAGAGCTATGTCTGTCTTCTTGAAAACAATCAGTGTTTTGGCGTCAATCGCTCTCTGTGTCAGAGGATTCTGCAGGCTTACCACTCTCTGGTGAAGAATTTCTCCTTATTTCCATTCTATGGCCTGCCCCTTAACCCTGGACTGGTGACATCAAGACTGATGAAGCATCTGAATAGATACCTGAATAGGAAGGAATAGAGGAATATGGATCCTCTAAGTGAAGGCAGCTTGAGTATGGAAGGCAAAATGAGTCACCACAGAGTGGGATGGCCGAATGGCCTGTTCCTGTGCTGTATTGTTTTTGGTTTTCCTTTTTTCTTCTTTATTGTTTGTTTCTGGACTTCCCAGTCATCAGGAATATCCATCTTGTCTAGTCCTGTTAGAATTTCATGTTTTCTATGAGATTCCATTCCTCTTGCCATCTTGTTGTCCTAACTCCAGTGAATATAGTCCAAACTGAGCTAGTCTCTCCTCATTAATCAGACCTGCCATCTCAGGACTCAGTCTGGTAAATCTTCATTTCACCCCATCCATAGTCAGAATATCTTTCCTCAGATAAAGAGACCAAAATAACACACAATAATCCAGTTGCAATTTCAACAAGGCTTTATACAATAATAGCAAGACATCCTTGCCCCTATACTTGAATCTTCTTACTGTGAAGGTTTACTTACCATATGCCTTCACCACCCACTGCACCTGCATGCTTACTTTCAGTGACTAGTGTTCAAGGACACCTAGGTCTTGTTGTACCCGCCCTCCCCCTTTCCCAGTCTATGGCCGTTCAGATAACAATCTGTCTACCTATTTTTGCTCTGAAAGTGGATAACCTCACAATTATCTACATTATATTTCATCTTCCATGCATTTAGCCGCGCATTCAAATTGCATTGAAGCATCTCTGCATCCTCCTCACAATTTACTTTTCCACCCAGCTTTGTGTTGTTTGTCAATGTGAAGATATTATGTTTAGTTCTCTCATCTAAAATTATTAATAAATAATGTGAATAGCTACAGTGCAAGCACTGATCCCTGTGGTACCCCAATGGTCACTGGCTGCCACTCATAAAATAATCCATTTATTCCGACTTCTTGTTTCTTCATATCTATTCTAATAAAGATAATATTGACCCAGATTTTGTGGTGGGTGAGTACTTCTTTGTTCTATTCAAGCATTTCTAACTGTTGGAGTTGATGGGTTTGTAGGGAATATTGATGGCCAGCCTATGTCCAGAAAGGGAAATAGAGAAGCCAAGGAAGGGAAGAGGAGAGTCAGAGAAGGACCAGGTAAAGGTGAGAGAAGGATGGAAATAGGAAGTGAAATTGACCATTTTGTTCAGTTCCAGTTGAGAAAGGGAAGCAGCACTGATGATGTCATCCGTGTACTGGAAGACAAGTTGTTGGGTAGGAGCCAGATTAGGGATAGAACAAGGAATGTTCCCCATACCCCACAATGAGACAGGCATAACTGAGGCTCATGTGGACAGCCGTGGCCACCCCTCTGATCCGAAGAAAATGAGAGGAGCTAAAGGAAAAGTTATTCAAAATGAAGATGCACTCAGCCAGTCAGATGTTGGTGTCAGAGGACAGTTGGTGCCTACTTTCAAAGAGGAAGTGTAGAGTCCTAGAACCACTCATTTTGGGTGTAAATGGGGAAAGCCTGGAGGAGGGATGAAAAAAATTGAGTCAAGGTAGTAAGATATGAATTCCATGAGGCAGGAACAGTCTGAAATATTCAGCTTGCTTGGTCATTCCTGATTGTGGATTTTGGGTAGAAAGTGAAAGCTGGCTGTGTGGGGTTGTGGGTCTATGATCTGGGAAGCTTGGGGAGGGAGATCCCCAAATAAGATGAGTGACAGCCATGGACACAATAGCCCCCCAATAGGCTCAATGGTGGAGTCATGGTCCAGGGGAGATTTGAGGAGGTGACACCTCACCATCAGCATAAATCCATTATTTCACAACTGCTTTCAGTTCTAACTTGCTTTTCTCTCTACAAATACTGCAAGACCTGTTACGGTTCTCCAGCACTTTCTATTTTTGTTTGGCAAGCTTGTTATGGTTGTCAGGAGTCCTTAGTTACGTTAAGCGAGTTAGCTTTCACTTGGGAGTCATGGCACAATAAGTCAAGGGCCACCTCCAATACCAATCCAGGAGCTTGGACATGGGCAATCAACTGCTCAGCTTGGTCAGAGTCAGGGTCCTCTCCTCATAAAGAGTGAGGAACTGAATGTTGGGCAGCCAACTACCCATCTTAGCATTTTCTGCCGTCTTGAGGGCTGTTTTCCCTCGGGAAGGGAGAGTAGCAAGTATTCATGAAGATGAAAATGGTTGACGCGGCTATTACAATTGGTGATAGTAGGGGAGGCATCCTGAGTAAGTGAGTAGACTGTGTATAGACCATACAGAGTTACTGATATCAGGCATGGGGGTGAATGACAGTGAGTGAGGGAAGGTGTTGTAGGTGTGACAATGAGGTGTGTTTTCTCCTAGTGTTCTTTGGAGAAAGTTTGGGGGATAGGTGCCAAACAGTCCAAGAGAAAGTAAACAACTTGTGAAGTCTTTGGTGTCTTTTATTTAAGTTAGAACAATAGAAGCAGCTTGAATACATATATCAAGCTCCCAAACACAGAAACAGGATTTTTTTCAGCTTGTTTAGTTCTCAGTTACAGTTGCTGATGGGATTTTGAAGAGGTGGAAGCTATTTTTTGTTCTTCTTTTGGTTATAGCCAAAAGCTGGGGATTCTCTGCAGCAACAAGTGTTGGATGTATAACAATTTGTGTTCTGGATATCTCTTTTGCCAAGAGTGTATTTATGGTACTTTACAATATTGGCATGGTTAATTAGTAATCGTTACTGTGCCTATTATTCTGTTAACTTTTCCATTAGACTTAAGTTATTCCAAATCCTTCTTTCTTTTGTTGTATTATAACTTTAGTACAAGAATAAAGTATGTTTTGGTTTAAACCCAGCAGATTGACCACTCAAATTGCATCTGGAATGCAACACGTTACATTTGTCTTTAGTATTTTGCGGGCTTTATTATGGTACATTACAAAGACAATAGTGACAGTAGTCTTGGTAGGGGTGGTACTAATACTGGTATATTGGAGAAGGTGATTGACCTTTTTTCCTTTCTTGCTGAGCACCTCTAGATGTCTGAGACTGTACAGGCCTACGGAGCATCCATTGACAAGCACGGCATGGTCTAGAGTCACAGCCTCCTCTGCTTGTCCTGGGGAAAGAGGATATCCCATCTTTGTACCACCCAATTCAGCAGGACATCCATGACCCTGCCCAGAAAACAGGGCAACATATTTTCTTCTTTGCAATGTTGATACAAATGTCAGGACTGTCCACTTCAGTGTTTGCCCAGGTGTGTAATGTTCTGTTAAAGGTGGTGCTGGCACACAGCATGCTGTCAATTCTGAGAAGTCCTGGCAGTAGTAGTTGTTCTGGTGATGCTGCATTGTAATATAGAGTCAGAATCAGGTGAGGAGTGTCCTATGTGTTTGAGGTACATAGTTAACGAGGCAAGTTTACTAAGATATGGCAAGAAATTCCCCATAAAACTTAGTGAAAATGATACTTAAATCAAAAAATCAAGCCATCACAACTCCTTGAATCTAGTGAGCCTCCTGCATCATGATCAATGAGCATGGAGAATTCACACATCTCAATCCTTGCGCCCAAGTACAATCAAATTTAGTTTCTACAGAATCAAAACAAACCCATCAGTTCAACTCATCCATGCTGACCAGATAATCCTAAACAAGAAGTCATAAAACAGGAAATATATAGAATGTACAGAAAGCAAAGAATGAGAAATTGTGATGGGGCTTAAAAGAGAGAGATAAAAGAGACAAAAAGAAAATCTAAAAGAAAATGTTATTCATTTTCTTCTGAAACTCTGAAACACCACATTTGTCAAATGAAATTTGCAGGGCCAGAGAGGTTGTTCAGCAGAGAGGAATAGTTTGAATGGATGAATTTGTTCGGCACTATGAACAACACTCAGAGGTCATTGAGTTTTTAAGAATGGGATAAACAGTGAAAAACAAGATCTTTAGGATTCATTTCTCAAGGGGATAAAAACCATGAACTAATAACTTGTTAGAACAAGGTAAGGACATCTTGAAGTGCATCGATGCACATTGTGATGTTTTGCCTTGTTCTTTCCTAGTCTGAATGCAGAAAGTGAAAACTTCATACCAAAGGTTTTATTGGAAATTGATTGTTCAAAGCAGTTTACATTCCACAATTAAACAGTTGACTAAACTATATGAACAGTTTAATAGTACGAACATGTGGTTAACTTTGAAAATAAAATGAAATAAGAACACAATATTGCCTGGCTATGGAAATATAGACTCTTCCTAATTGGCTTCATTTAATAGACATTTGCTTATTAAATGGTGAATCAGCCCTGAACATATATGGTTGCTGCAATTTAATCACTTTCTATATTTGACCTTCTATTTTAAAGTGAATATTAAGGGAATGCAGGAAAGATAAAGCACAGTAAAACATTAAACTCAAAGTTGATTTTGCTCAAAATTTTGCTTTTAAAATCCTGTAATCCTACTTGAGAAATGACAATTATGTGTGGTAAATGTTAGTTCAGGACTATAAACAGTAAAAAATGTGCAATTCAGTCAATAATAATTAAATTCATAATGCAAAACGTTTCAAATAAACAGCTTATATAAGAAATGTATTTAGTTAAGCAGCATGGATATACATAAGAAATATTTTTAAAAAGTGAATGTTTTAATTCTATCATTAAGTAACTGCATAATTGTGAAAAATATGTGTACATGAGGTGATGTATACAATTTAACACAAGACTGAAAGTTAAAGCTCTTAATTCAGGAGATCACAAAGGTTAAAAAGTGAAGCATGATATAAATTAGTCAATAACAAATGATCCAAGCTTACAAAGATATAAGCAGAAACAGCTGATAGGATGTACTGAGTTAAGCTCCATGACATTATGCCAATTGATCTTAAAATACTAAATATTTTAGTATAATGAATAACGTGGAGTGACTGCAGTGAAATAATCACAAATTTCATGATATAAAGTGTGGGGGTTATGTTCAAAGGGGTGACAGAGCTCGTGTTAACTAAAATCTACCCATCATTCCTGTGATCAATTTCAGATTTTAAACAAGGTTTATTCACTCTTTAGCATATGTTTGGTCTGGCTGCATATTTATTTTTGTTGTCATTTCCAGTGCTATTACTAATCAGTTCACTTTGTGATGCCTTTCAACATTTGTGGGTCATGGTACAATCACGCAAACTAATCACTTGTTTTACTTAATAGGAAATAAGTTTATCAGTGTAGATGATCCATAAAGAATAACACATCAGAGGAAGAGAGAAATAAGAGGAAGATTGATGAAACATGAATTATAGAATCTTACAGCACAGAAGGAGCCCATTTGACTTGTCATACCTCTGTTAAACTAAGAGCCAGCATAGTCCAACGTTGCCAAATTTTGCGCATAGCCCTGTAAGTTCATCATTGTGGGAACTTGCCTTTATAAAACAAAAATGGCACCAGCTTCACCATTTTTAATAGAGTGCATGAGATTTTGACAACTTGGAATTAAAAAAGAACTACCTTTATCTCCTTTTATTTAAGAAAATGATTATATATTTATAACTTTTGCTTATTGATCTACTTGTGTGAAAGTTTTAAGCAGTTATTCAATATCACATCAAAATAAAGATGTTTTACTTCCTAGAAATATATTCTAACACACACTAATCTGGAAATTACTGTTGGCGTAATTAGCAGATGGGAATTAATGTGATCATTTGACATTCCTCCTCCAATACACTATTTTAGAATAAGCACAAACTCAATTTGAAGAAAAGGTAATTTATAAGTGCAAACTTTTCTCCCATTTTCACTAAAAATAAATTCCTGTGATCAGTGTGATGGTTGCTGATGATGGACAGTACTTGCTTGTAGTTTAAAAACATATAGGGGAACAACAACCCAAATGCTCACCCCGATTTATGTATGTCTGACTTATGAATGCTCATACTTATGAAGATTCCATTCAGAGTGTCATTTTCAAGATCCTACATATGAACGTTTCCTATATTTACAACAGCTGCTTCATATTCTCTTGCATTGTGTCCTGATTTGTGTAAAATTGACAAGTGAACAGACTCCAGTACAGAACCTATTCACAACAGGAACTGCCTATAATTTCAACTGAAGTGCTGTCCTTTGTAATTCTTTCTTTATTTATATGCTTCAAAGTTTATAAAGTGCACTAGGATACCTGATGCACACAACAATATTGTTCCTATTACTCCTTCATTACCACAAGGTTTCACTTGTCAGAGATAGTAAAATTTGTTGTAATGTGCTTCTTCACCACTGCAGCTCAATTCAGGCATGGTAATTGTAGGATTTGAGGTGGTAGACTGCCAGGGAGTAGGGCACAAGTGGGTAGGGATAGGTTGCCAGTTGAGCAAGAGGGTGGATGGAGGGCAGATCAGGTCCAAAGTGGGAAGGGAGTTCTGGGTCCCAGGAATGGGTCAGGGGAAAGGTTGCAGATCAAGTCAAGAGTAGGGGAGTTGCTGGAGTGGTTTGTGGGGGGGGGGGTGTTGAGGTTGTGACACAGTCTAGAATGTACAGAAGAGAGTATAGCAGGTCCAGAGTTGGGGAAAGCTGAATCAAGTCCTGATGGGAGCGAAGCAGATCAAACTTGGAGCAGTGGAAGTGAGAGCAGGTCAAGGGCAGGGAAGTGGGATGGTGGCAGGTTGGAGCTGGGGCAAGGTATGAGTAGAGCCAGAGCAAGACTTGGTGTCAGTGGGTCTGGTGATAGGGAATGGAGGTGTTTGATTCAGAGCAAAACAGGACAGTTGTGTCCCAAAAAGATAGTGGATGAATCAGATCAGGGTCTAGGAGGGTGTAAATGGCCTGGGGGAGATATAATTTAGAAGTGGGTGAGTTATCTATAAAGTCAGATGAATCATTAATTAGTGCTTACACTATGTGGTTAATTGCCTAAGTTCTCCTCAGTAAGTGTCTACTTAATTTCACCTGCATCCTCCAGATTCTCCAGTTTAAATGGATACTTTTAGAGTGTTCCAGATTCACGGAAAATGTCAAGAGTAATCTTCAGTTTCCTAGGCAGTTCCTTCAGAGTGTGCTAGGAGAGGAATCCCACAGGGTCCCTGTGTGCAATTCCCATCTACACTGGAACAGTGATTATCTGGCCATTTGAAGATATACTTCAGACAAAATATACTGATCCTATGTAGTCAGATGACCACTAACAATAACCCTTTTATGCTTAAACAGAAATGTGCTTCAAAAAGGTGTAGTTAATCAAATCAAGATCTGAAACATGGAATCATCTCATCAGAAATATTCAAAGCCTGTTTGGCATGAATGTTTGATGTCATTTTTTTTCAAGTCATAAAATTTCTCCTTCTTGCCCTTTACTGGACATTGTAGTTGACTGCCTAACTTTGATTGGTATATGTTTTAATGGAAGTGTGATGCAGCTGTTTACTAAAAGAATTAATAATCTTTGTTGTGGCCAACAGAAGGGGCTAAACAATATGGACCAATTCATTCTTCCTCACTAAGTCATAAAAGAAGGCATTCTATGTCATATTAAAACATAATTGGCCTTTCAAAATCTATTTTTTAAAAAATATTACATTTTCCTGCTTAATATTTAGTAGACCAAACATACAGGCCTCTGAAACAAAACCATATCTCTCATAAATGATATTCATTTTATAATCATGGTCTGAAAAGGGGATGCAAAATGAAGAGTCTCAGGGTAACAAAGTGGAAAATTGTTTAAAATGCTGAATATTTATAGAACATGTAACAATGATTCAAAAATCTGAACATTAAAATGTTCTACTTGGTAAAAAAAAGCTCTGAGTCTGATTTTCTAGACTTGGTTACAAAACAAACTGCAGCTCTCAACAGGCAAGCATGTCAAATATTTGGGAGCAATTCATTAAGTTCATAAAGTGGTATAATGAAAGAGGAAGATTTCTACATAAGTTTTATGTAAAGACTAAGGGCACATGTTATGAATTTTATTCACACTTTTGCTGCCAGGTGCCTTTGGATGATAAAATCAAGTGTGAATACATTCCTTATCCTTGCTGGCCATTCTATTCTTTTTATCCAAATATACAACCTTACAGGGCAAGGAATCTTCAAGGTCGTGAAAGAAAAACTTTCGCTTTTCATCATGCTGTTCCAGATGTTTATCGTATGCACAGAAAGCAAACGGACATTGGATTGAAATAAATGAAATCAATCCCATCTGGGATACACTTACAGCTTAATGTACCCTGCATTTTACAATTATAATTTTCAGTCATTATTATCAGATCAAACAGCTCTCCAGTATGAGCAAAAATGCCTCATTCACTCTTACATTGCAAAAAAGGCTTACATGCAGGCTTTGATTATATCTAGCATATGGGTTCTGACATGCTAACAAAAATTTGCAACTTCTGTATGTTTCCACGTGCTGTGAGATATATTTCCATCTTGAAGTGGCAACAAAATTTTTTTGGAAAATCATAATGCGTACATACTAATGATCTTGTCATTCCCTGGCACAATTAGTGAAGCAGCTGATTCTTGCACAGTTTGTAAAAGCTAAAAATTGCACAAGTTTAGTTGTGAAATATGAATCAAGTGTGAATGACTCAAGAACAGCAGCATAAATTGATGTTCAGCAAGCAGGTTTGACAATTAATGATAAGGTGGAAGTACATTTTAGTTCTTGGATTGACACCAAAAAATGCATGCAAGTGGCCCAGACATCACCATTCAGCAATGATAAATCAGCACTACCTCGTTCATTGGAGGTTCTGGCCTGATGGACCTCAATTTGAAAAGTACTGCAATGCACACAGACATATGCTCACAGAAGAAATGCAAGCAAAGAATGAGTAGTGAACACAACAGGATTGCAAACCACATTATACACACCATAATGCCAGAATTAATGTAACATGAAAGGAAATTAATTTCATGGCTGAACAACACTACTTCAATGATTTTAGGCAAATTCTCAAATAGGAAGATATTTTATGCAACCAATGGAGTCTGGTGGAGTACCAGTCATTAAAAATGCATTGAATGAAGAAAGAATGATGGATTTATTTAGCAGGGAGCACGTGAACAAGGCTGGTCCATGGATCTTCAAATAAAAAAGAACTCACAGAAGTCATGTATTTTCTGGTTTTTACCATGTCATATAAGATTGTCTGTTTACATACTTATTGTGCATAAAATATGGTGGTACATTTAATAATAGATTATCACTGAACTAGCTAAGTATGGGCAGAGTCTTATTGAAGCATGGACAATGGTAAGATCTGTGGCAGAATCAGATGGGGCACTTAGAGGAATCTATCTTGATGTCTGGTTGGGCCAACATGATTGACAGAGGCAGGAGAACTCTCTGCATCTGAAACACCTAAGGGTCGGGGAATTGAGGCAAGTAGAATGGAGATGGAGGACTCGGCTATCTCTGCAACATCCTGAGAAGAGACTTCTGAATGACCTATGTGGTTTTCCCTCCAGCCAGGTGCCTCCTGGCATCACCCTGACTCCTTGTGCGGAGAGGGTACCTGAAGTGATGTCAAGGTGCCTCACCCTCCAGCCACCATGCCTTCAGTCCTCTCCAGCAACCTCTGAGGGAGCTGAGCCTTGGTCTCCATGGCAGCAGCCAACCTGGTCACATGATTCACGTCCTGCTGCAGCTTCTAGGCAACGCGGTCCATTCTTTCCCACATCCCTGTCTGCAGATGCTGTTCCTCCCAGTGCCTGTGAGTGAAATCCTGGATTGCAGACACCACAATGACCCTCCTGCCTGGGCCTAAGAAGATCATCCAGCAGTCAGTCATCCAAAAGCCTTGAATATTTCTTTCTCAGCCAAATGTGGAGGTGTTATAATGAAACCAAGGGTTTTTTTTCCTACAGTTTTTTATGGCTAATCTTCCCACCATGGTGTCAGTATTGGGGCTGGTAAGGTGCAGGAGGCAGCTTTGTTGATGCTTCTTCAGACACCTGGATACTTGCAGCCTCAGAGGTAGAGCAGGTAACCTTTGGGAGGAGCCAGCAATTTCACTACATGGGTGATGGACAGGAAGGCAGTACCTGCAGGACAAAGTAGACAGGGGCGAGTAGAGGTGTGCAATGATTGGTTCTGACAGTAGAGTTAATGAGACAGTCTCAGAAGAATAAGGAACAATAGTTATCTAGTTTGTGGAATATGGAAGTCTTAGCATCTCCCTATCTTCTTCTTTCAAGGTCCAGGATCCTCTCCTTGTAAGGACTGATTTGGGGGCTGTTGATTGAAGAACAATGGCACAGGCAAAAATGAGATTGTCAGTGCATGAAACTTTGTGGAGTTGTGTGTATTAGCAGACATAGACAGAGTGTCAATTAACGGAGAAAGGACTGTGGCACTTACTCTAGTAGAACAGAGAAGGTCACCAAGGTGCTCACCATGGAGCTGGCATCAACCCGGGTGGTAACACAGACCAGAATGCAGAGTTTGTTGGTTGTAGCTTTCTGTGCTGACTTCCATGAAGAGGACACCTCTTCTCTGCATCACTCTCTCGACCCAGATCTCCAGGTGTCTGTCGGAGAAATACAATACCATCTTCCAACACATTCAGACTCCGACCTTGTTCTCTTGCTTCTGTCAATCATGTTGGCCCAACCGGACATCAAGAGAGATCCCTCTAAGTGCCCCATCTGAGTCTGCCACAGATCTTACCATTGTCCATGTTGCAATAAGATTCCGCCCACACTTAGCTAGTTCAGCGATAGCCTGTTATTATATGTTATTATATTATAAGTTTTAGTGCTTACTGGGTGCTCAGTAACATGTTAACAATGGTCAGGGTATCAGGGATGCAAATCTGTCAGTGGATATCCAAAGAGTGGCGAGTTATTCTCAGAATGGTATGTAAAATATTGGGGATAGAATCAGATGTGAGTGATACCATATATGTAAGATAGGAAGCTAATAAATAGTGCTTTGTAAAATACAGTGAGAAATCTTACTGGGCTTGCAACAAGGATCTCTCCAAAAAGCTCAATGCAACTTGCTCTTAGTGAAAAATTGTAAGATTCAGCCCCCTGTTTGTAAGCACACAATGTACCATTGTTCCAATTACGTATTAAAGAGATTTCAGCCAACTGTTAGCCACAACAGCAGAGCATCACAGATTTGTATGCCAACCGTCATTGTCCACAATTAAACAGGCACAGTTGCCAACTGCAGCAGCGTATATCTCTGATGGAGAATGTAGAGGAGGAAGCAAAAATTGAAGTAACCAAGGCTGCTGGCACAGGGTCAGGTCAAAATTAATGCAGAATTTTTATCAGATATATCAAGATACAGGATGCTTCCAAATGGGCACCAAGCACAGAGGAAACACCATTGCAATCTCGGTCCTGTGTCTCCACTCTAAGGAATAGATTTGCACTCTATTGAATTCTGACGTTACTTTTATATAGGCTTTGGGATCAAATCTCTAACGGGCAATCATCTGCACTCAAAGAAAAAGGTTTCCATATCTTCCACTAAGTTCACAAAGATCAGCATACATCAAGACAGATTGCCTTCTCACAAGGTGTAGCTAAACTACAACCAGTAAGCTCTCCTATCAGGAATAGTTCTGTGCCAACTTGTAGTCTGTCCAGGTAATAGGAAGAACCTTCTCTGAAAGCACTGAGCCAGCAGTAGCTACAACAGCAGTCATTGTGTTAGTAAAGCAGATTCTTTACAGTTCACAGTAATGGGACTACTGTATCAGCAAAACCATCATTTTCTGCATTCCTAAGTGACAGTAGACCAAAATAACACAGCAACTATGTTTTGGCCCACTTCCATTCCACTCTGCCTCTGAGTATGGCACCTGCTGAGAGAACAGGAATTATACATTTATTCTTACATCTGCATTTGGCTATGCAGCGATTCACTTGTTTGTACTCCATATGTGCAGCCAACACAGAGAAGTTTACGACATACAAGGGGTAAAAGCAACACCAAATGTCATTAAACATTAGCACTGTACAACTTAATAAAATTAATGAACTGTGACAATGTGTTGCAGCCTCTTATTCTTTCATTATGCAGAAAAATAAATCATCAGTTGCCTCTCCATGCACAGTGATTGCTCTTCTGCTGGTTGTTCTTGCCGAGGTGTATGGAATGGGTTACTTTGAAATACAAAACATATGAAAATACTCAAAATACTCAGTGGGTCAGCCGGGCTTGTGGAGAGAGGAACAGGTGATCTCTCTCACCAGACTTCTGCCTAACTGACTGAATTGTCCAACAATTCTGCTTTGATTATTATAGATTTTCAGCATGCAAACATTTTTATTTTGTACAACAAGACTTCTGTCAAAAAGTCTGACTCTCAGAATCTCCTGCAGGTGTTTTGGAGATTTCTATTGTACAACCTTAGCATCCACAGGTAGCACTTTGTAGATGCTTGGAAGTTATTTAAGGTTTCCATGGATTAGAGGGCATACCTAAACCAAAGTTTGCACAATCTGCATAGTAAACCTAATGGATGTGATCATTATGTCTCAGCAGATCAATCTAAATAGATCCATTGTCATGAATAGTGCAGTTATTGTTTATAAGGCTCCAAGATTTATTGTGCTCCTTAGCACACCAAGATGCAGCCAACCAACATAGGCTGCTCTCACGTTCATGACCAGAGGTTCATATCTGAACCTCTGTAAAGATTTTGCCTTTGATGTGGCTCCAAAGCTTCACAGTTTTGCATTGGTTGTTCATTGACATTTAACACAATCCGAACAAAATCAGTTATCCTTTTTTATAGTGTAGTATAGCTCTTTCCAGAATTTCAAGCATCGTGCATGCACATTCTCCCTGTGGTTTCACAAGCAGAGAAAGAGCTGCCACTTGGTATGCAATGGGTTTAAGTTTATGGCTCATTCCTTGTCTTTCTCATAAATTGTCTTGCACTCTGAGAAATGTATTTCTGATTACGAGTGGAGAAAAGTTTTTAACCCTGATAAACAGTCCTCCACTATGGTTAAACTTGAGTTAAACCTGGCTAAGCTCTTAGTTTAACATTGATTTCAAATTAAGACCAGGGCTTAAGTTCGGTTAAATTTATTATGCTGTAACTTTCAGTCTCGTCAGCAGGGCAAGGTCTGTACTGGATTTATAGGAATAAGGACGGTCTGGTATTAGAGACAGATATATTACACGTCACTTTATATTTTTTCTGACAGGCCTGGAACTGCTCTATTCCTTTCCTGCCTCTGTGCTCAGTTATTCTGGTGGGCCAAAACTTATATGTGCAACCAAGAATTGCGCTGGCAAATCTGAAGGTACAAAAGGTGAGACAACTACCTGGTCTTAAAAGTTTCAGTTTAACAATAAACTCCATTGCACTTTTATCACACACAGCCATGTAAAACCAGGAATTATCTTTCACGCATTTAGCTTAGTGGTAAGCTATGTGGTACATTTACTCAATTAATGTTGTCTTAAATAATGTAACCCAAAATTGCACCTTGGATTCAGGTTACTGTTGCCATCAATTTTTAAAAGCAGTGACTCTGAGCATTAATGACAGGGTTACTACCTCTGAGCCAGTGTTTGACCTCTGCTGCATGTGGTCCCGAAACTACTGGCTCTGAATTCACACTTGATGCATGCATCTAGTAGTCCTCAGTATAGTACATGTAATGACAGGCCATCCTGCCACAAAGAATTAATGACCCACTAGTTTGTATGAAAATGATTCTGACCAATGAATGATTGTTGATGTTATGACCTACCAGACTTTATTCATTCATGGGATGAGGGCATTGCTGGCCGTGCAGGATTTATTGCCCATTGGGCAGTTAAGAGTCAACCACATTGCTCTGGGTCTAGAGTCACATGTTGGCCAGACCAGGTAAGGATGGCATTTTCCTGCCCTAAAGGGCATTAGTGAACCCCAGATGGGTTTGTCCTGACAATCAATTCACAGTCATTATTAGGTTCTTAATTCCACATATTTTATTGAAATCAAATTCTACCTTCTGCTGTGGCAAGATTCAAACTCAGGTCCCCAGAACATTATCTGGATCTTTGGATTAACAGTCCAACGATAATACCACCAGGCCATTGCCTCCCCTATTAATCTGCTATGAATCATTCGAGCACTTGACACCATGTTTTGGAGACAGGTGTATGACAGTTTAATAAAAATGTTCATTGCAAGTTTTCATTCATCAGCATTGTTCTGCGTATATACTTTATTTTCTGGTTGCATCAGTTTGACACCATTCATTACAACCTCCGAAACAGGCAATGTTAGCACTATCTTTGGAAAAAGCAGAAGCTATCACTGTATAAAGTCACTTATTAACTCTATAGCTCTTTTTTAAGCTCACTGTTGCATATTGGAGAGGAGCAATGCATATTTTACTTTTACTGAACTGAATGTAAAGATTAGAAAAATTTAGCGCTAATTTTGCAATAAAAACCTCAGCTTTTTGATATATAATTTATTAACTAAAACTATTGTTGTACAGTACACAACTCATGAGCATTGTCTTCGGTGCAGACATCACAAATGTAGCTGCCAGATGCTATGCTCCCATCTCCATATGCTGTGTCATTTGAGATAATGGACAAATGAATGCATTGTTCCTTCACTGTCAACAAATTGTGCCATAGTCATTGATGTTTTGATGCTGAGATATGCACAAATCCGAAGGGTCTAGGCCTGAAAAGTCAGCTTTTGTGCTCCTAAGATGCTGCTTGGCCTGCTGTGTTCATCCAGCTCCACAATTTGTTATCTCCTGCCCTACGGCCCACTGGACTCAACATTGAGTTCAATAATTTTAGGGCCTAAACTCCCATGTCCCAGCCCCCCACCCCATACACCAGGCCTTGTTACCACATAACCTGCCACCACATATCCCCCATTGTTAGTCACGCAGAGCTCCCATTAACAACTATTCACCCTCCCAGCCTGATTGTTAGCATCCTTTGTCTGTCCAACTGTCTTTCTCTCTCTTTGGGCTCTATCCTATCGTTTACTCCCTACCCCACCCACCTCCCTATTTTCTGCATATAAACTGACATTTTCCCAGCCACCATCAGTTTTGTGGGAGGGTCAACGGACCCGAAACATTAACTCTATTTTCTCCTCCATAGATGTTGCCAGGCCTGCTGAGCTTTTCCAGCAACTTTACTTTTGTTCCTGATTTATAGCATCCGCATTCTTTCAGGTTTTTTTTCCTACTGTATCAGACCTCCATGTGGTGTTCCTGTTAGAGTGATATCATTGTATAGCTCTGCACTTTGTGTAAAATATTGAGCTTTTTTTTTACATCTCTGCACTGTGAGACCGCATATAACTTGTACTGGCCTATTTAATTTTCCCTTCAGTTAAACATTTGGAGTAATTAGTTTGTATTTTCAAATGGATCATGGTAGCTTGGTCTGAGTTACCTGCCGGAAGTGGCAGCAAAAGTTAATTATTTCCAACATGTTTATAGCCTTTAATATGCTCATCACATTCCAGGTTCCCTGGTACTTGTGTAACCTCCATGCTGTGAATAAGCACATCCATTTGTGGTGCATGTGAGTAACCACTATTATTGATCTTGCCAAGAGAAAAATTTGTGAGAGAAACAAGTACTTTTTTTCTCAATGTTTTTAATATGCTGAGGTCCATCTGAAATAATGCAAAAGCATAAATTTAGCCCTTATTAAGTCTACCAGCTGTATGCTATCTTCCACTGAAGCTAACAAGTAATACAAAGATGACTACTTTGCCTGTAGAGGAATAACTTTCAGAATAATTCAGAAAAAGATATGGAAAAATTTTGTTGACCATGCTTTGGACACTTTGACCAATTTATCATTAAAAATACTTTACTTTGGTTGGCAAGGTGAATTTGGTCCACAGTACAATTTGATTTTAATGAAATATTCCTTATTAAAATCATCATGTGAGCATATTTGCATAATATTTGCTCTCTTCTCTGTATTGAAAAGATATTACCTACGTGTTTGAGCTGGGTTGTTGGAATCCCATTGCTGTCTGACATAGGGCCGATTCTCTTACTTGAAAATGGGTCTTGCAGATCAGGGCATATCTTCTCCTGAGCCTTCTTGGGTTGTCGTATGGTTTTCCACTAAAACTCTTGCTGCAAGCCTTGTCTAGGGGGTGGTGTGTCCACATGTGTGTATTTTACCCCATCTCACCCTGGACCTTCGTGAATGTTCTGTAACTTTTTGCCAATGGGGTCATGAGCTGGTTTCAAATCATCCAATAGGGTTGCACCAACACCCTTCACTGTTGCTATGCCGTAGAAATCTAAAATACAGATCTTTAGGCACTAGCTAGAAGTCAAGATGCCTGGAAGTCTGAGCAATATTTCTCCAATAAACAACCCATGGCTGGTTTTAACTCATTACCCTAAATCTTTGTAACTTCTTTGACCTTGTTTTTCACTGTTCTCAATAACTAATAACTGCTGGCTGCTGCTAAATTTAGTTTGAGAAATTTTCTGTCAGACTTGATTTCTCAGGCTATGGGTCAATTTATAATGTCCAATTTTGGATCTGTGGCCATTTGACCACATTTAAAAATAAATTTAATTTATATAAATAAAGTTTTTAATGAGATACTGGGGAGTGATTTGTTAGTTGTTACTGCCACTATTAGCAACATTTTCTATGATTCACATTAGGAATAATTCAAGATTCAAGAAGGCTTTCATTTGGAGAGACAGAGCAGACACAGAGCCAAAAAGCCTTCCTCTGTTCCATAACACTTTGTGATTGTGTGATATTAATAATGCTCTCTAAAAAGTAGTGGGGAAATGTGACAATGAGGACTTTAAGTCAGAATTCAGAAAGAATTATTGTAAAAGTTGCTGATGCAACTTTGTCATATTAATGCAGTCCAAGAAGATAAGACTACAGATAAAACCATTCAGATGGTGAATGTAAGTGAGGTTCTACAGTAGCACTAAACAATCCCAAGAAGACAGCATAAACATTGACACAGGAAATCTGCAGAGTTCATTCAATTCTGAATTTACAAAAACACAGAGATATATGTTAGAAAACAATACAGCGATTGAGATGAACACAGGTTAGCAAATACTGTTGTCAGCACAATGGAGCAAACAAATCTCACAGACACAAACAGTACCTGCCTCTTAAAATTGAATGTTTTATCTATCATACAATATATATAATATAACATTTTCAGTAAATATGCAGATGTTATGCAGATGTAGGATGTGGTTTCTGGAGACCAAATATTTATGTCCAGGAAGACTTTATTGAAATAGAGCAATCTACAACAGAAGTAAAACCTAACACATTCCTAGGGGAAGTAAGTGACACTGGCCTTACATTTTAGCAAACTGATGCTTTTGTCAATGACCATCCCATATATTTCATGTTAGACATGGGTGAGTGTCAATATATGATCAAATAGTAATGCGCCATGAAGAAAACACTCTCTACCGCCAGCACCTGTGCAACCAAATAGCCCAGGAAACAGAATAATTAAGATTAAAGGTAACTATAAGCAAATCTGCAATGTACGGAATGCTAAGTAGTATAAAATCTAAATGTACTTAACAATCAATAACGTTCACTCTTGAGTAGGAATCCATGTCTCAATCTCAATTTTCTTCAAATGGTGGAAGGAGTTTAACTCAATAATATTTAGGAACAATTGATCAATAAATGACCAGTCAAAGAACTGTTTGTGGAAAATTTCATAGTGTTCCCCATGCTCACAGCAGAACCTAAATGAAGAAAAAGATTGTATCGCAATTAGTTATGTTGGCAAAATAAATTTGTTGCATGCGATCAATATAATGGGGTTTGTGGAATATTGGATTGGCACAAATGTTTTCCATTGCCATGAAGACAGAAGAGTGTATAGACAGCCAAAACCAGTGAGGTTTTTGGTTGAAAATATCAATGAGGTAGTCAATAACAGCCTATCCCACTTGAAGAAATTGACAAATCTATAATTAGTGTAACTTAGATTGTAATACAGTGTGGTGAACAAATATGTATGACAGATTCAAATCTGATTATGTTGAAAGGTTTGATATTGAGGGGTGCTGTCAGCAGCACCCACAATGATGATACCATATCTACTGATGGGCAGATCAGAAATTGGAACCAACAGCTTGTTCTCTTCAAAATGTGTGTAACAATATCAATTGTATCAGTATAACCTGACTTATTTGCCAACATGAGGTAAGCTATAGACCTAGCTACATGAGAATCTCCTAGTTAGACAGCATGCATTTCACCTCTACCAGATTAGACAGGTTTTCTACATTTAAACAGGATGATGGTAGCACCTTCATTATGAGCAGCAGCTCATACAGTGTATTGAGCCAGTGTGTCCATATAATACCCAGAATTCCTGAAAAAACTATAACATTTTTAAGATTGGAGTTACAGACTTAAAATTCAGTATAGTGCCTTTCTTTGCAATGTTTTATTCAATAATCCATTGCTATTTATGTCTTTCTACATGTAGGGCTTATAGTGCAGACATAGGAAAGCACAGCAGCAATACAGAAAAGTGCTTAATAAAATGTCCATTTTGAAGAGACAACAAATGCTTTAAAACAAAAACATTCTTCAAATAATAAAAGCAGCATGAAAAGCAAGAATAAGAACTTGACAAAAGGGAGTCAGGATATAAAGTGCAGTTTTATAAAATTCATTATCAAATCTTAAATTCCTATTGTCTCATTTATAAAATTCATGATTTTTTTTTAAAATTTCAGCCGTTCAGATCAGCATTTAGAGAGTCCATTTTACTCCTAGAAAGGAGGGCGAAAAATCCTTTATTATTTTAACATGTTACAATCTATTTTGACAAATGCATGGAGTTCTATGATACAGCAATGTGATGACATCTGATAATCAGCATATTTGATAAAAGGAGTTTTTAAAACTCCGCAGGGAAAGACACCAACAACAATAATTCTTGGTAGCAGTCTGTAAATAAGTTTTAATTGGCAAAGCTTAGTTTGTTGGATAGAGTTTCAGAATCCTTCATGTGGTTTCTTTTCTTTCTTTTGTTCAAATGGGAGAAATTGACCTCCAAATGTTTTAAGCTAACCCTTTATGAATTGGTATGATTACCAAAATCACGCAACAAACCAGACAGCTGGAGACACTCAGACACGGTAGTCTTGCTTTGGCTGCATTTTTCTGGCTTTGAAGCCTGTTATTACCGTATAATTACCAAACCACCCAACAAGTGGTAGCTGCAAATACTTGGATGCTGTTATCATCACACTGTTTGGTAATCACACAGTAATAACAGACTACACCACCAGTACTGTGCTGCCAAACAGATCTGACTACAGCTGTGTCTGAGTGTCTCAAGCTATTACATTTAGTGTGCAAGTTTGGTAACACTCCAAGGGTTAGCTGCAAAGTATCATAAGCAGTTACTTTTGGTTTGGGTTCCCTGTTTATTCCTGGCTGTGCAATCTGTATGAGTACCAAGACACATATCAAATGGTAACTGTTTATAGTTGCATGTAATCACCTCCAATTTTGAATTACAGAGAAACAATGAACAGCGAATTTTCATAGGTTAAAAATGTTATGAATATTCTGCAAGCTATGTTAAAAATATAACTCTGCTCAACTAGTGCAGGATGGAAGTTGCTACATCAGCTGGGCTTGCAATTAGTGACAGTAATGTAGATGTATAAGTGCCAGATATTAACTGTGTCTATTCAACCTAAATTTTTGTGACACCCGTAATAACCATTATGAAACTGTCCTGCCCACCTGAATGTCATTGTTTCTCTCATTTAATCTGATAAGCACCATAATAACTGACAGACCAACCCAACAGATGAACCTATTCCAAGAGCTGTATTTAATTGACATTGAGATGCTTGGATTTAAAAAATCATTGGCTGATTTTTGCGTTTGTCAAAGGGATAACTGTCAGTGCTGGGGACAAGAACATTCCTTGGGTGCTGGTGTCAGGATGAAGACAAAAGCAATTTAATACATGCAACATAAATGTCCCTCTGCTCTATTAGACCTCTCTGCTTTAATCTTAGCTTTACAATAATACAAATGTACCTGCTGAGCTGACTGCCTGTGTCCCAGTCTGCAGGTCAGGTTTCAATGCTGGGTTTAATTTTACTCCTTGTATCAGGCGCAATATTCTTTTGAGGGCTAGTTTGTTCTTTGCCAAGTCTTTGGACTTTGATAATACAAATAACGGCTGTGTGACGCAATCGGCAACCTGCCTGCCTTCTTCTTTATTCATCCACAGATGAGGGCATTGCTGGCTAGGAAAGCATTTATTGTCTATCTCTAATTGCCCAGAGAATAGCTAAGAATCAGTCACATTGCTGTTAGTCTGGAGTCACATGTTGGTCAGACCATCAAGTGTGACTGCTTCCTTCCATAAAGGCCATTAGTGAAACAGAAGTGGTTCTCCCAACAATCGACAATAATCGTCATTAAACTCTTAATTCCAATTTTTTTTTCATTGAATTCAAATTTCACCATCTGCTGTGATGGGATTCCAACCCTAGTCACCAGAACATTACCTGGGTCTCTGGATTAACAATCCAGCAATACTACCACGAGAACATTAATCTTGTGCACAAAGTGATTTTTTTGTTACCAATGCCATATTTTGGTGCTACATCTTTGGGAGGTGGTCAGGATGTATTGCAAAACCAAATGTAAAGGCTCAAAACAGGAATATGGCTGATCCAACACAAAATTCAGGTGCTAAGGCTGGAAGAGTTTTCACAGTGGTTTAACTTTGATTTTTCATAAATTTCAGGCTTGCCTTAGGACATTTTATCAAGGAATGAGTCAAATACAATATACAGTCAAATTCCCTCATGCAAGATGTTCATCCTCCAGGGATGAGGAGAGAAGGAGAAAGACATCGGGCCATGGACAGTTGTACCCTGTGGTACAGCAAGGTGGGAAATAGCTTACAATACAAGGGGCTGCAGAGGACAGACAGTAAAGAAGGCAAGCAGAGTCATGTGAAGGTAACCTATTAACTGGGTCTACAGGGTGAAGGTAACATGCCTCCAGACGATTGAATGATAGTGCTTTAGACAACTGTGTAGATGTCCAAAGGTGCAAGGAGGTCTTCAAATGCTCATTTGTGACAAATAACACCTACAGCTGTTGCCCCAGGGATTCACTTCATCAATGTGTAGGTTGTGTTTGGCCGTGGCCAAGGAATATTACAGGTGAGTGTATGGTATCTGGGGAGTATTGCCAATGCAAACATACCTACCAATTCCCAGATGCAGGGGTGTTCAGCGTCCTGGACCTTTGGATGGCTGACAATCTGAGATGGTAAACCTTATCTGGGTGATAAGTTTTACCATCTCAGGAAACTGCTAATGATAGCTCTGAGAAATCTTTGTACAGTGTATGAAGGAAGAATCCTGAACAATATAGGCTATGTTGAGAAATCTGGCAGAATTACAGAAGCCTCATGAGGCCTTTCTTAATGTTGGATCATACTAGTCTAATTTTATAACCAAGTCCCAGACATCAAGATGAGATTAGTCTGTTAATAGGCTCAGTTGCCTATTAAGAGCAAATATTGCTTGTTAATGACCTTGTTAAATGCACATTGTCCCATTATTTGCAGTGACTAAACTAAACACCAACAATTCTCAACTTGGAAGTCAGAGCAGATAACTGATGACTTCAGCTCGCAGTTTGTTGTATAGGATCTTCATGTTAGGTAGCTGGTGCCAATATTTCAGAGCATGCTGCATGGACACTAGCCACATGCATCCAACTTCAATGGACATTGGCATTCAATATGTGCCAGCCTTCAAGAACCTCATGGCACATCTCTGATCCGCTTGCAGTTCAAAAATACACCAGCAACTATCATTGCAATGCTGCAGCAAGAACGTTGTGGATTCAAAGGAAATCCACCATATGGATTGAATTAGGCTGCATCTCAGGGCTGTTTACTTGCTCCCTTCATACTCATTCACTTTAAGAGCACCTTGCCCTATAAGCCAGGTATACACCTATCTTGCCTTGCCTTGCTGTTTAGTACAGAAGCAAAACCTCGCTTACACTACTGCTAATGTTGGCTGACTATTCACTATAAATCTTTCACTCTACATCTCCTTGACGTTTCCAACTTTGTTTATCATCTGTCTTTGTGATATTGTAGCCTTGTAAATAGTGTTGCAAATGTACTTCAAAGATATCTGACTCAGTAGAACCCAACTATCTGTGGAAAATGTTACATGGGCTAAAATTAACACAATAAATCACAAACAACATCATCTTAAAGATGCAACAAACAGCATTCCATCTAAGACATAATGGGAGCTCTCTGATGAAAGGTCTAGGCCCGAAACGTCAGCTTTTATGCTCCTGAGATGCTGCTTGGCCTGCTGTGTTCATCTAGCTTCACACTTTATTATCTAGCATTCCCTCTAATTTTTCTTGAGGCTGCACAGGTCTTTGATGTCTATGTATGTTAGTGACTTCTGAACCAAACATCGATGCTGCCATTGGTGTGTGCAACCATGTTGCTTAGAGGAAATATTACAACAGAACAGCAATTTGACCTAATAGTTACGCATGCTGCCAGTTAAAGGATAAAAAGGTGACAACAAGATGAACGTTGCAAACAGTCACATTTTCCACACAGCCATCTAATGATCTGTTGGAGTTCAGAGCTGAAGCAAAAACTTCAATGAAAACTGAAGTGCTATAATTACAAGCAGTGCTGAAGCTCTGTGTGTACTCCATTTCTGATCTGCCTTTAAAAAGATACAAACATGAGTAGCTCCTGCTGATCCAATTTATGATTTTGTTTTAAAATAATCTTGAAAGGACAGTTTGAAAGCTTGTAAGCAAACTACAACTTAAAAAAACTAAAAAGAAACTTTATATACTAAAGAGTCCTTAACTGTGTCCAGACATCAGCCAATTTCTTTTTCCAAATAATAATAGAAATATACAAAAACACGTGCAACAAAAAAACTCAATTTTTGTGTATAAATGCTACCTACAGACAAAATCCTGCTAGCACAAACCTAAAAGTTTTAAAGGGGCAGCAATATACAATTAAAACACAGAGAGAATACAACAAAAACAGTAAAAAAGATTACACTGAAATGTATATTCACACATCGGAATTTTAAAGAGCAAAAGTATGGAAAGTGAGCTTATACCCATGGATTGGCATCTGAATGATATTCTGTCAGAACTTCTGTTATTTAAGGAAAGCATTAAGTTCTACTTTATCCATTAGCAAGGAAGTGGCTAACAGTGACAAACACTCAAGCCTCTTTTCACTGTGGGTAGCAAAATGTTAAGAAAAATAAAATCCTCTAGTACTTCATGATGATGACTGCAAAGAACACCTGACCACTTTCTTCAGAATTTAGAAAATGAAATTAAATTTTAATACAGTACATTTATGTTTGATTTTGAGGCATATTGCCAACAGCCAGCTGAACAGTTCAATGGATTGATAGACAGATATCAATGCAAAACTGGAATATGTTTTCACCAAGTTAATTTAGCTAAAAGCCTTGGTCATTGCATCTACACCCTCAAAATCTTCAAAAGAGCACTTTTGGATAAACCTAAGGAGCATAATATTGTTACACGTCTGGATGAAGGACATAAGCTTGAAGCAATTGAAACAGGCTATCAGGGTTTGCAAGTGCTTGACTCTGAAATAGTTGTCAACAAGTTCAATGGAACATCCAGATCTAACATGAGATGTGGCTTGTCTCATGTACTGAGGCTGTATCCGTCATTTGAAGGCACAAACTATGTACAGCAGGCAGGTATTGAACTAAAATGCATGGGAAGTTTAATTGCTCAGTGAAAGCAACAGTATAACACAATGTTT
The DNA here is from genome assembly GCF_030684315.1 of Stegostoma tigrinum. Classification (NCBI taxonomy): domain Eukaryota; kingdom Metazoa; phylum Chordata; class Chondrichthyes; order Orectolobiformes; family Stegostomatidae; genus Stegostoma; species Stegostoma tigrinum. The sequence goes on from NC_081362.1 coordinate 43,453,463, forward strand.
CATGGAAATATGTGAAGAAGAGCCACCCAAGGAGCAATGCTGAATAAGCTTCCAAAGTTCTGTCCATGGCATGCAAACATATCAACAAATTCTAAGAGGGAGCCACAGTATTCCAGGTGACAGTCCCCAATTTGACAGTACATGTAGTCAACTTGACACATCACAAGGATTCTGTCAGAAAAAACTGAAACCTTTATTGATTCAAGTGTCACACTCAAAAGGCAAATGGCAACACTCCTCATATACCACGATGAACACAAGATATATGCAGGAAATAATGTATTTAACGTATTCCCTTTTTTCCTCGCCACCTTCACTCAATGGTTTCTCACAGCACACTATTCATCCTATAAAACCCACGATCATCAAATGTAAAGTGACATGCTGTGATTTTCAAAGAGTTATTTTATATCCATGTGCTATTCCTCTAAGCAATACTTTATACTCATCAGCAACTCATATTTGGAAAACAGCAACACAGTTCTTTCCTATTCACCAACAAATTGTGTATTGTTGGAGTGAATGGGAAAAATGGTACGTAACATTTATTCCAACTTGAGCAAGGACAAAGCATATAAGTTTCAGCTTTTTTGCATGCATGTATAGATTCATAGAATGATAATATTTCACTGAGATATTGGAATGAGCAATAGTCAAGTCCTGAAAAATAAATTCAAACACATATCATAAAGCATCTGTCATGCAGGATGACACCTCCAATGTTGAAAGAACAAGATCTGGTCATGCCACATGTCCATCATAGTGTCATCTAAATGTGTAGAGACAATGTAGTCATAAGTATCTTTGTACTTTATATTATAAAAGGGCTTCCATTCTTCAAAGAACAAAGGAAAAGTATTGTATTTTGGCATAGGTTTGAGACCAAAAAGGCCTGTACCCTTAAGACAGTTATATGACACCACCTCTATCTCTGTGTAATGGAGCCTGTCAGTTACTTATATGTCATATACAGGAATATCGGGAAGCACAAAATCCTGGCAATATTTCCACATTTGCAATATTGCAACTTTTTATATAATCAGTGCTGCAATTGAACTACAAGAGAACTAACTCAATAGAACCCGACAATTTGTGATGTATGTTGCACAGGGTACAAAAAAGAGAATCACAAATGACATTAATTGAAGCAAGTGAAATAGTAGATAGAAGTATAATTCTAAGGGTTAAATTTAGAATACAAAGACTTGCAGTGCAGTAGAGCAGATGTCAACAGCGATAAGCAATGCACCAATAGATAAACCAATGTCATATGCAAAGAAAATCTAACTTTCTACTAAAAATTATCAAATCATATTCACTTCTGAAAACACTATCCCTCCAGGCCATGCAATTCACACAAGCCAATGTCTACTTCGGATGGATCAGCATCAATACTAAAAGAGACCAATATGAAAGTTGGAAGATTCAGTGACTAACTGCTTCAATATTTAACCATTTTTCATCACTCCAATGTCTTGGTGGCAGGAAATCTTTATGAAATTCAGTGTAGAATATTTTTGAGATTTGAAGTATAAATGTCTTCGAAAGGTGTGATATTAGAATAACATTTATGCACCATTGTTGTTGCAAGCAATGAACTTAAATTTCAGAGAAAAATGTTTTCTTTTAATAGTTGTTTAATTGAATTTGACATCTGGATTTGGAAATTAACTACAAATGAAGAGAAAAGTCCCACTGAGGAGTTCATTACTTTCAGAGCTTAATGGCTGTCATGATGTAACCCTACTTTTCTGGTTTAATTTTACTTGCGCAAACTAGCTGTGTCTAATTCTAAAAATCAATATCCTGCTGACTTCTGTGTAAAATCACTAGGAGTATCAATTACAAGTACTTAACATAGCTACAAATCATTACGTTTGATCTATAATTAATTCTTTGTCATTAGGAAAGCTTTTTCTTTGGCCAAACGGCTCAGCAAAAAAATGCACCACCTTTTTTGTGGCACCGTTTCAGTGTTTGGTTGAGACAATTTTTTTCCGTCTCAGTCTTGTAAAAGCGCATTGTAAATGGACGTCTTTAGGACTGAGGAAGGTAATTGTAGAGCATTTGGATAGGGAATAACAAATCCATGACACTTGTCACCTTTCATGATTGCATTATTCATCAGAAACTACTTAAATTTCCTGATGTTTTCAGACCCTCAGTATCTCTAACCACTGCCTACATTGATCTTTTTCTGCATAAAGCTGTTGAATGAGACAATTTGTGTCAGTCTTGGTTCAGATGGAATCCTCTTGCATTGAATCAGATGTTTGTGGATTCAAGCCTCTTCAAAAATTTAATCCAGATCAAAACTTTGATGTAATACTAAGAAGGAGCCACATCTCTTAGGTTCTTTCTCCTTAATTAGGTTAAACCAAGCCCACAGACTGGGCTTTAATGCTGGGCTCAGCAAGTGAACCACTTCACTGAATTCAGAAGCCTGGGAGTCTATCACTTCAGTCCAGTCCTGCCATATGTCCATCTCTTGGACAGGTAAGTAGACGCTGTTCAGGTTTTCAGTATCTCCAATGCAGTGCTGGAAGAGTACAGGTGCCAAGGCATCAATTTGGAAGAAAGTCAGAAGTTGCTGGAAAAGCTCAGCAGGTCTGGCAGCATTTGTGAAGAAAAAAAATCAGTTACTGTTTTGGATCCAGTGACCCTTTCTCAGAAGGCTTGGGCAGTGTTAACTGGCTGATCAGAATTGTCTGATTCAGGAGGTCCATGCCTCTACATTGCAGGGAATGTGCTGTGGTCAGCTCTGTGTGTCCAGCGCAAACAGTGGGGTGTATCACTGGGAGACAGCTGGGGAGACATCTAGATATCAGCCTGATCACTTATCACTTAAAGCTGTCTGACTAAGTCATTCAAGAGATGTGGATCACAGTCGGTCATGGAGGCCAGCCACTAAAAGCCAAGATACTGCTGTTAGAGACCACTGCTGTGGGCAGGAAGCTGGGAACCTAATTTGGGGATTTGAGGCAGGGTGCTAGGAAGCAAAGGAAATTATAATTGTGGAGGGGGTGTTTCTCCAGATGGCTAATACCATCCAGATGTCTAAAACCTCACCAACCAAGGTAGCAACAGATATTGGAATAGGCTGGCAAGGTCTGATGTTGCGGCCTCCTCTGCCGGTCCAGGGAGAAGTGGGCAACTCTACACTAAACCACCCCACTCAGAAGGACTTCTAGGTGTCTACGAGAAGCAAGGTGCCAATTTATCCTGGGCTGCTGCATGTGGGGCTAATGTCTTAAACCGTGCAGTGAAGCCACAGACTGCCAATACTTGCAGAACTGCTTTTTAAAGATAGTGCCAGTGCCTGGGATCCCAGGATATTCTGGCAGTTGGAGTATCTCTATGAATGGCAAATGGGAGAATCAGCTTAGCATTGGATGAATGGAGTGCCACAAGTTTAAGATTCTTTTCTGTTGAAGAATCTGATTGCTTTCAAGTAAATTATGAAGTCAATACTTTTGATTGCCGAAAAGCAAAATCTACTAGTCTGAAAAGTCGAGACTGACTGTAATGGCCTTGTTCATATCCACATTGCACTTAAAAACAAAAGTCTCGACCATGTCACAAAATGGTACTGTAAAAATTTTGGATGACAACTTAAGAAGTACATGTGTGTGTGCAGTTTTTGGGCAGGAAGAGAATATGCTGGTCATGTGCTGCTATTCGTAATAGGGTAAGTTGTTAACATGATTTTTTTGACTCACTAAAAATAGTCATTTTGACAAGACACCATTGAAATGGGGTTTGTGGCTTCAAGAGAAAGGAGGTGAAGGAATGACTGAAAAAGTGGCTTCACAATTTATCTACTTATATTATTTTCTTCAGTTGTGTGCTAGATCTTCCCCTACATAGGAAAAATATCATAACAGTTGCACGACAGGAAGCAGAATCGAGGCTGACTATAGTGCCAAGACAGTGTTCATATCCACATTGCACTTTCAGACAAAAGCCTCAACCCTGTCACAGAATGGTACTGTAAAAAGATTTGTAGTACTTTACAATATTTATGGCTGCTTGAACTCTGAACTTAAAAAAAGAGCATCAGGAAGCGGTATGTTACCGAACTGACATATGAAAAGGGCAGAAAAAGGGGAGAAAAACTACTGCTGATGAATGCAGTTCAAAAACAATGTCACATAGGTTATTTCTGTCTTCTGTGGTCTGGCACTCATGCTTTTCTTCATTTATCTTTCTGATGTGTTTTATGGAGAATAATTTTTAAGCAGTGTTGGCTTCGTTACATATAAACAGGTCTGTGCAGTGAAGAACTCCTACCTTTTACTGGAAGCCCTTTGAAAGATATTAACCAGATGTGGAAGGTGAGACAACCATCAGAGTAATGGCCAGTACTCAATAAAGTGAACTGAATGTTTATGTACAAATATCTTAAACCTTTCGCTGTAATGTTACTCAGCAAATCCAAAGTTTCTCAATTCATAGATGACAAGAGCAGAAATTTAGTGAAAATAACACTTAGAATTTGGCTTCACTGCCCCCCTCTCCTTTTTATTGTGTACAGTTCAGTAACTCTGCCCAATGACATCTGTTACTCATTATATTACTGCAAGGACATTAAAGCCAGGAGACATGGATTACAGGGGTGATGTGTGTGTCTGCCTGCCAGTCTGTCAGACAAGCATTTTATTAATTATGCTGTTATAAATATTTCTTTTAACTTGTAAGAGATTGCAGTAGTTATTTTTTTTTCATTTTTTGTCAAATGTGGCACTGACAATGGATAGTCTGTCTAGCATCAGAACAAAGTTGGCAGAAATCCCAACAATCCGGACCAGCTTCTTTCTCAGTCTTTGTCTTGGCTGAAGCTTGTCACATTTAGCATCCGTTACGTGTTACAATTTGCTGTGACCTATCATCTATTTTCTATTGAACTAAGAAAAGATGGGGTGACATTCCAGAATTCTATGAATAAAGGACACAAGTGTACAAGTAAAAAAAAAATCCAAAGGATTGCATTGCGAGGTTATAGCCAAATGGAAAGGTTCAGAAAACCTTTACAAACCGAAAATCTGAAACTTTAACAGCTTGAAGGTATAATTTTGAACTCATGAGATTAGACAGCAGGCTTTAATTGCCTGTCTTTTATCTGCTACTTCTGTTGCAGTTCAATAATGAATGTTTATTTTTATGTTTATATATATTTGAAACCCAGCACTTTATTTTAAATCCAGAATGAAGTGTGCGTGTGTCAGCTCCTATGATGTTGCACTTAATGAAAGAAGTGTGAGAAGTAGATTGATCATTTCCAAATTTTCTTTCCATTGAATCTGGATCCCACTGCTTTTTGGCTCTCTCACCTCCCTCATAGAAAGCAAATACACAAGGCAGAACAGTCAGCAGTTGGATCATTTACTGTTGTTTCCAAACCATCCATTTGTCAACTGATGTCATCTGGCTTGTCCATATCACTGCTAGCTGAGAAACATCCTGTTTATAAATGCAAAGCATAGACATCAACTGCAGCATGGTGAATAGCAGGCTCATATCTAAGTCACAAGGTTATGGTACAAGGCCCACTTCAAAATCTAGGCTAGAAATTCAGTCAAATATCAAGAACAATCCAATATTGGAGATGGCTTCATTCAGCTGAGACACTCACTGTGCCTCTGTTTTAATTTCTCAATCTCAACATCAGAATGAAATCCATGTCGAGAATTCATAAGTGACATTGGCAGGAGCTGTAGAAAGAGTTTATATATGTATTAGGGGTGGGATAGGTCACTCAAGTCCCATGCTTGCTCTGCCATCCCAAAATGTTATTTCTGATCTGATTACTCCCCATTCTCACCTACATCTGATAACCTTTCACCCATTGCTTATCAAGAATCTATCTCCCATGCCTTAAAAAGACTCAAAGAACTTCCCTCCATTGCCTTTGAAGAAAATAGTTTTAAAGTCTCATCGCTGTCTGTCAGACAAAACCACTTCCTTGGGTTGAATCTTATGCCTTTCGGGTAAAGTCCAAGGTGCACTGATCTTTTTTGGAGGGTTTTTCACTGTGAGGCTTAGCAGGGTCCCTTGATGTATCTTACCAAATATGCTACATTATTGCCTAACTTGCCATAATGGCATGTCTCACATTCAATTCCAGCCATTGCCAGAAAAACTTACCTTTCAGCAGAAATCTCAGAATTCAATGGCATCTCTTGCACCTGTACTGTGTTCTAAAGCCAGGTGTGCACCTGGACAAGCTCTGTCAGCCCAGGGTTTTCCTGCATATTCCCAGACATTGGGCCCAGACTGACAGGCAAGGAGAAATCGGGACCCAACTGTCAGGGCAGGGAACTGCAGGTCCTGTTGGATGAGGTGGTGCAGAGGTTGGATTTTCTTTCCCTGCAGTGCTAGCAGTGAAGACCATGACACCAGACAATGCCGTCCAGGTCCAAGGCTAAATCAGTCTCAACTGTGTGGACGGATGCACAACACTTCAGGAAGACGTTCAGTGATCAGATTTATCAAGCCATATCTTGTCTCTAATAGATCATACTGAGTTCGTCTCTGTCATTGTATCCATCTCCCATTTAGGTTCATGCTGAGCCACTCCCACCAATTGTCTGTAATATCTTCCCCCACTCACTGCCCCTGGCCCCAACCCCCAACTGCACTAGCCCTGCATGCCATTTGCACTGCCTACTCACTCATATGGGGCACCTCTGCCAGCTGTGCCACCCACTTTCAACTTCCTTTATAACTGTCTCTCTTTTATTCCAGAAGGAAAGCAGTCCGCAGTTGGCCAAGAAGGGACAAGGTGGGTGGTAGGCTGCCCGACATTCAGTTCCTCATCTCTTATGTGGAGAGGGTTCTGACTCTGACTACCCCAGCGGGTGACTGAATGTTTCCAATTCCTTGGATGGAATCAGAGACTATCCTTAACTTACAGCAACAGGACCCCATGATTGTAGGCTAATTCCCTTGTCTTGACTGAGGAGTGCTGACAAACGTGACAAGCTTCTTGGCTTTGTGTCTGTGCTAAACAACAAGACAAGACAGCAGTCATTTGAGTTGGATCTGTCTGGCTGAGGGTGCAAAGTGCAAAAATCCAAATCAAGGCAATGCAACGCACAGATACTATAAGCTTCCAGGTAGGATCAAAGTGAGTGATTATTTTGACAGGGAACAAAGATTCCAGAATGGAGCTTAGTCCAGTCCATGAGCTGGGACCATGCCCCTGAGTCCATAATGTCTTTGCTGCATTACTATAATGATAGTTGCTGATGCAGCCTGAGGTGGAACATTAAGGTTTTGCTGTGAAACTGGAGTTAATGGGAATCAGGGGGCAAATTTTTCATTGGAGACAGTCAAACCTGGCAGAAAGGAGGATGGTTATGGTTGTAGGTGGTTAGTTACCTCAACTCCAGGACATCTCTGCAAGAGTTCCTCAAGGTCGTGCTCAAGTCCTAACCATCTTCAGCTGCTTTAGCGATGACTTTCCCACCATCATAAGGTCAGAAGTGGGTAAGTTCACTGATAATAAAATGGCATGATGGCATTGTTGTTGGATTGTTAATCCAGAGGCTGGTGCAGTTAATGTTGCTGGGACCTAGGTTCAAAATCCACCATGGCATTTGGTGGAATTTAATTTCAAATAATAAAAGGTCTGGAATTAAAAGTCCAATGATGACCAGGAATCGATAGATGAAAAGTATTTTGTTTACTCGTGTCCTTTAGGGAAGAAAAATTTCTCAAGTTCCTCAAAACCTGAAACAGTCCATCCACAAATGTAACATTATTGAACTACAGTCCAGGCTTGGGCTGAAAAGTGGCAAATAACATTAACAGCACACAAGCATCAGGCAATGATATCAGCAAAATGAGAGAATCTAGTCAGCACTCCCTAACATTCGATAGTATTATCATCATTAAGTCTCCCAGTCACTATCCCAGGGGTTATCATTGACGAGAAACTGAACTGGACTCATCATATAAGTACAATGGATAGAACTACTGCTACAGGCTAAGAATCAACTGCAGCATCTGTCGACATGTATGCTGCAGATCTTCAACAAGGCTGTTTAGCATACACATTCCAAACCAACAACCATTACCACCAGAAGGACAAGTGCAGCAGATACATGGGATCACCACCATCTGCAAGTTCCCCTCCAAGATATTTATCATTTGAGCTTGGAAATGTATTTCTATTCCTTTAGTGCTGCTGGGGCAAAATCCTGGAATTATCTTCCCAACGACATCGTGGGTCTACTGACACCAAGTGGAATGCAACATGTGAGTGAATAAAGGAAGTGCAGCAGCAAAAGTGAATCAGAGATCTTTCATGAGATGCTGGCACATGTCTGATGGCAAAGTCTGTGAATGTGGGGTACAAGTGGCCTAATGCCCATGAAATGTGTCTTGAGATATTGGTTCCCAGTTTCCAACATGGAATTTATTTGAAGCAAATGGTGAGCTGAATCTTCCAGAGCTCACTTTAGTTTTCATGCTGAGTTTTTTCAACATTGAGCTTTGTTTGGTAAAATGGAAAGCTGAAAACTAATGAAGTGAGTTTCAGCGTTTAACAAGTGTTAATCCTATAAATTGGCATCTTACTGCTGCCCAGCATGAATCTTACTGCACAGCTTGTGAAAAGCAAAACAAAATGTGCAAGTTGTTCCCGACACCATGATGGGCTCTGCTGTACTTGTTGCTCAAATCTGCCACAAATCTCACCATAGCCTACATTGCTGAGGCCCCTGTATAATTCAACACTTATTATTTGTTTTTGTATTCTGAGCTAGCTTTTTATCACACTCCAATATTTCCATCTTTAATTTTCTTCAGTCATTTGTTGCCTTTTTTTAGATTCTGTCCAATCTTCTGACCTACCATTCATGACTGCATAGTTATATTGTTTTTATTTAAGTTTGATAATATTTTGATATTATTGTAAATCGAACTGCGGGTGGTGGGTACTTGACTGAACTTTTTCTTTCTTGCTGGAATGCATCTTTTCAATGCATTCTGAAATACATCTTAAATTGCCACTGAATCTCTATTGATCTATTGCTTAAATTAATTGGCCAATTCATTTTAACTTTCTCTGTTTGTATGCTTTCATAATTGCCTGTTTTTAAATTCAAATACTAGTCTTAGACCCACTCTTCTATCCCTCAAACCGATTATAAAATTCAGACATATTACAATTGCTATGAGGTAGAGACACATTCACTAAGAGATGATTAATTACTCCTACACAAAACCGTTCGAGCATAACTTATTCTCTGGATAGTTGTAGAATATGCTGTTCTAAAAGAAACAGAACCCAACAGTATAATACAGTCCATTGAATTGCATCAAGGTCCAAATCCATTGCTCCATGACATGGTGTAGGCATTCACCAGTGCCCGATCCTGGTGTGAATGAAGCCTGTGAGACTAATCAAATTTAGAAAGGTGGAGCAATTAATGGATCTTGGAAAGATAAAACATTGAAAATGGGATCTCTGAGCACCAGCAGCCCACATACGTTGAAATAATGAGCCACAAGGAAGTGCCTTGCCTTTCCACTGTGATGAGTATCTCAGTACACCAAACAGTCAGATGTCTGGGAGATGGGCCAAGTTATTCAATTCAAATACGAACATCATGTGTGATTTATTCAAATATCTGCTTGATTTGGCAGCTGTTTTGAATTTTATAGTTATCTGAATTTGTTTTGCTCTTATCTCTTCTGTTTTTCTTTCATTGCAGGTATTTATCAGCCTATCTATTAAACTCGGTGCCTGTCTGAAACCATCAGAGCAAGTTAATTTAACTAGTTAATTGTAGATATAGAGAATAAGGAACTGGCATGGGAGATTTTTCCTGCTGCCTTAGTTTAGTGTGGCATTTATGAATTATTTAGTATTTTTCATGACCAAAGCTCATTCACAACAGTTAAGATGTGTTATGTGTGCTGCTATCCCTTTGTTCCTTTACTGTTTAATAAATTTCTTTGTCAGTCAAACCATACATCGCAGTCCAGTAAGTATTATCTTGCTACTTCTCAAAGCCAAGGAGGGTCATGTGAGATCTAGAGATAAAAGCAATAACTTAAACAAACTGGAAGATTTTCTGTTATGATCCCTGGTATTCTGCAAGTTAATCTAATTGTCTTGGCAACCAAAAAACTTTTTCTGGGACAAACTAAAATACTTCTACAAACAGAAGCTGAAATGCCTGGCTTTAAGAAGAATAAAGAAACCAAAAATGGATTAGTTTATTTTGCTGAAAATATATTGCGTTGTTCAGCCTTGGGAGGTGAGCAACAGCAAATGTCAATTCAATCATTATAATATTGCATAAAAGTGAAGTACTGTAGATGCTGACAATCTGAAACTAACACAAAGAACACTGGAGTAACTGAATAGGTCTGGCAGCATCTGTGGAGAAAAATATACTTAACATTTTGAGTCCAAAATGACTCTACAGAAGTCTTTCAAAGTGCACAATGATTAAGCTGAACAAAGTAGCCTCAGTTCATCACTTCAAGCCCATTAAGAGAACAAAGGTGTGGATAAAAATTTCACAGGGCAGCCACACTAGTGAATGAAAGATTTATTGAGGTGCACATAGAAACAAAATTGACAATTAACTGTCACATTCATCCATGAACCGCAAGGACAGCTAAATGCTCTTCTTCAGAATGCCCGAGGAGCTCCAATCTCCAGCAGTAGATTGTTGTTTCATTTTACTCTTATAGCTCTTTATTATGGGTGAATTTCATTATACAGATTCCTTCATGGTTCAACAAACATCAACACCAATAAAACACTGGGTGGTCATGATTCCAACATGGCTGCTGGACTTGTGTTTCTCTTGCAAGGTTGCAAGGATTTGATTTGATTTTGATTTTATTGTCATATGTATTTTACAGTAAAAATATAACAAAAAAACAGTGAAAAGCTTTCATTTGTCACCACGAAACAGCAGAGTTTTGAATAATTTAAGAATGAGGAAAGAAAACAAAGATATTGTTTGAGAGAGTCCATCAGTTTTGAGCCAGGTTATCACCATCAACAATGCCTGCACCACCATTTTTCTGCAAGCCCTTCACCGCTATCTACACCAGATCCAATCAACATCAAAGTAGCCAATCCTCAGGCGCCATCTTTGCCACTGGGCCAATACTATTCTGCCATCACCTCACCACTTTCTGCACTGGCCCAACCAATATCAGAGTCATGTCTCTTGCTGCTGGATCCACTTCATTAATGTTGCCTTCATGCTCTTCCACTACTGCTGCTTTGCTGTTGCCAGCACAGGACCCAACCAACAGCGAAGTAGCCAATCCTGAAGCATCGTCTATTGCTGCTGGGCCCAACGTACCAACATCGCCTCTGCCCATGTGACAGCTGCTGATTCCAGACCCTGGGCTTGCTCCAGAAAAGTAAGTAGGTCCTCACTCAAGGTCTGCCTCAGCCCACTCTGCTTTGTGCTGGCCCTGTTCAGGGTCCACAAGCTGGGCTTTTACCACCAATGTTGTCCAAGTTTAGGATGAGGTAAGTAGTTAAAGAAAAGAGGAGAGGAGGGAGGAAAGAAAACGAAAAGCGGTAGGAGCAGACAAGCTCTGGCATAGGATCTCTACTCCACTACCATCTTGGGCTGGGCGAACTGGAAGAGAAGAGCAGGCAGAGATGAGGAAAGGACCACATCTGGTCAAGCAAGATTGGACATTGATCTTATAAAATGTCAGCAGCCATAGACTAATGAAGGAATCTGGATAACTTGTTGAAATTGCATGCACAATATCATTCAATAGCAAAGCTGAATGCTCCACACCTGTTTTACCCTACATGGCAATATTTGAGGTGTGCCATCCAGAAACATAAAATAATTGAGCATCTTCACCCAGAGACTGACCAGAACAGATTAGGGGCTCTTGTCAATGATTTGAACTCACATAAAGAGAGCAATGGATTTGCATTAGCAAAGCAATGGCAGTGGAGATGAAAACTAGCAGCACAAAAACCCTCTGGCCTATTCCTACCTGTCAGTGCTAAAGTGTATTTTCAAAGGAAAGCAGGTAGGTATTTTTTCTGTGTTTCTTTTGATTAGCCAAGTACTTTAAATCAGGAAATGTAACTGTAACTGAACAGCATGGTTAAGTAATTCATTATCAAAATATTTAACAGTCAATGTCATTAATTAAATATGATCTAAAGATTACTGGGTCTCAAATGTTTTGAAGCTGTAATATGTGGGGAGCAAGTAGGTGCTGGAGTGACCCATGGTAAATGCATTGGCAGCAAGTACTGGCTGCATGATGAACTATGGGTCAGGGTTGGAGTACGAGCTGCAGACACTGCGATACTTCATTGAGAAGGAGGGCTACCTGGATGCTGTTTCAGGAGGCAGTCATGGCCCTAGATTAATTATATCAAATTTGACCAATGGCCTGGTATTGAAAAATGTGACTGTGAGTGAACTAGGCATTGCACTCATCATTGACAATCCATTTACTATCATAACTCTTGCTACTCATTACCCAGAGTCCATTTCCCTGTGGACCATATTCTCCAAAATAGTGCACCAAGCATTTAAAATAGTTATCATCGTGAGTGATACAACAGCAAGAGCTGAATATCAGAGATAAAATCAAAATAGAGAGACCAATCAAACATCAGAAATGACCTTCCACAATAGAGAAGGAAAGAGTTGGTTTATTACAGCTTCTCAAACACTTTGTGAAACTTTTCTCAAATGATTATGGAGAAATTAGCATCAATACGAACAACAATGCACTAACCTTTAAAGAAAGTTTTAAAACCTAGAATGCTAGTGTTTTTTTTCCATTAGGGTTCGTTCTTTCAACTGTACTTCAAAATCACCCACATTTCTGATAAATCATATGTGACTACAGGTATCCTTCTAGAACCTAGAGAGACCTGTTAGAACTGAAGGGATATAATTGACCAAAGCTAAATGAATGAATCTATGTGTGAGTGTATTTGTTGTTTAAAGCTTTTTAAAATTTTTTTTTCTAATTTACTAAGAATGAATCTCCTTTCATTAAGGTGAAATATCATAGCCACAGATAATAATAACTGCTCACCTCCTGACATATCAAAGTTTAGTTATAACATGCCTTTTTTAAAAAAAAGGACACACAGCCTTGACTCAGTTTTAAATTCAGTGCAGCCTGGAAAGAGAACTCTGGAATGTCATATTTAGCAAGATGTCAAAGACACTTCAAAGGGAGGAAATGCACACAAACTGAACTTGTAATCTCCTGGGAGTATCTCAGACTATGAACATGATGGTACATATAAAATAGCAATCTAGCTGAGAGACATATTTGTGTTTTCCTGCTTTGAAGAAGAGATAGGAACACATTGCCTGTAAAATATATCATGCTGATACTTCAACCTGTGTATTATTCATAGAACAAGTTTACCCAGGTATTCTTACTGTATGAGACAAACAGAGGACTGCAGTTCTAACTGAATTTTCCTAAATCACTTGCAAGTTAAAGAAACAACTGTTACACAACATAATAAGTGAACAATCCCCAATCTAAGCTCATTGCCAAGAAAACACATATATGGCCTACTCTGATTGGGGTACTGCATTCAATTCACTGAGCTCCATCGACAGGGCACTCAGGTGGTCCTGGACAAGTCTTTGGTTACTTTTGACCTGTGGTAACCTTGGCCTCTTTGTGTTCCATTAAGTGCAGAAACTGTTTAATCAATTTTGTGTTGGACCTATTTGTTTCAGTCATTGGTCACTTGACCACAATATGGAGTTAAAATTGGTTTCAAAGTGTTTTAGTATGCGGAGTAACGTGCTGTGAGATTTATAACTCTGAGAACAGCCATTTAAATACCCCTGCAGTATAGGTAAAGAAAAAAGAAATTCTCCTCTCACTGAACCACCAAAAGGAATCAGGAAAAATGGATTTTGATTTCATTGCTAAGAATCTCGAAACTGACTACAAACATTAATGATGCTGGCAACATTTACTATAACAACCATAACGATTCAACTGTTGAGTCTTCATAAGAATTCAGAGACTGATCTATATGTTTATTTTTAGCCTTTATCATTCTGGACTCAGCCCTTATTTCAAATCTGTGTGCATTGGTGTTCAGTTATTATTTCTTCTCATATTTAATGAACAGTTTTTTTATTAATTGAAGAAAGCCTCCTTAAATTAGATCCTCTTAAAGCATAAGTTCATTTGGAGCTGGGAGAAGAGTATCTGCAAAGGAAGGTATCTTTTTGAAATTATCTTTGTTGTGAATGACTAAGGTGGCAGGTAATAACCAAGAAGATCCATTTCACCTCTCTTCAGCTGGAGCTTAATGGTTTGAGATCTCTTATCTCTAACTGTAACAAATTGTGAAATCATGCCTGTGGACTGGTCACACCAATGCACCCAATTAATGGCCACCAGCACATTTTGTTGTACACTGTCAGGTAAGGCAACACACATTAAGGATTTGATTAGATGAGCTTGTACTGACAATCATAGACCACACTCCTTAATCCTTTTACAAACTGTAACCAAGTTACAATCTTAAGACTCAGGCTCCTGACCAATGTAAAATTGACAATCTCAATCCTTGCAGGCACGAGTTTACTCAAAACAATGAGACGCATACCTTAAAGAGAATTTGACACAAGTATAATTTACTTTACAACTAAAAAGTGTTATTCTTAAGTAGAAATTGTTGAGGTTGGTTGGCTCGCCAAACTCGGCGAGACAACTAACCTCAACACCCCAACCCAAGCTACAAATCTACTCCAAAATGTAAGTAGAAATTAATGTGATCAAAAACTAATTTTGAATATAAAGGGAGAGAACCTAATTATAATTAAGGTACTTCATCCTCCAAATGCGCCCATACTTGAAAAATTCCTTATCAGCCCATGAAAAATGCTCTCAAAGTTATCACAGATATCAGATTTTCCAAATTTGCTTAACTTGTTTAGACATCTCACACATAGTAGAAGTTTGTCTCCTGAGGGACAGCAAAGAGCAATAAAAGGAGATGCTGGAGATGTGAGAATAAAAAAAAGTGTTGAATAAACTCAGCAGATCAGGCAGCATCTGTGGAAGAAGAGAAGCAGAGTTACTATGTCATTACTTGTCCACTGCCCCATTTCACTTAAAACTGCATGTGGATGTGTTTGAGTTAGAATGGGTTCACATTTGAGACTTTTGACATGGTAAGATCCCATTTAATGCAATCTCGCATATTTTTTGGGATTACTCTTCCCTTCCATGTAGTAATGTGATTAATCAGCTTTAGAATAACGCATTTATTCTGAGATTGCTATTATTGGTGTTCCAGAAAATCAACTTCACAACAGTGTTAATGAACATAATTTAAGAATATTAAATACTAAGAATATTTAAGAATATTCACTCGTAACATGATTTTCTCAAAATAAATTGTACCTTCACTGGGAATTTATCATAAGAAGAGTCCCTTCTGCATTAAAAATTGTGTTGCTTTCCTTAAACATCATTTTTTCATTCTGTTGAGTTCTCTGAGTCCATTGGTACAAATTAAACAGTATACCTTAATTATATTTTCAGAATAAAATTAGTAATAATGGAATGATTATGATCCTTTTAATGTCTGCATTAATGAAAGTTAACTCACCAAGTATTGATATTTTGAATTTACTTTATTACTGTTTAATATTATTACTGTTTGTAAAATGTCGGTACTTAGATGTGTTTACCAGTTTTTGCTGACAAAAGAGGTCAGTAATGAGCTGAACATTATAAAGCAAAATCTTGGCGCTTACTGCTGGAGGTCCAACCATTCTACTCTTTAGGGATCTTGGCTTAGATAACCATTGCTCCATCTAGAAACAAAGGGAGAAATTATTAATGTCTCCAAATCAAGGTCATTTTATTTTTATTCATTTGTGGGATGTGCGTGTCGCTGGCTGGCCAGCGTTTATTGCCCGCCTCTATTTACACTTCAGAAGGTGTTCGTGAGGTGCCTTCTTGCAGGCAGTCCACCAGCCCACAAATGACCCACATTAGGGAGTTAATTCCAGGATTTTGACCTAGCAATAAAAGAACAGCCATATATTCCCAAGTCAGGATGGTAGTGGCTCGGGAACTTGCAGTTGGTGGTGTTCACATGTATCTGCTGCCTTATTCATCTAGTTGGAATTGTCATGGGTTTTGATGATACTGTATAAGGATTTTTGGTGAATTTCTGCAGTGCTTCTTGTAAACAGTACATTCTGTTTCTATTGAGCATTTGTGTTGGAGAGAGTGGATGCTTATGGATTTGGTACTTATCAAGTGGGCTGCTTTGTTCTAGATGGAGTCAAGCTTCTTGAGTATTGTTGAGCTCTACTCATCCAAGCAAGTGGGGAGTATTCCTTCACACTCCTGACTTGAGCGTTGTAAGTGATGGACAGGCTTTGAGGAGTCAGAAGGTGAATACCTATAGTATTCTTTGCCTCTGACTCACTCTTGCAGCCATTGTGTTTATGTAGTGAATCCAGTTGAGTTTCTATTCAATGATAACACCTAAAATGTTGATTGTGAGGGATTCAGTGATGATAACACCATTGAATTTCAAGGGTGGTTATTAGAGTGTTGCTTATTGGTCATAGCCTTGTATTTGTGTGGCACAAATATTGCTTGCCATTTATTAGCCTATGCTTGGATATTATCCAAATTTTGTTGCATTTGAACATGGGCTGTTTCAGTATCTCAGGAATTATGAGTGTTACTAAATATTGTTCAATCATCAATGAACATCCTCACTTCTGACTTTATGATGAAGGGAAGGTTATTGATGAAATAACTGTAGATGGTTGGGCTTAGGACATTACCCTGAGGAACCACTGCATAGATGTTCTAGAGCTGAGATAACCCATCTCCAAAAACCACGCCCATCTTTCTAAATGCCAAGTTTAACTCCAACCACTGGAGAGTTTGCCCCGATACCCATTTTACCAGTTTTGTGGGTGCTCCTTGATGCCACACTCAGTCAAATACAACCTTAATGTCAAGGGCTGTCACTCCCATCTCACAAAAGTTAAGCATTTTTGTCCATGTTTGAACTCAGGCTCTAAAGAGGTCAGGAGTTGAGTGGCCCTGGCGTAATTCAAATTGTGAAGACCCTGGAGCCAGTTCCATCGCCAGCAGCATTAGTATAGTGTAACATAATACATTTTTGCATAATATATCCCTCAACTTGCCAGAAACTTGGGCCTTGGACAAGTCAGGCACCAGCTATTTTTCTTATTCATCTGTGGGATGTGGGCATTGCTAGTTGGCCAGAATTTATTGCCCGTCTCTAGTTATCCTTGAGAAAATGGTGGTGAGGTGCTTTCTTGAACTGCTGCAGTCCACGTACTGTTGGTTGCTTTGTTGTCACTTCATAACAATTGACACAACTGAATGGTTTGCTAGGCCATTTCAGAGGGCAGGTGAGAGTCAAATGCCTGGCTGTGGTACTGGGGTCAGATCTAAGCCAGATCAGGTCAGAATGGCAGATTTTCTTCACTGAAGGTCATTAGTGAGCCAGACGAGTTTTTTTTTGACAATTGACAATGGTTCGATTATCATCATTAGATTCTTAATTCCAGATGGTCTTTTATTGAATTCAAATTCCAACACGTGCCCTAGCAGGATTCAAACCCGGGACCCCAGATCATTAGCTGAGTTTCTACATCAATAATCTAGCAATAAAACCATTAAGCCTTCACCTCCCCACATTTCTGGTGATATTAGAAGTAAGAATAAACTGCTTGAAGTGGGAATGCTGGAAGAGACATTTACTTGCACCCTTTGTGTTATACATTGTTTCCTTTGTTGCCTAAGTTAATCTTGAAGTGTTTTTAGTGGCTGAACAACAACTAATGGGGGTCTTCCTGCAAACTACACTTTGACTGCAGGATGAGGATGTTAAAAAGGAGCAAGCTGAGACAAACTACAAGAGGGTCAAAAATAGTTGTAATCTCAGGAATGCTTGCCCTCTGGACAGAATGCAAAATCTCAGCACAATGTAGTTCTCTCAGGAGCGTGTCAAGGGATGCATATCACCTCCAGCAACAAGACCAGTAACCAACTGCAATATGACCATAGTCATTGTAACTAAAAGCCCTCCTGAAAGGGCATGGTATTTGTGATTCTCAGAGAAAGTGCTTGCAATAGTAGATGACTGATGCCATATTTCCTAACATAGTGATTTTCAACAGTTTATTCTCAGACAGCTAGAAGGATAGGACAGTGTGATAGTGTCAATCTATGTGGGCTCCAACTACAACTGCTTTCTCTTCATTATCACCATCATTAAACACAAACACCACTCGTGAATGCAACCAATTCTTCATGAAGCCCCAACCTTGCTTCCCAATGGCAAGATGTGATCTCCTAATGAGGGAAAATCATTCAGTCAAGACTGTACAAGTGAAACTGAGGAAGATGAAATGATCTAAAACTTTAACAAGTGTTGCATATAAATTGCTCGTACCAGTTCTGAAGTCCAAGATTGAATAAATTCAGAAGTTAGGCAAATCGGTGGCAAAACCAGGGTGGTATTAATGGGGATTTTAACTTTAACATAGATTGGGAAAGGCAGATGAACATCTGTCTGAAAGACAGGGAATTTCTGGAGTCTGTCTGGGATAGTTTTCTGCAGCATATGTCCTGTGTGTTAACAAGGGGACATGCAATATTAGTTTTAGTTTTAAGTAAGGGTGACTTTAACAAGATGAGAAACTGTCCGCAGTTTCAGAGGTGGCATGGTGGCACAGGGGTTAGAACTGCTATCTCAGAGTGCCAGGGACCCTGGTTCAATTCAGGCCTTGGGCAACTGTCTATGTGGAGTTTGCACATTCTCCCTTTGTCTGTATGGGTTTCTTCCGGGTACTCCAGTTTACTCCCACAAGTCCAAAGACGTGTGGGTTAGGTAGATTTGCCATGCTAAATTGCACAAAGTGTCTGGCGTAGGAGAGGGTGAGTCTTGGTGGGATACTATTTGGAGGGTCGTTGCACCAGATGGGCTGAATGACCTGCTTCCACACTGTAGGGGTTCTATATATTGCTATAAACTGGGAAGATCTGCTAATATGTAAAACAACTGAACAGTCGAGGGTGTCGAAAGAAACATTTAGCACAATACAAAACCAGTTTATATCCCCAAGAGGGAAAAGCTCCACTTCACAGAGAGGGAAAAAAAAATCAGTCCTAGACAACTAAGGAAATAGACAGCAAAAAAACTACAAGAAAGGACTTACAAAAATGCAAAATAAAAGCAAAAGATCCTGCTGAATGTTCAAGATTTAAAGACCACACAGCAGCTTATGAGGTTTATAAAAGGGATGATTTTAAAAAGTGCAGGGATATCAAAATCAATTAGAAGAAATTTTATAGTGACATAAAGGGAAAGCCAGTTGCCAATTTGCCTACTAAAGATTGAAAGTGAGGATATTGTCAATGATATGGAGAAATGGCAGACATGATGAATAATTACAGAAATTGCTGAAAAAACTCTGTGGGCCTGGCAGAGTCTGTGAAGGGAAATCGGATTTATTGTTTCGGGTCCAGTTACCCTTCCTCCGAGGAATGTTAACACTGATCTCGCTTCACAGATGCTACCAGACGTATTGAGCTTTTCCAGCAACTTATGTTTTCGTTTCTGATTTACAGCCTTTCTTTTGCTTTTAAGTTGAATACTTTGCCTCAGTATTTACAAGAGAAAAGGATGATAGTTTGCCAGAAATCCGAAGGAAATTAGTCGTAGATTCAGAATGGCAAATGGATAAAGTTAACCTAAGTAAAACATAGACAAATGGCAATTGGATAAAGTTAACATAAGTAAAACATAGACAATGAGGAAATTAATGGATTTAAAGAGTGACATATTCCCAGGACTTGATACATTGGCCTTAGAGGGAATACAATGCAGATTTACAAGAATGATATCTGGACTTCTGGGCTATGAGGAAAGAATATACAATTTAGGCCTGTTTCCTCTAGAATTTAGAAGGTTAAGGGTGATTTGATCGAAGACTTCAACACATTAACAGGAAAAGATAACAATAAATGATATCTACTGGTAGGAGATTCTAGAAATGGGAGCATAATCTAAAAAAATAGGCCCAGGCTATTGTGCCAAAGCACATCCACACACAGAGGTGGTTGGATGTTTGGAACGCTTTTCCACAAAAGGTTGTGGATGCTAGATTAGTTGTTAATTTTAAATCTGAGAAAACAACATTTTTGTTAAGCAAAAATGCAAAGGGAATTGACCCAAATGCAGGAATGTGAAGTTAGGCCGCAGGTCAGACATGACCTCATTGAATAGCAATATATCCCAAAGGACTGAATGGCCTCCTATTATCCTACCTGCTTAAATTGCCTGTTGATCCACATAGACATCAATCTTCACTTCTACTGAATACTTTTGTAAGGTGCGCATTTCTCATCAGATGGGAATTGGATCTCTTTGCTCCACAAGCATTGATATGGTTGGATTGAAGAACTGAAGGGTTTTGGATGTGTTACACCCAGACCTTTGGCAAAATCTCACAATTTGTTATAGTTCTATATGGGATACATTAATGGTTAAGCTCCTGAATGAGGAATGGTAAACTAGTTTTAAGGTTTTGATCACCTGTCCACTTGATTGGTCACAACAAGTTAAATATAAAACAGAATCATTCCCTTGTGAATACCTTTCTCCCAGATCCACAGGAACTTGGGTTTGAAAAGAAACCAATTTAACCAATTGAAGTTAATAAAGGGTAATTTTTTTAATAACTAGACATGCAAAGAATTTGTATCCCAACACATAAACACAAACATTCGGAATGAGAGGTGAGTGCAAATTGAAAAAATAGCTGTGTGGATCAAACTCAGGATTGTTTGTGCAAAGTAGATGATTGAACGCTGTAACTTTTGCAATGGAAATTAGATTGACATTGGTAGTTGACCAGACAGCTTAATGATCTTTAGTTTACAGATTAGTTGCGATTCTGTAGCTTTAACTCCTTTCTTAAACTGTTTTGTAGCATTTGGAGTAAGAGGTTGTCTTTACCCACAGCATAGGGGTGACTAGGGATATTTCTTTGACTGTGACTTTTGCAGCATGCTGACATTCAAAACCTATCCTGGTACCACACTCGATTAAAATTCAAGCCCTGTCCTTGTGTATTCCTCAAAGGGATAAATACAGTTTTGTTTGCAGTTTGTAACATAATTGGCAAGGTGTGGCCTTGTTGTTGAGCACCATTTTACTCTTGTAACCACAGGAGATCACAGTCTGGTTGATTTGAATTGCATCTTCACATCCATCAGCATCCCTCCTGCCTTTTGAATGGATATTGTCTGAACTTCCTTTCACATTCATAGGTGTGCCATTCTGCAAGGCTGCCTCTCCAGGCAACCACTGGATTTACATCTGCAAACGTTTTCAGCTGTTTCAGCCCTGTTTAAAATAAAAACACATTTTGAAATTACAAGTTAAAAATGTCCACAGTACTTCAGGGTTCTGACCCATTGTTGTAAAACATTCTACCAACTGCCTCAATATTACACTCTCTATTAACCTCTTTCTGTTTGCAAGATGTTATTCCTTTGTAAGTGGTACTGGGGTGCCTTTAAGTGGCATCGGTTCTGAAAGATTTCCAGTCCTCCTTACCATTGAGCAGTGACAATATGCTAGTTGTATTTAAATGAGATTAAATCATAACAATTAATGGGGCTTTGTACTTGCATCATCAGTCAGGCAGAGTGGATGCTGATGTTAATCCCTGCCTGATGTACACCAAATACAAAAATCAGCACAATTATTTTTTGAAACTAGCGTAATAAATAGAAAATAAGCCATGCAAGTGACTGCATATCCAAAGGTATATTGAACGTTCCTTTTAAGTCTAACCAAATTTAATAAAAATCCTGAAGTTGGTTGGCTCGCCGATCTGGTTTGTTGTTCTGCAGACGTTTCATTACTGTGCTTGGTAACATCCTCAGTGCAGTCTCTGATGAAGCGCTGTTGTATTTTCCCACTTGTTATTTAAACTCTGGTGTCCATGGAGCTGGGTTACCTCACTTCTGGTTTTTCTTTGCAGTGGAATATATATGTGGTCTAGCTCTTTGCGTTTGTTGATGGCCTTCTTAGTGGACAACCTGGTGTCTAGGAATTCCCATGCTTGTCTCTGCTTGGCCTGTCCCAGGATCCTGGTGTTGTCCCAATCAAACTGGTGGTTTTCCTTATCCATGTGGATGGAGATGAGCAAGCGTTGATCATGTCTTTTTGTTGCTAGTTGATATTCATGTACTCTTGTGGCTAATTTCCTTCCTGTCTGTCCAATGTAATGTTTGTCACAGTTTTTGCAGGGAATCTTGTATATGACATTGCTCCTGTCCATAGTGGGTAGTGGCTCTTTGCTTTGGGTTAGTAGTTGGCGGAGGGTTGATGTGGGTTTGTGTGCTACTCTGGAAGGAAAACCAGAAGTGAGGTAACCCAGCTCAATGGATACCAGAGTTTAAATAACAAGTGGGAAAACACAACAGCGCCTCATTGGAGACTGCACTGATGATGTTACCCAGTAGGGTAATGAAACATCTGCGGAGCGAGAAACCAGCTTGGCGAGCCAGCTAACCACAGCATCCAAAAACCTGAGCTACAGATCTACTCCAAAACACCTTTGATAAAAATCCAGAGGCACATTCTGATAATTCAGACAGTTTAGGACTTGGAGTCAAGGATATGTTTGTAAAATAAAATTAAAGTCTTTGGATAATAGTTCTAAAATCCATGAGAGGCATAACTGACTTCATCTATTGTTTTTAACAAATGGACCTGTTCAGCATACGGAAGAATTCCCAATATCTGCAATTTTATCCAATTTGTAATAATTGGAGAAAGTGAGGTTGTGGCACCACCCAACATCTTCCCTGCGTAGAAGGAAAATATTGATGGGGTATTTATGTAATCATGCACAGTGAGGGAGTAATTGGCTTGTGCTTGTGTTTTTTTTTGGTGCTGCCTGCCTTCCTAACATTCACACTGTGTCCAAGATGTACACGGAAACTTCCAGTGAAAAGTGCACCAGATACCATTTTGGTGAATAGGTTTGCAGACACACATTTCACAATTTGCAGCATGGTGGCACAGTGGTTAGCACTGCTGCTTTACAGTACCAGGGACCCAGGTTTGATTCTACCCCTTGGGGCGATTGTCTGTGTGGAGTTTGCACATTCTTCCCATGTCCCACTGGTTTCCCCTGGTTGCTCCAATTTCCTCCCACAGTCCAAAGATGTTCAAGATAGGTGGATTGGCCATGCTAAGTTGCCCCTCGTGTCCAGCAATGTGCAGTCTACTTGGATTGACTATGGGAAATGCAGGGTAGAGGGTGGGTCTAGGTGGAATTGTCTTTGGATGGTTGGTGTGGACTTGATGGGCCAATTGGCCTTCTGCTCTATAGGGATTCTATGAGTTTTCAGAATCATGCAGTGCAATCAGATTATGGTATTGGCTCTTTGGTTAGCCCTGCTGCCTCACAGTGCCAGGGACCCAGGCTTGATTCCATCCTCGGGTCCGTGTGGAATTGGAACATCCTCCCTGCGTCTGCGTGGGTTTCCTCTGGGTACTCTGGTTTCCGCCCACAGTCCAAAGATGTGCAGGCTAGGTGGATTGGCCATGTCGAATTGCACATAGTGTTCAGGGATGCATAGGCTAGGTGGATTGTAGGGGGATAGGTCTGGGTGAGATGCTGTGCGGGTTGGTGTGGACTTGATGAGCCAAAAGATTTGTTTCCACCCTGTAGGGATTCTATGGATATAATCCGTCTGCAATCCTGAATTAGCACCAGCATTGTCATTTCCAGTCTCCATCTTCCACTCTACATTTCATCTTAGTTTTGCATGGCAGATCATGCTTTAAGTGAAATGGACACCGATCAGAGCTAGTTAAAGGGATCAGGTTTATTGCTGATTTATAATTTATGGTTTTGTAGCAGTTGAATGCTTTTATTGAGCTTCCTTTTACTTGACTAAAGTTTGAATTGTCTACGGTAGTGATTTGGATTGAACTGCAATATTTTATTGTTGATTTAAAAGCTTATGCTGAAGTTAGTTGCTTCTGTACATGTGTGACTTGGTAGTTGAAACTGACCACAGATGGAAGAATGAACAGAACTTACTGAAAGCAGGTCGGGTTTTGGAAGAGGGAAAATAGAAAGGCAGCTCTTGGCAGGATGACCTTTAATGAGAAAAAATCACCTGAACTTCAATAAGAATGAATGCCTTGAGATCTATTGGTTTCACAAAAGAGGCTGTCACTGAAATCTATCAACAGCATTCTCAAATTAATTGAAGTATTACCCTTTGCTATTTACTGGCCCTTTTCACCCATCACTAGTAATTCTCCCTTCATCTGGAGCTAACTCTCTGGCCTCTTACCTTGTTTTGATCTTTTACTGAGAACTGTCAGTACAATATTGGCCATCTCAGTTTCTCTGCTCCACTTACTAAAAGCTATTCTCACCCTCACCATGAAGTGGAAACCTTCATCAACTGTGTTTCTAATTCCTGTTGTTCTCTCACCATATACATCCCACCCCTGAGTCTTCACTTCTAATCTTTGAATTCTCTATCGCCATCTATGTCAGTAGGCTATTAACAAATTATTCATTCAAGGTTCACTAGCTCGTAAAAATACTTTGGCATATCGCATCCTATAAGTTTACATTCTATTCTGTGTTTTTCCATTGCAATGACTCAGATGAATCAAACTTTTATACCTTCTCAACGCTCAGAATATATCCTGGTGCTACACTACAGATTGTCAGTGAGGAAACACACTTTTCCAAGTGACAGCCAGAGGCTTCGGGTATGGGCAGGAGACAGGCAACAGGCATGAAGGGATAATTTCAAAGGCAGACAGTAACCTCGAATGGGCTTGCCATTGCCTTTGGAAATAGTTGAGTAGAGGAGTGCAAAGAGCCAGTCGTTGTCTAGACTTCTGATACGCCACATTCTTCTCTGCCACTGTCCAGGCTGTAAAAAACAGAGAGTTATGCTCTGCCATTTATTTGGAAGAAGTGCTTCAGTTAGCCAGACCAAGCAGATATAGTAGAGGCAGCCACAGACAACAACAGCCTCATTCTTCTCGAGAATACAAACATTCTTTCCTCACAAAATTAAACCTTGCTGTGGCAAGTCTGTATAGCTGCATAAGCAACAGAGTTTAAATCTTCCTTTTTGTATGACTCTTTCACTCTGCTGTCAAGAACACTAATGTCATTCTCAGAGACAGTAAGAACTGCCGATGCTGGACTCAGAGATAACACAGTATGGAGCTGGGGAAACACCGCAGGCCAGGCAGCATCAGAGGAGCAGGAAAGATGACGTTTCGGGTCAGGGCCCCTCTTCATCTCTTGTGATGATGTGGTAGTGTCCCTATTTCTGGGACAGCAGGTCTGGGTTTGAGTCCCAACTGTCCTAGACATGTATCATAACATACCCGAACACTTGATTAAAATAATTTAATAAGGTCAACAAGATGTGAGCTTGTGGCACAACAGTAGTGTGTCTGACGCCAGATCAGAAGGTTGGGTGTTCAAATCACATCAGGCTCATGGCATCAAGGAGCAGCAAAATGCTCCTCAGGGCAGCACGGTGGCTCAGTAGTTAGCACTGCTGTCACACACTGCCAGGAACCTGAGTTCAATTACACCTTCAGACAACTGTTTGTGTGGAGTTTGCACATTCTCCCTATGTCTGCGTGGGTTTCCTTAGGGTACTCTGGCTTCCTCCCACAGTCCAAAGATGTGCAGTTAGGTCAATTGGCCATGCTAAATTGCCGATAGTGTTCAGGGTGTAGATTAGGTGGGTCAGAGGGGAATGGGTTAGGTGAGATTCTTTGAGGCTCGGCGTGGACTTGTTGGGCCGAAGGGCCTGTTTCCACACTATAGGGATTCTATGATTCTATTCTATGTTAGAAGACAGGCAAGTTGCCAGCTCTATCCTTCCCTTGGACCAGAACTATTTAGGACTGAGGTGAGAAGAAATTTCTTCTTTTCAGATGGTGAAGCTTTTGGACTCCCTATTGGAGTGGGTACTGGATAGAACATGAAGGCAATGATAATTAGATTTAAAGAGTATGGAAAGTGGTCAGGAAAAGGGACTTGAGGCAGAAGATCGAATATGATTGTATTGCAAGTTAGAACAAGCTTAATCCTGCTCTCACTTCTTATTATCTTACGTTTAGCCTGGACACTCATGATGTTGGGCTCCCTTCAGAAGTATGTAGTCATTAAAAGGCTTGGGGAGCACTCACTGCCTGAAGTAATAATTCTAAAGAGCAGACACCGTCAATTTACCCTGCTGTCTGCAACACAATGAATGGGCATTAGGTATCGAGGTACCATGAACATCGTATGTGCGTGTTACCTGATTTCTCCCCAAGTATGCATGGGGCACAAGGTAAATATGTAGGCTGTACCTGCAAGCATATTCCTTGCGCCCAACCTTCCCACATTATCACCACAATTTGCCATGACCTGAAGTCAGAACAAAGTTCAAAGTCAAACCACCCAATACAAGGTTATGCCCCAACGTCACATACCCACTGCAAACCTCAGGACTTGCCTAAATCCATATTCAAAATTCCCTGGCACTGATTGCATTTCTTTCTCACACTTAACAGAAATTCTCAGACGTATTTAGATTAGAAGTTAAAAAAAATGCTGGTTACTAAACTAAAATATGGTGGCAATTCAAAGGAGAAATCAGCATCCACAAGAGAGTTTAGCTTAATATTTCATATGGGCTCTTCATCAAAAGGATTAGCATTTCTTAAATCTTAGCATTTTGCTTTAACACCAGGGAGAAACACTAATATAAATACTCAAGGGTTAATAGCTGAGCTATCATTTTACACGTATGTTTGTACTCGGATTTTCATTCTGGCAATCACCAGTGTTTTTGAATCTAATTTTATATTCTGTTGCCGTCTTGACATACCTTTCCCTTGAAATCTGCTCTAATTATTATTTAATCAATTTGGCCGCTGCCCGCAATGCATTAAATTTTGAGTTAACATTCCTTATTATTGCATTTATTAATTCCTGGAAAGAGACATCTCCATAGCTGCTTTGTATTAGTAACACACTGTTGCAAACAACTGTGCAATTGATATTAACACCTCTTATTTTAAATAAAGTTAACATAATTAATTCATCTCCAATTGCATGATCCCATTAGGTGCTAAATATTTTAAGACTGGACAAGTGAGCTCGATCAGATGGTACGTACTGAATGCGAATAGCAGAACAGTTATGGAAAATCTTTTTAGTCATGCTAGCTGAACTTGTTCTGCTTATGAAAATCTTCATCTGCAATCATCACTAAGGGTCACTTAATTAACTAAGTGCAAATTAAATTATGTTGCATTTGTGTAACGTGCTATTATGTTGCTCGTTTGTTTCATATCTGAATAAAAGAATCACTCTACACTTAAAAGTATAAGAAGTTCCAAAAGTAATGAATAGTGCAAATGCATTATGACTTTGGTCTCAATATTTGTCACAAATCCTTGTATGACTCTGAAAGTTTGCATGCTGCAACTGCTCAATCTGGGCTAAAATCCTACTACTTTTACTATTCACTCATGCATATCATAAAAATGATCGTACTCAAGAAGCTCTGATTTAATCACCATTTATTCAACAAGTTTAATCCTTATTCTCAAACTTTTCATTAGGGACTTTTTTTATCTTTTCAGCTCTCACATTACAACATTGAAATCTATATTAACGCAACAATTTATATCTGAGATTTTCAGTTACTGTATTGAGCCTAAACTGCAAAAATAAATACTTTGAACCCATGTTAAATAAAAATGTACTTTTAATTACCACAAGGAGACTTTCTGGTTGCAATGCAGAGTGAGATTGTAAATAAACGAATAAATCTTGAACATTACCATGCAGTAGAATCGAGGAAAATTAAGCAAATTAAGTCCCACAAATAACCTTTAAAAAGTCTGTGGATAAGCACTTCAAAAGTCATAACATTCAAAGTTAAAGCCCAAGTGCTGGGGATCAGTATAAATGGATTGATGCAGACTCAATGGGCTGAAGGGCCTGTTGTGTGCTGCATGACTGTATGGCTATGAATAAGATTAACTCTACTGGTCATGGATTGCATGTGAACAGAGCTGGGATTGAGTTCCTTGGAAGGCATTTTGCTACTGTTGATGGGGAGGGTTTAACTTAACTTAGCAAGGCTATGGGAACCAGCAGAGAATATTAAACGTAATAGCAGGATGCACAAATGCTGGGTGATGCAGATAGCATTAAAATAGAGAATTGGATTGAAACAGAAAGTGCTGTAGTCTAAATCATGGTTCCTCCTCACATCTGAGAGTGAGCAAAGCATAGTTAACAAGATTGGAGAGTAACAGTCACAGTTTGCTTTGTAGGAGTGTGATGATGTGGTGATAATGGAGATTGTTTAAACCAGGGCAAATCTGTGTGTTGTACATTTCTGCTTACAATGTTTTCAGAAAATACAGGAAATAGAAGAAATAGAAGAGAGGGGTGTGTTTTTGGTAAAGGGGGATATTGTAGTACTGGAGAAAGTAAATGTTTCAAGGGTTTAAAGACAAATTAATTTGGATAGAGCTAAGAAATGTATTCACATTGAATTTATACAGTGCAAAACAGGCCATTTGGCCCATCAAGGTTACACCAACCCTCCAAAGACAATTTCACCTAGACCCAAACACTTATCCTATCCGTTGAAACCTGCCTTTCCCATGGCTAATCCATCTAACCTGCACATTGGTGGGCTGTGAAAGGAAACCAGAGAGCCCAAAAGAAAGCCACACAGGGGAGAATGTACAAACTCCATGCAGTCACCAGAAGGTGGAATCAAACCCAGGTCCCTGTCACTGGGAGACAGAAGAGCTAACCACTGAGCCATCTTGCTACCCCTATTGCTAAGTGTGATTCCAAAATACCCATTCACAGGAAGGATGTAGAGGAACAAGTCAGCAGGAAAATTACAGCGAAAAGTAAACATCATCCAATGGGGGATTTTAATTACCCATATATTGACTAGATTCATGGTAGAGCAAGGGTCAGGGACGGGCAAGCGATCCTAGATTGTATTCAGGAGAATTTTCAATGGCAGTATGTGTTGAGTCCAAGAAGTAAGGAGGCCCCACTAGACGTTACATAGGAATGATGTGTACCAAGTGAATTGAGTATCAGGGGGAGTAGATTTAGGTGACCGTGATCGTTGCATTATAGGCCTCAGAGGGATGGTAGAGAATGACATTGGTTGGTTAATCTAGAGTAAGAATAATCAACTGGTGGACAGCAGACTTCAGTGGAGCAAGAACAATTTTGAGCTCCAAAGATTGGAGCCAAAGGTTGGTGGAAGATGTAGCAGCTGAACAATGGATTACTTCAAAGAAATTAAGTGGGCACATTCAAGATTTGTTATCTTAAATGCAAATGTATGACAAACAAATCCAGAGGTCCCTGGATAATAAAGGAGAGAAGGCTTCATCATGTTTATGATAGTTGTCAAGTCATAAACAAAGTTGAGAGTCAAGCTGCATGCAGAATGTTTGGAAGTGAAGTGAAAAAGAAAATGCGAGAAGCAAAGAGGGATTATGAATAATGACTGGCATCTGGCATAAAAAGAAATTTCAAAATCTTCAGTAAGTACATCAATAGTTCAATAGTACAAGGATGGTAAAAAGAGGAGTAAGCCTGATTAGGGGCCAAAAGGGGTATTTACATTTAGTGGCAAGAAGGATGGCTGAGTGTTTCATCTGTCTTTACCAAGACCAAAGGAACAAATGTATTCATGAGAATGGTTTAGAATTAATAAGGAGGGGGTATCGGATATCAGGTCATAAAATTGATAAGGCACATGGAGGGAATGTGATACACCCAAGAATATTGATGGAAGTGAGGATGGAAATTACTGAGACACTGGCAATTATTTTTCAATCTTCTCTGAAATGGAGGATGATGCTGGAGGATTAAAGAATTGCAAACAATATGCTGTTGTTCAGAAAAAAAAAGAGGTTGGAAAAATCAGCTCAGCAATAACAGACCAGTCAGTTTAACTTATAAGGAAACTCTGAGAAACAATTATTAGGATAGAATTAATAGCCATATGGAAATAAGTAGATTAATTCAGAACAGTCAGTTTGGATTTATTGAGGGAAAATCATGTTGGACTCACAAGCTGGAGTTTTTGGAAGAGGTAATAGGGTTGATGGAGGGAAGGCTTTTGGATGTGGTGTACATGGACTTCCAAAAGGCATTTGACATGGTTTCACACAACAGACTTGTGACATAAGGATAAAGTCCCCCTGGTTCTCACATACCACTCTAACAACCTTCAAATTTAATGCAACATCCTCCACTATTTGACCACCTGCAATCAGACTTCACCACCAAAAAGGTATTTCTTTGCCCAGCCCTAACTGCTTTCCATAGGGTCTGCTCACTCTGCGAATCCCTTGTCAGCTCCACACTCCCCACAAACTATTCCATCACACCTGGCACCTTTCCCTGCAACCACAGGAAGTGCTAGCACCTATCCCTACACTTCCCCCTTCATCTCTGTGCAAGGCCCCAGACAATCATTCCAAATCTGGCAGAGATTCACCTGTACAGTTTCTAACCTGGTCTATTGCATCTGTTACTCCTGATGTGGTCTCTTCTTTATCGGACAGAGCAAGACAGACTTGTGGACCGATTTTCAGAACATCTGTGCTTGCATGCACTAATCAATACCAACTTCCAATTGCCAGCCATTTCAACTTTCCCTCCCACTCCCTTGGCAACATGTCCATCCTGGGCCTCCTCCACTCTCAAAATGAGACCGCATGTAAACTGGAGGACAACACCTCATATTTTGCCTCAGGATCCTACAGCACAATGGCCTCAACATAGAGTTCAACAGCTTCAAAATCTCCCTACCCTCAGCTTCATCCCATGGCGAACCCTTGCTCTCATCCCCGGTTCCTTGACCTGATACAACCTGTCCATCTTTCTTCACACCTACCCGCTCCACCCTTTCCATTGACCAGTCTCTACAACCCCCTACCTACATCCACCTATCACCATCACACCTATCTTCCTCCAGCCCTAACTCCTCCCTCTATTGATTTCTGAGCTCCCCTCCCTTCCCCAATCATAATGAAGGGTCCAGATCTGAAATGTTTGACATCCTGCTCCTCAGATGCTGTCTGACCTGCTGTACTCCTCCAGCTCCACATTTTATTGCCTCATGAACCAGAGTGTTCTGTTTTATTGTGTTTTCCAAAAGAGCCAAGAGTCAGGTGAACAAAATAAAATTGTTAACTCAACAAGGAGTTAGAGCATTGAATGGAGGTGTTGTGAAGGGAGGTTGAATGAGGCATTTCATGAGGCCATTGGGTAACTATTTAAACAGAAACAATTTGTAGAACGAATACAACAGGAAATACCACGTTCAAATGAAGAGGACCAGTGCAGGCATAATGGCTGAATGGCCTCTTCCTTTGCTAAAACAATTCTACGATTCTGTGTTCCATTGTCCCCTGGTAATCATTTGTACTGTTTATTTCAATCTTATAATTCTGTGGTAAAAAGATTATTTGGAAATAATACCAGAAAATTCCAGATATATGCAAAACCTCAGCCAGTACTCATGGGAAGAAACTGAGTTAATGTTATGGTTCAATCACCTTATATCAGAGAAAAGAAAAAAAAATTGATTGTAAAATTTGTTTCCAGCCTATATATCACACAAGGATGAAATAATTTTTTGTGTTAATATCTGATGTCACAACCAATGACAGAAACACCACCAATTCAAATATCCAAAGTTCTTTCACAGGAGGAGCTTTTGGTCTAGGCAATGAAAGCATGACTATTAATGGCCCAGCATAATTATTGTTGGGAATGCACTATTCACCAGGATTAGAAGAGCACAAGTACCTCAGGATGTGGAGCTGGAGGAGATTACAAAGGTGCAGAGGGTGAGGTAATGGAGGACTTACAAAACAAAAATGAGCATTTTAAAATCAAGATGTTAACTGATTGAGGGCTGCTCTACGTCAGTTAGCATAATAGATGTAAGGGAACAGCACTTGAGCTAAAATAGGCAGGTGAGTTTTGGCTGATCAGTTTTATGGAGGATGGATCATGGGAGACGAGCCAAGAGCACTGCTTGTTATTGTATGTTTGAGCAAATAAAAAAATGAAAAAAAAAAGATAATTGCTTAATGAATACTGTTGGTAACCTTTGGTGAAAATAACACACCCTGTATGGTAAACCTGTCCTAAAATGTCAACACAGCAGGCCCAGCAGCATCTCAGGAGCACAAAAGCTGACCTTTCGGGCCTAGACCCTTCATCAGAGAGGGGGATGGGGTGAGGGTTCTGGAATAAATAGGGAGAGAGGGGGAGGCGGACCGAAGATGGAGAGAAAAGAAGATAGGTGGAGAGGAGAGTATAGGTGGGGAGGTAGGGAGGGGATAGGTCAGTCCAGGGAAGACGGACAGGTCAAGGAGGTGGGATGAGGTTAGTAGGTAGGAGATGGAGGTGTGGCTTGGGGTGGGAGGAAGGGATGGGTGAGAGGAAGAACAGGTTAGGGAGGCAGAGACAGGTTAGACTGGTTTTGGGATGCAGTGGGTGGAGGGGAAGAGCTGGGCTGGTTGTGTGGTGCAGTGGGGGGAGGGGACGAGCTGGGCTGGTTTTAGGATGCGGTGGGGGAAGGGGAGATTTTGAAGCTGGTGAAGTCCACATTGATACCATTGGGCTGCAGGGTTCCCAAGCAGAATATGAGTTGCTGTTCCTGCAACCTTCGGGTGGCCTCATTGTGGCACTGCAGGAGGCCCATGATGGACATGTCATCTAAAGAATGGGAGGGGGAGTGGAAATGGTTTGCAACTGGGAGGTGCAGTTGTTTATTGCGAACCGATCGGAGGTGTTCTCAAAGCGGTCCCCAAGCCTCCGCTTGGTTTCCCCAATGTAGAGGAAGCCACTCTGGGTACAGTGGATGCAGTATACCACATTGGCAGATGTGCAGGTTAACCTCTGCTTAATGTGGAATGTCATCTTGGGGCCTGGGATAGGGGTGAGGGAGGAGGTGTGGGACAAGTGTAGCACTTCCTGCGGTTGCAGGGGAAGGTGCCGGGTGTGGTGGGGTTGGAGGGCAGTGTGGAGCGAACAAGGGAGTCACGGAAAGAGTGGTCTCTGCAGAAAGCAGACAGGGGTGGGGATGGAAAAATGTCTTGGGCGGTGGGGTCGGATTGTAGATGGCGGAAGTGTCGGAGGATGATGCGTTGCATCCGGAGGTTGGTGGGGTGGTGTGTGAGAATGAGGGGTATCCTCTTAGGGCGGTTGTGGCGGGGGCGGGGTGTGAGGGATCTGTTGCGGGAAATGCGGGAGACGTGGTTAAGGGCGTTCTCGACCACTGTGGGGGGAAAGTTGCGGTCCTTGAAGAACTTGGGCATCTGGGATGTGCGGGAGTGGAATGCCTCATCGTGGGAGCAGATGCGGCAGAGGCGGAGGAAGTGGGAATAGGGGATGGAATTTTTGCAGGAGGGTGGGTGGGAGGAGGTGTATTCTAGGTAGCTGTGGGAGTCGGTGGGCTTGAAATGGACATCAGTTACAAGCTGGTTGCCTGAGATGGAGACTGAGAGGTCCAGGAAGGTGACGGATGTGCTGGAGATGGCCCAGGTGAACTGAAGGTTGGGTTGGAAGGTGTTGGTGAAGTGGATGAATTGTTTGAGCTCCTCTGGGGAGCAAGAGGCAGCGCCGATACAGTCATCAATGTAACGGAGGAAGAGGTGGGGTTTGGGGCCTGTGTAGGTGCGGAAGAGGGACTGTTCCACGTAACCTACAAAGAGGCAGGCATAGCTGGGGCCCATGCGGGTGCCCATGGCCACTCCCTTAGTCTGTAGGAAGTGGGAGGAATCAAAAGAGAAGTGGTTGAGGGTGAGGACGAGTTCGGCTAGGCGAATGAGGGTGTCGGTGGAGGTGGACTGGTCGGGCCTGGTCCAGGAACTCCCTCCCTACGTCCGTGACACTACCCATGCCCTCCACCTCCTCCAGGACTTCCATATCCCAGGTCCCCAACACCTCATTTTCACCATGGACGTCCAGTCCCTGTACACCTGCATTCCGCATGCAGATGGCCTCAAGGCCCTCCGTTTCTTCCTGTCCATCAGGCCCGACCAGTCCCCCTCCAAGATGACTTTCCACATTAAGCAGAGGTTAACCTGCACATCTGCCAATGTGGTATACTGCATCCACTGTACCCGGAGTGGCTTCCTCTACATTGGGGAAACCAAGCGGAGGCTTGGGGACCGCTTTGCAGAACACCTCCGCTTGGTTCGCAATAAACAACTGCACCTCCCAGTCGCAAACCATTTCCACTCCCCCTCCCATTCTTTAGATGACATGCCCGTCATGAGCCTCCTGCAGTGCCACAATGAGGCCACCCAAAGGTTGCAGGAACAGCAACTCATATTCCGCTTGGGAACCCTGCAGCCCAATGGTATCAATGTGGACTTCACCAGCTTCAAAATCTCCCCTTCCCCCACCTCATCCCAAAACCAGCCCAGCTCTTCCCCTCAACCCACTGCATCCAAAAACCAGTCCAACCTGTCTCTGCCTCCCTAACCTGTTCTTCCTGTTACCCATCCCTTCCTCCCACCCCAAGCCACACCTCCATCTCCTACCTACTAACCTCATCCCACCTCCTTGACCTGTCCGTCTTCCCTGGACTGACCTATCCCCTCCCTACCTCCCCACCTACACTCTCCTCTCCACTTATCTTCTTTTCGCTCCATC
This sequence comes from Stegostoma tigrinum, assembly GCF_030684315.1. Lineage (NCBI taxonomy): Eukaryota > Metazoa > Chordata > Chondrichthyes > Orectolobiformes > Stegostomatidae > Stegostoma > Stegostoma tigrinum. The sequence goes on from NC_081362.1 coordinate 43,488,277, forward strand.
TTCGGTCCGCCCCCCCCTCTCTCCCTATTTATTCCAGAACCCTCACCCCATCCCCCTCTCTGATGAAGAGTCTAGGCCTGAAACGTCAGCTTTTGTGCTCCTGAGATGCTGCTGGGCCTGCTGTGTTCATCCAGCCTCACATTTTATTATCTTGGATTCTCCAGCATCTGCAGTTCCCATTATCACTAAAATGTCAACAATTGATTCCTTGTCAGGCCTCTGCTGAATTCAAGTGACTGCGTTAGAATATTACATTACTGAATACCCACCAGCTCTTAACAGAACGGGGGTAGTTTTGAGTTTTGATTAATGCAAAAATGTGAGATATTGATTTGACTCTCTGTCACGAATGCTGAAATTTTCAAGGTGGTTAAACATTGAAATAATCCTTTAACTCAAAGTAAAATAGTGAAATCTGGATAAAAACCTCAGTTCAGAAAACTGCTTATATTATCTGAGTTGTCAAAGGGAAAGAAACCAAAATGAAAATCTTGAAATTGTGACAGCCTTTGGAAGCAATGGCTGTGAGGAAAATTGAGAATTACTTCAAAATGTCATGGTGACCTGTAACTGCTTTTTTAAAAAAAATTGAGAAATATCTTCAAAGCTTTTTTAATCACTTGTGTAACAATCAGTTATATTTTTGGATGATAAGCAGTACGGGCCCATATCATCTAGCAATCCCAGATGCAGTGCCAACAGGAGGAAATTAAAATATGGAGATTGACATAACAAAGAAGAGTGGCTCTGCTGAATTCATGCTGTCATGACTGACAGGAGGCGAGTTAAAATAGTTCCATAAAGAAATATACAAATGTATGGATAATTGCACAGGTAGAACTCCTCTTAAATGGTTGCTGCTCTGTGGAGCATTGACTAAGTCCTTGACACAAAGAGACACAAATTCTGGTTGAAAGAACTGTGTGCTTGAAACAAAGTTCCCAGTTCTCAATAGGTCTAAGTAGAGTGAACAACTACCCCCTTGTATTGGCTGTATCTGTCTTCCATGCATAAGTCAAACTGACCATATTTTACCTCCTTACTTGATGTTTTATTTAGCATATTCCTGAACATTAAAAATAAAGTTATAAGAAAAAACTGTGTTCAAAATATCGTTCATTTTTGAGGTAAATTTGTACATTTGACGTTTATATTTACAAATCCTCACCAAGCTTTAGCTCTGCACAGTATAGATGTCACTTGAGTAAATCAATATTCTATAACAGTTTATCATCCAAAATCAAAATGACTCCAACCAACTTTTACTTTCTTTCACAGTTTCAGGAATTATAGGCCTTACACATTTGGGGACCATGCTTGTTGTTCTCTTGACTATATATGAACATGCAAGTTTGGTGTAGCAGTAGACCATATAACCTCCACAGCCTGCTCTGCCACATTGTGAGATCATGCATGATCTGATTGAAGCCTCAGTTTCATATTCCAGCCTAAGCAGGTAACCTTTCACCCCTTTGCTTAGCAAGAATCTATCTGCTGCTGCCTTAAAAATAATAATGACTTTGCTTCCACTGCCTTTTGGGGATGAGTTAAAAAGATCCTCTGAGAGGCAAAGATCCTCTTAGTCTCTGTCTTAAATGGAAACCAATTTATTTTTAAACAGTTGCTGTGTTTTATAAATGCTTGGACAAAAGAAAATATCCTTTCCACATCTGCCTGTCAAGCTTCTTCAGGATCTTATGTTTCAATAAAGTCATCTCTTGCTCTTTTAAACTCCAATGGACTCAGCGCTATACCATCTGACCTTTCCTCGTAACACTACATACTGCATTAGTTTAGTAAACCTTCTTTGAACAGCTTCCAATGCATTTAAACACTTTATAAATTTAGGAGACCAGTGCTGTACATAGTATTTTAGAAGCAGTCTCACCAGTGTAACTGCTGTGTACACTCCCTAGGTTTTATTCAATTGCCTGCGACAAATGATAATATTCTATTAGTTTTTCTAATTACTTGCAACAGCTGAATGATAGTTTTCATGGTTCATACTTTAGGTCACCCAGATTCCTTTGCATCTCAGAGCTCTCCAATCTCTCACCATTTATTCTTGCTGCCAAAATTAATGATTTCACCTTTTCCTACTTTATACTGCATTTGCCAAATCTGTCGCCATTCACTCAACTAACTAATGTCAATCTCGTCTCTGTATCATCTTCACAATGTGTTAGCCTTCATATCTAAGTTATCAGTAAATTTAGCAACAATGTTATTGGCTCGTTCATCACATCATTTCTATAAATAGCAAAATGATGAGGGCTCAGTATTGACCCATATGGCATACCACATGTTACAACTTGTCAACCAGATTTTTAAAAAAATGCTTACTCTCTGTCTCTACTTATCTAATCAATCTGCTATCTGGACCAACATATTATCTACTGAGCTTTGAACCTTCAAATTGTGCAAGAAATTTGATAAGGTACATTATCAAATGGCTTCTGGAAATCTAAGTACAATATGCCCAGTCATTCTCCTTGATCTACAGCACTCGTTGTTTCTTCAAAGAGCACCCAAAAATTGATTAAATGCTGTTTTGTAAAAGGTAAATAATGTTGACTCTGCCTGATTTCCTTGAATTTTTCTAAGCATCCTAATATTGCATCAGTAACAATAGTTAGAACACTGTCCCTAGGACAGATGTTAACTGGCTTGTAGTTCTCTGCTTTCTGCCTCTCTTTTCAAATAAAGGAGTTGTATTCACTATCTTTCAACCCAACTGGGCATTTCCTGGATCTGGAAAAGTTGGAAAAACAGTACACATGCATCAGCTCTCTCACTAGTCACTTCTTTTAAGGCCCTTCATATTCTGAGGACGCGTCAGCACGCAGCTTCAACAATTTGCTCAGTACCATTTTTCTTGTGACTTTAATATTCTTTATTTCGTTCTTTCTTTTGTAATGACACTGAGACAGACAGCCAAACCAGATTATCTCCTCTCCCTTTGTATACACAATACAGTGAAATTAAATTGCTGAACAACCACAATTGTTACTCCAATCGTTCCTAATCAGACTTCTGAATAACCAATTTCAGACTTTGTAAATGATTAACTCCAGACCCACTTTTGTATCTCAAACAAAAGACTTGACTATTCAATGCAATACATTTAGCAAAGAAAAATTAAATAAGAGTTACATTGATTAATGTCTATGCTTTAAACACGAAACATTAGTTTTCAACCCCATTCACGCAATAGACAGACAGGGGAAATTAGGGGATAAATAAAATAATTTCTAAAAAATGGCCAGATTACGAAAATGATTTTCACAGTGCATTGTTTCTTAGGCATACGTATGGGCTCTTTGGTTGCTTTTCCTAGATAACTAAATCAGGATCACCTTTTCAGATAACCCAGGTAAAGGCAGCAATGTTTCAAAGTCAGCTTTCACTCTTTGGACTTTCGGAAGTTGGTGAGGGAGATTAGGCAGGGAACTTTCAAATCTTCATGCTGTGCTGTTAGCAGCCAAGCTCATTTATAACACAGTTAAAGAAAAACCCTCAGTTATAGATCCAACTTGAAAGACTGCCTCTTCCCTAGGTCTCAATTACCATTTGACAACTACCATCTGCTTGAACATAGGGTTTCTATCCGAACTGCTGGAACCAATTCTCAGTTACTTAGATAGTTAACAACCAATTTCTGTTCTTAACACACAATGCTGTTCCCAGGACCACTGTATTTTTGGAACATTTTTAATCAAGAACCAGTCTGCAATTGCCTCCAACCCTAGCTTCACGAACAAGTGAAACTTATATGTTAGATAACAAAGTGTGGAGCTGGATGAACACAGCAGGCCAAGCAGCATCTCAGGAGCACAAAAGCTGACGTTTCGGGCCTAGACGCTTCATCAGAGAGGGGGATGGGATGAGGGTTCTGGAATAAATAGGGAGAGAGGGGGAGGCGGACCAAAGATGGAGAGAAAAGAAGATAGGTGGAGAGGAGAGTATAAGTGGGGAGGTAGGGAGGGGATAGGTCAGTCCAGGGAAGATGGACAGGTCAAGGAGGTGGGATGAGGTTAGTAGAGAGGAAATGGAGGTGCGGCTTGAGGTGGGAGGAAGGGATGGGTGAGAGGAAGAACAGGTTAGAGAGGCAGAGACAAGCTGGGCTGGTTTTGGAATGCAGTGGGAGGAGAGGACGAACTGGGCTGGTTTTGGGATGCGGTGGGGGAAAGGGAGATTTTTTGAAGCTGCTGAAGCCCACATTGATACCATTGGGCTGCAGGATTCCCAAGCGGAATATGAGTTGCTGTTCCTGCGTGACTCCCTTGTTCACTCCACACTGCCCTCCAACCCCACCACACACGGCACCTTCCCCTGCAACTGCAGGAAGTGCTACACTTGCCCCCACACCTCCTCCCTCACCCCTATCACAGGCCCCAAGATGACTTTCCACAATTAAGCAGAGGTTCACCTGCACATCTGCCAATGTGGTATACTGTATCCATTGTACCCGGTGTGGCTTCCTCTACATTGGGGAAACCAAGCGGAGGCTTGGGGACCGCTTTGCAGAACACCTCCGCTCGGTTCGCAATAAACAACTGCACCTCCCAGTCTTTCGATGACATGTCCATCATGGGCCCCCTGCAATGCCACAATGATGCCACCAGAAGGTTGCAGGAACAGCAACTCATATTCCGCTTGGGAACGCTGCAGCCCAATGGTATCAATGTGGACTTCACCAGCTTCAAAATCCCCCCTTCCCCCATCGCATCCCAAAACTAGCCCAGTTCGTCCCCTCCCCCCACTGCATCACACAACCAGCCCAGCTCTTCCCCTCCCCCCACTGCATCCCAAAACCAGTCCAGCCTGTCTCCGCTTCCCTAACCTGTTCTTCCTCTCACCCATCCCTTCCTCCCACCCCAATCTGCACCTCCATTTCCTCCCTACTAACCTCATCCCACCTCCTTGACCTGTCCGTCTTCCCTGGACTGACCTATCCCCTCCCTACCTCCCCACCTATACTCCCCCCTCCACCTATCTTCTTTTCTCTCCATCTTTGGTCCGCCTCCCCCTCTCTCCCTAGCTATTCCAGAACCCTCACTCCATCCCCCTCTCTGATGAAGGGTCTAGGCCCGTAACGCCAGCTTTTGTGCTCCTGAGATGCTGCTGGGCCTGCTGTGTTCATCCAGCCTCACATTTTATTATCTTGGATTCTCCAGCATTTGCAGTTCCCATTATCTCTGAAACTTATATGTTTTTCCTTTTACAACTGGCTTCCCCAAAGCCCACAAGTTAGTCCCAAGTCACAGTTCACAGCTCTAAACCAAAACTGTTAAAAGAATAAAAATAAAAATATTTAAAAATCATTAACTAACACAATCTATCACATCCTCTCCCTGATTTACAGTAATGTTTTGGCTGCAAGAAATATAAGGGAAAATACTTTATTTACATAGAGCGCTAGCACACTGAAATATCTCAAAATGCTTTTCAGTACAGCAACTCTTATCTTGCCACCAATCTGTAACAACAATGTCCAATGAACAGCAGAGATAAAAAGGAAAGTAACATGAATACATCTAAAGGGAATGAATTTTATCAAAGAAAATATCCTGCATGTTTCAGACACAACCATAATATGTTTAACTGAATTATGCGAGCAAAACCCTGCGTGAATATTCTGTCTGAAGAAAAACACCAGATATCTACAATATTCCCTGAGTCCAACAGTTGAATACTGGAATAGATAACAGGGTTACTCTCAAATCCACTTTTGGCTAGAGATCACAATAAAATTGAAAGAAGCCAAAAAATGGATTTATCTAAATTTTTATGATAAATGATCAATTTTCCAGTTCAGACATTTTCAAAACTGATCTGTTCCAGAAACATTAACTGAACATCAAGCAGTAAGTGACACATAATTTTGACTTAAATTCTATAATACAACAAAGCCAGGGCTAACTTATTGAAATTTTCTAATCAAACATTTTAGAGATGTTATTAACACTGTACTGGTGCAAGTGGGCCTTGGACATGGTATGCCTGGTGCAAAGGTAGAAAGACTATCACTACACCATAAGAACTGATGTCAAATTTAATTAATTGGAAAATTAGATACTTGTAATCAGACCAGGCCAATGTCATCCAACATGCCTTCATGAGTCCATTTTCATCTTTATACAATTGCTTTCCTTGCTGAAAATTCACATCCTTCTCATGCTTTCACCTGTAATTTCTCTGTTGTAATCCCCATACACAAACTCTATCCAAAGGTTAGCCCTCGCACTCTCCTCAAACTCATCCAGTACCAAAAATGTGCCACACAAACCAACATCTGTTGCTGAAATATTCCCATTACAATTGAGGCAAAAATAGACTGAAAGCAATAACTATTTAATTTCATTTTGGAGAGTTGAAGCTATTGTGACCATTACGAAGCCATTAAGCTATCGAGGTGTTCATGGACAAAAACAAATTAGCTTTCCAAAGTTAGAATAAACCAAATCACTTTTTTATAAATTGTTGAATTGTTTATATAGAATAAACAGCTAATGAACTACCTAACTAACTTTCTAAAATATTTCTAAAATCCCCTTGGATTGTTGTTAAAGTCTCCGCAGAGAGATTGAAATTTTGGAGGATTTGTGGATACCACGTTGACTTTAATACAAATTTCCACTGAAGTTATACAATACCAAGTGAAGATTAATACGCAACTATCTACAAGAGATCTGATATGTTCCATGGAAGGCAATGTTTGCAATAAAAATAATGAGTTTTAGACTTATGGAGTACATTTATTTGCTGTTGCATTTCTAATGCTCCCAAACATCAATGGAAATTCAGCCACACTTGCCTCGCAACAACATGACAGGTGAAAAGTTAAAAATTACGGAGACTTATCAGTGTTCCATTCTAACTCAGTTTCCCACCGGCTGTCTTCTTAACTCCATGCTGAGTAACCAGCGCGTCTAAGGTTGATGAATGTTTATGAATACATGAAAATCCTTTTTGTAACAATAGGATTCAAATAAACTGTAATGATCTACTGAGGTGGTTGTCTGTGGCAGTGCTACAGTCGGTAAAATTCGGTGGGAGGGTAGGTTAAAGCCATTCATAACTAGTTAAACTAAAACTAGAGTAGTCTTCTGGAATCCCCAAGGAAAGAAAATGAACTACAGTCAGACACCTGCTCCTTCACCTGTATTAAACAGTTGTAGTTCAACTCCCTCCAACACCCCCTGAAGACAGTGAACACCTACATGACCTGCAATTTGGATATGTCCTGAGTCAACGATTTTGGGTAAATAACTGCCCAATTGGAAGCAGACAAGACATTATTAAAATCATAAGGGAGTCACCAGGTAAAAAATTGGAAAGATGCACAAAGCACAACTTAAGGCTGGAAATAAACAATCACTCTCCATGTAATCTTTGCCAGCTTCAGTTTTGAAATAAATGCAAGATCAGAATGGCACTACCAGGAAGCTGCTGTCAAATGTAGTTTCCGAGATTGTAGGAACTGCAGATGCTGGAGAATCTAAGATAACAAGGATGGACATTCACCCCACCAACCTTCGGATCCAATGCATCGTCCTCCGACACTTCCACCATCTGCAATCTGACCCCACCACCAAAGACATTTTTCTCTCCCCACCCTTGTCTGCTTTCCGGAGGGACCACCCTCTCTGGGACTCCCTTGTCCGCTCCACACTCCCCTCCAACCCCACCACAGCCGGCACTTTTTCCTGCAACCACAGGAAGTGCTACACCTGTCCCTACACTTACCCCCTCACCTCTATCCCAGGCCCCAAGAAGACTCTCCGCATCAAGTAGATGTTCACCTGCACATCTACCAATGTAGTATACTGCATGCGCTGTTCCCATGGTGGCCTCCTCTACATCGGGGAAACCAAGTGGAGGCTTGGGGACCGCTTTGTCCAACACCTACACTGGGTTTGCACTAAACAACTGCACCTCCCAGTTGTGAACCATTTCAACTCCCCTTCCCATTCCGCAGATGACATGTCCATCTTGGGCAAAATAATGCTACCCGAAGGTTGCCAGGACAGCAACTCATATTCCGCTTGGGATCCCTGCAGGCTAATGGTATCAATGTGGACTTCACAAGCTTCAAAATCTCCCCTTCCCCCACCGCATCCCAAAACCAGCCCAGCTCATCCCCGCCTCTCTAACGTGTCCTTCCTCCCACATATCCTCTCCTCCCACCTCAAGCCCCACCCCTATTTCCTACCTATTAACCTCATCCTGCCCCCTTGACCTATCCATCCTCCCTGGACTGACCTATCTCCTTCCTACTTACACTCATCTTTACTGGCTCCATCCCGGCATCTTTGACTCCTCTCCACCTATCTACTCCTCTATCCATCTTCTATTCGCTTCCCCGTTTCTCCCTATTTATTTCAGAATACCCTTCTCCAATCCCCATTTCTGAAGAAGGATCTAGGCTTGAAACGTCAGCTTTCCTGCTCCTATGATGCTGCTTGGCCTGCTGTGTTCATCCAGCTCTGGATCTTGTTCTCTCAGCTGCTGTCAAATGACACCTTGTTATGATTGTTTGGGGAAATTGGGAAATCTGCCATCTTTCAAAGAGTTGGACAACTATTCAAATCTGGGAGTGCAATGGAGAGGCCAGCGACCCAATGGGATTATGCCATGAGTGAGCTGGAATCTGGACAAACTACTTTTCTGGTAGTGCTCTTAGCTTCTCTTGGTCACACAGAAATATGAACCATTATGCACCCTTTAAACATCGATTTAAGGATCATTAATTCTCCCACTCAAAACAGGTTTCATTAGTCTCACAATTCTGAGGAAAGGGCACTGAATCCAAAATATTGGCTCTGTTTTCACTCCATTGATGCTACTGAACCTGTTGAGTTTCTCCAGAAATCCCTATTTTTGTATCATTAGCCGAATCCTGTACCAAATAGAATCTGTCCACTAATACGTTTATGTTACATTTGGATTTCACCAACATTCTAGAGTCTCAAATTATGAGTATAGGAGTATAATGCCTACTTGAGGAAGGCCAAAATTGATTGAAAGTCAGCTGAGTCAAATTGATTCTTGGTGTACTTCCAATCCAAACCAAACTCTGATTGTATGTGGAATTCAAATACCTAATTCTCATTTTACTGCTGCCAAATGGACAGCTGTATGCTGAATTTCTGTGCTATCATTCTATTTCCTGACGTTGTGTTAAGATTTCCCCTAAATTGTCTGCCTGATATTATTTAACATGTGACCGTCAATGAACCTATATGTAAGTAATCCTGTCTCTGTATACTGTTATAGTCACTAAGATATGCTAAAACCCTGGTAGCTTCATCTATTTTGATTGCAAAGTGTATTTGCTGTATCAATTATGGTTCAAAGTGCTGCAAAGTACAGTGGTTCACAGCACAATAAATTTTAATAAGGATAATTGTGGCCTTTGGACTTCAAACCCAATGATTTGGAGGATCACTGCTGAAGGCTTTCGGTAAATAATCAATGAAAGTTTCATTGGCCTTCCTACTGATTTTTTTGTGCAAGTCACTGATGGTGGTTGTCCTCATTAGGCATGCCTCATGGAGGCCTTTCCTTTACTTCTCATTGTTCCAATAGGGACAATGCAATTCCTTGTGATTTATATTGTGTTCAGTTTTGCCAATGTTAAATGCCATACTGACATATTAAGTGCTAGAAAGCCTTCCTTCAATCAAGTGCAGAGGACATAAATATTAAACATAATTTTTGTTCTGTTAACTTATATTATCCATAAAAATACTGACAATAATCTGCCTAGTAACTTATACAGTTGTATTCATCAATTTAAATATGTATTTTTTAAGAAGTTTTACAGATTTTTATTCTTTTCCCAATTTCCCAATGTCTACTTCAAATATATTTGAAGAACAGATAATACTACTTCTAATATAAGATGAATGCGAACAGAAAATCATCACAATTTCACTTTATATGTGGCTTTTTCAACATTGAGCAATACATAATAAGCTTGCCATTATTGGAAAATAATATGAGAAGCTATAATATTCTAATCCTTTTAAAGATGAATGCAGCCATTGCATCAATTTGGAAAATTAGAGATTACAATGTTAGGCTTTTACATCTCTTTCATTGCAGTTGTAAACATGGGAAGATTGTTTTGGTTTGTACTTTGTTCTCAATATGTTTTTCTATAATACTTAATATTTCATTTTTATGCAGTGTAATGTTGAAAAACAAATATTTGATATATGTCACTAGGAATCAGCCCTCAAAGACTCATTAAATGAATGTGGAATCCAGACAGAGGCCATAACTAGTTATTCATAGACCATGTAAACAAAGAGGGCTATGCTAACCGAGCAAAAATACAGAAATGTTATAGTACCAGAATATAATTTATTATTTATTATTGACAAAATATCATTTAAAGAAAATTTATCAAGAGCAGTTGTCCTTCAAAGCAAGCTGACTGGGGAAAACTGTATTCTAACATTTTGGTTGAATTTATAATTAGATGTTTTTACAAAAGAAGAAATAGTCACAATTTTGAATTACCCTTAGAAAGAAAATCTGAGCAATTACTGCTGGTATTGCTGAGTGGTCAAACTAGCAAAATTATAGAATATTAACATTTGATGGAAAGCATTGCTATTTACTTTGAGACTGTAATACCATTAGGTCATAAGACTTAGGAGCAAAATTAGGCTATTCAGCCATTTGGCAGCTCTACCATTCAGGAATGGTTGATATGTTTCTCAATCTCCATTCTTCTGCCTTCTCCCCATAAGCCTTACTAATCAAGGATTTATCTTCTTTTTACTTAAAGACACTCAAAGACTTGGCCTCCACAGCATCCTGTGGCAAAGAACTCCACAGATTCACAACCTCTGGCTGAAGAAATTCCTCCTTATCTCAGTTCTAAATGGTCATCCTTCACTCTGAGAATGTGCCCTCACATCCTTATCTCTCCTACTAATGGGAACATCTTCTTCACATCTACTCTATCCAGGCCTCTCTGTATTTCTGTAAGTTTCAGTGAGATACCTCTCATCCTTCTAAACCCTGTTCAGTACAGACCCAGAGTGCTCAACTGCATTACATATGACACACCCTTCATCCCCAGGCTCCTTATTATGAACCCCTTTTGGACCTCCCCCGATGACAGTAATCAATTCTTAGATATGGGGCTCAAAACTATTCACAACATTCCAAATATAGTCCAACCAGAGCCTTACACAGCCTCAGAAATTCATCTCTGTTTTTGTATTCTAGCCTCATCCTAACTGTAACCTTCTCGAAACGCATGCTAATATTGCCTTCTAAACTGATGACTATAAGAAGTCTTAGTTCTGTATTCTCATAAGTCCTTTTGTGTTTCATATTTTGAAGCCTTTCTCCATTTAGAAAATAGTCTATGCCTGTAATCTTCCTGTCAAAGTACATAGCCTCACACTTTCCCTCATTGCATTCCATCTGTCACTTCTTTGCCCATTGTCCTAGCTTGTCCAACTCCTTCTGCATCCCCAATACTATCTGTGCCTCCATCTATCTTAGTGTCATTTGCAAACTTAGTAACAATGCCCTTAGTTCTTCCATTCAGATCGTTAATGTATCACATGAGCAGATGTGTACCGGCCACAGACTCTTGTCGGACTCCACTAGTCACCAGCTGCCAACCTGAAAAAAACACTTTTATCCTGAAGCTCTGTTTTCTCCCAGTCAGCCAACCCTCTATCCATGCGAGTACTTTCCCCCTAACACCATGGGCTGTCATCTTATTTAGCAGCCTCCTGTGCGGCACCTTGTCAAAGGCATTTTGGAAATTCAAATAGATCATGTCCACTGGCTCACCTTTCTCTAATTTGCTTATTACTTCATCAAAGAGTTCTAACAGATTGGTTGGGTATGACCTCCTCCTGACAAAGCCGTGTCAATCAGCTTTATTTTACCATGCACCTCCAAGTTCTCCTCAATCTCATCCTTAATAATGGACTCTAAAATAGTAACACCGACCAGATCTATAACGGGTCTATAATTTCCCATCTTCTGCCTCCTTCCTTTCGTAAACAGGGATGTTACATTAGTCATTTTCCAGTCCTCTGGGATCCTCCCTGACTCCAGTGATTTATGAAAGATTATTACTAATGCCACTAAAATCTCCTCAGCTTTCCCCTTCAGAACTCTGGGGTGACGTCTATCTGGTCCAGTTGATTTATTTACCTTCAGACCTATCAGCTTCCCTAAAACCTTCTCTTTAGAGATGGTCACTAAACTCACTTTGCCCCTGCCTTGCTTGATGCTCTGGTGTGCGATTGATATCTTCCACCTTGAAGGCGGATGCAAGTTCCTCTGCCATTTCTTTTTTCCTTACTGGTACTTGTCCAGTCTCATGTTCTAGCCATCCAATGTCCACTCTTGCTTCTCTCTTGCCTTCTTCATCTTTAATTTTTTAAATAATCTTCTTTAAATTACTAGCTAGCTTACATTCATATTTCACTTTCTTCCCCATATGGCTTTTTTTTAGTTATCTTCTGTTGGTTTTCAAAGGCTTCCCAATCCTCTGGCTTCCCACTAATCTTCACCACTTTGCATGCTTAATCTTTTGCTTTTATGCTGTCCCCGGCTTCCATTGTCAGCAATGGTTGCCTTATCCTCCCCTTGGTATGGTCCTTCGTCCTTGGGATGAATTTCTGCTGCGTCTTCCGAGTTACCCTGAGAAACTCCTGCCATTACTGCTCCACCATCTTCCCTGCTATGCTGCATTTCCAATAGGCTCTGGCCAGCTCCTCCCTTCTGCATTTGCATTTATCTTTACTCAATTGTAATACCGATTTCAGCTTCTCCCTCTCAAATGGCAGAGTGAATTCAATCATATTATAGCCATTGTCCTCTCAGGGTTCCTTCATGTTAAGCTCCCTAATCAAATCTGAATCATTGCACATCACCAAATTCAGAACTGCCTGTTCCCTAATGGACTCTACCAAGTTTCTCCAAAACAAAACCCATCTCATTGGCATTCCACAAGTTCCTTTTCTTGAGATCCGCTGCCAGTCTACTTGAGTATTGAAGTCCACCGTGATTATTGTAATCATGCTTTTCTTATAATGGTGCTATTCTTACATGCCTTTTCTATCTCCTAATTTATTTTCAATCCCTAGGAGATCTGTAGATAACTCCCATCAGGGTGTTTCCCCATTTGCCATTCCTCAACTTTATCCACACAGATTTTACACCTTCAAACTCTATATCACTTCTGTTATCGATGTGATTTCATTTCTGATTAACAAACTAACACCACCCCTTCTTCCATCTGCTTTTCCCTTTGTTGGGAAGCGTTTCAAAAGGAGACAATTGGTGCATGACGTTTTAAATGGGCTTTTACATCATATAACAAAATTGGACTGTTTTAGATTGAATTAGAGACAGATTTCAGGAAAGCAAAACTTTGATAAATTATGCATTATTGTTAATTCAATAATATAACTTTCACCTCGTCACAGCACATCAGTCAAAACATCCATTGATACATTGCTATATCAATCCAGTTCCTACAGTGTTTGATCCAATTAATTTTCTGATTTCTTATATGCGTTTAATTAAATCATTAAAAAACAAAATTACAAAGAAAGAGATCCTTTGCCATTGTGTCAGTAGTGGCTCTTTGAAAGAAAAGTAATTTTAGCCGCACACACCCTCGTTTTGTCCATAACCGGCTCAACTGTCTTAAAATTATTTATAGATTCAATTTCCAGGCAGAGCATTCCAGATCTTGACAATTCTCTGAGTGAAAAGAATTCTCAACTCCTGTCTAGGTCTTTTGCAAATGATTTCAACCTTTGCCCTCCAGTTATTGACCCACTTACTGAAGGGAATAGTTTTTCTGTTGCTGCTTTCTCAAAAACCCTCATCATTTCTTAGCTTTCCTTCCAGATACCACTTAACCTTGTCTGTTCCAAAGAGAACAATCCTAAATTCTCCAGACTTTCCTCATAACTGAAGTCCCTTTTGTTGACAACATTCTAGTAAACTGCCTCTCTACCTTTCTGAGGTAGTCAAATAACTTAAATTTTCTTTAATCTTAAAGAATAGCCAAAAACACGACCAAAAAGACAGCAATTCAATTATGTTTACAATTATTGGATGCAGAATTCTCTATGAATACCCAGCAGTTGTCTTGTGTTTAGTGTTGGTAGAAATTTCAGACTGATTACCTGTTTGTAGAAAATCATAGTCTAATTAAGCAATCTAATCTAATCAATAATGGCTTCCATGAAAGGGAAATCACGTCAGATTAATTTATTAATTTTTTGAGAAAGTCTCAACCAGAGTGATCAGAGGGTAACTAGTTGATATGCTATATTTGGATTTCCAAAAGGTGTTGGACAAGGTACCTCACAAAAGGTCGAGTCATGAGAGCCCAGCATTAGACGTGATGTATTGGCACAGGTAGAAAATTTGCTCTTGGGCAAGAAACAGTGAGTGGGAATATAGGGTTCTTTTCCAGATTGATGGCCTGTAATCTATGCGTTCCACAGAGAGCAGTGCTGTTCTTCACAATATATATTGTTGACTCAGAAGAAGAGAAATGGATGCATTGTTGCCAAATGCCCCCTCATATTTTACCACTACATTTCTATTGATCTATTCCTTCACCTAAATTGACACTAATTTAATTAGCTCTGCATCTGTGGCCTTATAAATTGCCCTTGTTTAAGTTCAAAATAGTAGGATCCACACTTCCTTTAACTGTATTTAATATTCAGTCATATTATGGTCCTTGCTACCCAGAGGTGCTTTCACTGTGAGTTTAGTCATTAATCCTACTTCATTAAAACCTGGTCAAATATAATATGCTTTCTTGTTGGTATCATAACCTGCTGGTCTAAGAAATTTCCCTAAAACATTCAATAAATTCCTCCTCTAGACTATATTTTCCCATGTGACTTTTCAGTTTATACAAATGTTAAAACCCCCCCATGATAATTTAAAAATCTAAGTAATTGTGAAGAAAATCCAAGAGCTGCAAGTCTCTTTCCATCTCTCAGTTGAAGTTCTCAAAACCTGATAACCATTTTCACATATCAGACTAACATATAAGCCATGAAAAAAATGAATCCTTACCATTTTACAAGGACTCAGATCCACTGAGATTTCAATCCAAACTATAAACTTCCAACAGTCTATAACTGTTATCATCTCAACCAGAAACCTGGTAGACCATGACAATAATCAAAGTCTATTTTTTGTTTCCTGACTCTTAGCCAACAAGATTTTTTTTAAATGGTTTTGCTTGATTTTAAAAAAATGTATTCTCTGCAGAGATTGTTGGCTTTTGAGTTTTATTTAAGTGATGTGGTTTTAATTCTGGATTATAGCTTAGATGGATCCAGTGTTTAAGAATTGTTTTAAGAGTAAGTTCTATTTATAATAAATTGATTATTTTCAATCCATTAAAGAAGTCTAGTGAAAATCTATTGGCAATTGAAATTTTGGTGATTGAGTTAACATATTTAATACTGATAGTGTGACTGGTGGAGTGTTTAGGGCTTAGTTACTATCATATACCTCTCATCACAGTCATAAGATATTTTTAACCTAGTAGACTCTGAGCACAAATTACATCCAAAATACTGGTACATCCCATGTCATAGAACTGGTAGTTTATGGCCCCTTAAAGTAACATTGGTAGAAGGAAGAAGGTGCAGCTCTTTCCTGCTGTTGAATGGGTGTCCCATTTTGTGAGGCTAAGCATGAGCATTGTGAGAACGTTGAGCTCTCAAGTAACACAGTTGGCATTGAATCAGTGTTGCAGCTAAATGGTGTAAAGGCTGCTCTGCTCAGCATGCCACCATGGGTGTTTGATGAGAGCACACTAATAACTCCATCAAGACAGTGGCTTGTCTGGTGCAATTCACCATTGTGGAGTTTGCACTCAAACATCACATGCCATCTTGGACCCTGAGCAGATCCTATACTGCCCAAATAATTGGCTCTGCCAAGCCCAATTTTACAAGACATTCTGACAATGTACAGCATGCTCATCAATGAATGAAAAGAAAGATGAGTCTTCATCTGAACCCAAGTCTGCAACAAAAGATTTACTTGATTCTTTCTCCTTTTTATGGATATTGAACATCCTGATATGCATTTCCAGTATTTTTTTTTGTGTTTTCTGCTTTGGATCCTATATAGGTTAAGCTGTTTAAACAATATTTTGAACCAATCTTTCAGATGCGTTATGACACAAGTATGGGTCAGGTGTGATTTGAACTTTGACCTCTGGCAGAAAGAACACTACCACTGCACTACAAGAGACAAATTTGATGCTTTAAATGTAACACTCAAAGGTGTTACTTAGAATTAATATTACATTACACATCCTTATGTTAAAGTTGGTTAAAAACCCAGCGATACACCAAGTGATATTATTTTATTATATTTGATGAGGTATTTCACTCTTTGAGATAGAGGGGTTAGTTTATAAGGGCCTGCATTCCAGAAATTCTTTTGAAAATGGTTATGACTTGTTAGGCAATCAATTAAAAACATTAACGAGGGTTTGTTAAAGTACTTTAACACCATGTAAGGGAATGACAAAAGTTACTGGCTATAAATTTTTATGATCGTTTCATAAGAACTGCATTAGTTTAAAGGTTTATCTGAGGGAAGATAAATCTAATAAAAGCTGCTGCTGTGTAAAAAATGGTTTCATGGTGCAGACAGCTCTCACCTTTTATTTTCTGCATGTTTGGTTTCACATGAACACCTCATTTTAATGACAGGAGCAAGTCAGAAAAAATGGAGTTTACTTTAGCGCAATTCAAATAAAAAATTAATTTTCCATTGATTTTTTTTAGTTGCTCTTGTCTCAGCTATGTTAAAGGCAAATGCACACTTTTAGTTTTGCCTTCAGCTTTGCCTATAGCTATTTCATACCTTAGCTTTCTTAATTGATCTTTCTGATCACATAGTGCCATCTTAAGTTGAAGGTTAATTGATTTTTTAAGCAGTATACTTTTCCTGATATTACTATTAAAATAGACAGTTTTTATTATACTCTTTGGATCCGGTGAGCAACTAGATCTATTGTAATGAAAATTTAAAGGTATTGATATTTATAACTTGGATTCAGAGGTAGAGGTAAATGGATCTTACACTGTGAAAGTCTGATTTTTTTTTCTGTTTAAGAAAGGGATAGAAAGTAATTTGGAATAGTTAGTTTAAAAAATACTTTTCAAGATTTAAATGATTAGCAAGTTATTTGACTAGGTAATTCCTGGGTATTTGCCAAATGGAACTGCTATGACCTACAGGAAAAACAGCTGGCTGGGGCGAGAAACAGGGATAGTAGGACATGCTGATGCAAGAGAATCTAAGATAACAAGGTGTAGAGCTGGATGAACACAGCAGGCCAAGCAGCATCAGAGGAGCAGGAAAGCTGATTTTTCCGGTCAAGGCCCTTCTTCAGATATGCCGGGGGGGAGGGGGATTCTGAAATAAATAGGGATAAAGGGGGTGGCTGATAGAAGATGGATAAAGGAGAAGACAGGTGGAGAAGTGACGGACAGGTCAAGGAGGCAGGGTTGGAGCCAGTAAAGGTGGGTGCAGGTGGGGAGTTAGGGAGGGGATGGGTCAGTCCAGGGAGGGCCGACAGGTCAAAGAGGCGGGATGAGGCTAGTAGGTAGGAGATGGGGTTGGGTCTTGAGGTGGGAGGGGGCGAATAGGTGGGATGACAAGTTAGGGAGGCAGGGCTGAGCAGTCCAGATCATACCTGCCTCCCTAATCTGTCCTCCCACTTATCCCCTCCTCCCACCTCAAGCCCCATGCCATTCTCCTACCTACTAGCCTCATCCCACCTCTTTGACCTATCCATGCTCCCTGGACCAATCTGTCCCCTCATTAACTCCCCACCTACACTCACCTTTACTGGGTCCAACTCTGCCTCCTTGACCTGTCTGTCGCCTCTCCACCTATCTTCTCCTTTGTCCATCTTCTATCCGCCTCCCCCTTTCTCCCTGCTTATTTCAGAAACCCCTTCCCCTCTCCCATTTCTGAAGAAGGGTCTCGACCCAAAACATCAGCTTTCCTGCTCCTCTGATACTGCTTGACCTGCTGTGTTCATCCAACTCTACACCTTGTTATCTCTGGGGCTATAAACAGGTTGTTTTTGAAGAAAAGGTCCTTACAGTTGAAGGATGTTTTAAATTTTGGCAGACTCTAGACCAACAGAGCTAGAAAGACGCCTTAAGCTGTTTTCGCTGTCTCAATATGGCCAAGTCAGAGAAAGAACAATGCATTAGCCTATGTTGTCATGTCTCAGGGAGAAGTGAGGAGAATGATTTCCGGTGAATGTGCAAAAAGTTGTTGAATGGAAGTACTAACAGCTTTGTCTGTTTGTTAAGAAATTTTAAAGTGAAGGAAAAAGTGATTTTCACTTGGATTGAGTATTTTCAAATGATATTACTTTGAAAGGGGCAATTTTTTCTTCTTCACTGTTTACAATAAGATCTTTCAAAATTATCAATTTTTTACGTTTTGTGTGATAAATCCATATTCCCTTCGTAAAGGTATGTTGGAGGGCTCTTGTTCAGCAACTTCCCATCATAGAAATCAAACAGCAAAAGCAAAACTTAGATTTATCAAGCAAGGGTTCGCTTGGGAATCTGACTTTTCCAGTATTGCCGTCAATTGGAATCATAACAATATTTACATTGGATCGCTCTGAATAAATTCAGTAAGTCACCAAGGCTCCATGAGTTTGATATTTAGTCATGCATGGAGTATGGAAGAGGTATCAAGGGCTGGGAACAAGGGGACGGAGTGTTGGGGTGTAGGGTGGAGAGGTGATATGAGAAATCAACCCCAGGGAAGGGAAGCAATGGTTTATGATCTGTAGTGCTGCCTTTTGATACCTAGTGATTACACCTGGACGCTATAAATGCAGCCTTGGAGCCTAACTTCAATCTTTTAGCAAAGTCCCTAACTGTTTTAAGGGGAGAGCTGACCACGCACATCAAACCTTGTTTAAAGTCAAGATGTGTGAGTCTCAGATGACCAGTTAATGTTAGCTTTTATTTCGAAAAGAATTGGCATGAATGAGTCAGTTTCTCAGTAAGAACTAGCTAGTAAATAGCCAAAGCTTTCCTTAGTAAGCTGAGAAGGGGATTTGAGAGCTTTAAATAAGCCATAAAATCAATTTCCTTGCAAATAATATTTTATATAATTAAGATGGCTTTCTGGCATCTCTATCCAAAAAAATCTATATAACAAGGCAGCACTAGAAATATTACTTCAATGAGCTAGTGAAATTGGGAAAGTGAGCTACATTCATGACTAATTTACCGTTCACTTGTGGAAGTGGAGTTGAGCCTTAATTCTGAATCTGGCTGCGAAATGTTTTGGAAACATCGTGCATTTCAAACTCTGAACATACATCTGATGGATAAAACATGGCAAATAGGAATTTACAACATTTTACTGAAGCTGAGCCATAATTTGCAATCCACGTTCACAGTCAGACCATAAAGCCATAAGACTTGGGAGCAGAAATAACCTATTCAGCACATCAACTCTGCTCTTTCATGAAAGAGATTCTGGCTGATTTTATAATCCTAAACTCCACTTTTTGGTCTTTTTCCTAAAACCCTTAATTCCCTTGCTAATTAAAAATCAGTTTCAGTCTTGAATATATTTAACAACATAGACTCAACAGCCCTCTTGATAAAGAATTTCACAAAATAACTACCCTCCTCATCTATCTCTCAAATAGACAATCCCTTACTTTGAAATTATTCCCTCTGATCCTGGACTCTCCCAGAAGGGGAACTAAACTTTCTGTCTTAGTCCCCTAAGACTCATATATGTTTCAATAAGGTTGCCAATTATTCTGCAAAATTCTAATGAGTACAGGCTAATCCTGCTCATGCTCTCCTAATAAGACAGTTTCTCCATACCCAGGTCTGACCAAGTGAACTTCCAATATATTATTCCTTAGATAAGGGGACCAAAACGGTTTATAGTATTTCAGGTATGGTATAACTCATGCCTTGCATAATTTAGCAGATATCCCTAATTTTATGCTGTATTTCTTTTGAAATAAAAGCCAGCATTCCATCTGCCTTCCCTATTACCTGCTGACCTTGGGTACTAACTGTGATTTGTGGACAGGATTCTCAAATCCCTCTGTGCTGCAGCTTTCTGGAGTTGTTTTCCTTTTAACAAATATTCAACTCCTCTATTCTTCCTGCAAAAGTTTCGTCATACTTGCTCACATTAAATTGCATCTGCTAAGATTATGCCTGTATACTTAGCTCTTCGAAACTCTAGCGGATACAGGCCTAGTTTATCTAGCCTATCCTCATAAGACAACCCATTTATTCCAGATATTAGTCCGTCAGTCTTCTTTGAACTGCTTTCCAAGCATTAACATCCTTCTGAAAGTATGATGACCAGTACTGTATACAATATTCCAGATGTGATCTCACTAACACTCTTTAAAACTGTAGTAAGACCTCCCTGTTCTTGGAATAACTAATAGATAGCTTTTAAAAATCTCCTTTCCTGTTTAGGCAAAAGATATTACATTAGCAGTTTTTCAGTCTCTGGAATTTACTACTGGAAATACAGATGCAAAGTATTTGTTCAACTCCTTTGTCATTTCCTTGTTTCCCACTATCTTACCCCAGCCTCATTTTCAAAGAAGCCTATATGAATTATGGTGCCTCTCTGTCTTCCCTTTCATGTATTTAAATAATTAAATGCTGTTTGTTTCACTACTACTTTTAGGTTTATCCTCAAAGGTTATCTTCACCCTCTTTTTTCCTTTTGGTTGTCTTTTATTAGATTTTAAAAACTTTCCTAATCCTCTGAATTACCACCAATCTATGCCATATTTTATGTGCATTCTTTCAAGTTGATGCTAACTATACTTGCCGTACAGTTTATCAGTTTATCCCTTTCCAAGGATCTTTCTTCCTCACTGGGATGTATCTTTGCTGTAAGTCATGAACTATTTTCTTAAATGTCTAACATTGTTCCTCAACCCTCTTTGCTGCTAAACTCATTTTGCAATCCACTCCAGCCAGCTATGACCTCATTCTTTTGAAAGCATCCTTATTTATGTTTGGTACAGTTGTTTCCAACCCAAGTTTCTCCCTCACAAACTGGACGCTAAATTCTACCAAGTTTTGGTTTCTGTTTCCAAGAGGCTCTTTAAGTCTGTGATAATTTATTAATCCTGTCTCATTAGACATTACCATATCCAAAATAGCTTCATCCCTAGTTGGACCAACAATATACTACTGTAAGAAACACTCCCAAATACAAGCTATGAATTCTTCCTTGTGGCTATCTCTGCCACACTGCTTTTCCCAAACTACATTCAGATTAAAATCATGCATGGTTATAATACTACCTTTTTTATTTGCCCTTATTATCTTCTGATTAATTTGCTGCATTATCAGATAGCTAAGATAATAAAGTGTGAAGCTGGATGAACACAGCAGGCCAAGCAGTATCTCAGGAGCACAAAAACTGACGTTTCGGACCCAGGCCCTTCATCAGAGAGAGGGATGGGGTGAGGGTTCTGGAATAAATAGGGAGAGAGAGGGAGGCAGATCAAAGATGGAGAGAAAAGAAGATAGGTGGAGAGGAGAGTATAGGTGGGGAGGTAGGGAGGGGATAGGTCAGTTCAGGGAAGACGGACAGGTCAAGGGGGTGGGATGAGGTTAGTAGGTAGGAAATGGAGGTGCGGCTTGAGGTGGGAGGAAGGGATGGGTGAGAGGAAGAACAGGTTAGGGAGGCAGAAACAGGCTGGGCTGGTTTTGGGATGCAGTGGGGGGAGGGGATGAGCTGGGCAGGTTGTGTGATGCAGTGGGGGGAGGGGACGAACTGGGCTGGTTTTGGGATGTGGTGGGGGAAGGGGAGATTTTGAAACTGGTGAAGTCCATAGTGATACCATTGGGTTGCAGGGTTCCCAGGCGGAATATGAGTTGCTGTTCCTGCAACATTCTGGTGGCATCATTGTGGCACTGCAGGAGGCCCATGATGGACATGTCATCTAAAGAATGGGAGGGGGAGTTGAAATGGTTCGCGACTGGGAGGTGCAGTTTTTTATTGCAAACCGAGCAGAGGTGTTCTGCAAAGCGGTCCCCGAGCCTCCGCTTGGTTTCCCCAATGTAGAGGAAGCCACACCGGGTACAATGGATACAGTATACCACATTGGCAGATGTGCAGGTGAACCTCTGCTTAATATGGAAAGTCATCTTGGGGCCTGGGATAGGGAGAGGGAGGAGGTATGGGGGCAAGTGTAGCACTTCCTGCGGTTGCAGGGGAAGGTGCCCGGTGTAGTGGGGTTGGAGGGCAGTGTGGAGCGAACAAGGGAGTCATGGAGAGAGTGGTCTCTCCGGAAAGCAGACAAGGCTGGGAATGGAAAAATGTCTGGGGCAGTGGGGTCATATAGCTACTGGTCAGAAGCCTATAGGTTATTCCCACCAGTATCTTCCTCCTCTTGTTCTGCCCTACATCCACACAAATGGATTTGACATCTTCTGATCTAAGATCATATCTTGCTATCATGCTTATTCCATTCAATAGTAACAAAGCAATACCCTTTTCATCCTACCAATTGAAAAGTTGTATTCCCCTGAATATTTAGTTCCCAGCTTTGATCTCTTTGTAACCATGTCTCTGTCTGTAAAGGCTATAAAATAATATCCATTAAATCTATTTGTGCAATTAATTCATTTATTTTTTTCCAGCTACTATATGCATTTGAGTAAAGAGCTGTTAAATTTGACTCTTTTTTTGGCCTATTCAGCCTTTAACCCAATTAATTGTTTTTTTTTGTAGGTTCTGTTACTTCCTACCCCACCCTGGGTATCATTTTCCAATGCTGCCATATCCCCTTGATTTCTAAGTCTACTTTTCCCTTCTCCAGATGTTCCCCCGCTAATAAGTTTACAGTCCTCTCTCTATAGACATGGTTATTTGATTCCACAGGACATTGGTTCCACCATAGTTCAAGTGAAGCCTGCTGCCACTGTGGTGGCAACTTTGCTGGTAGATGTAAGGAGCCTGTTGTACTGATGTTCTGAGCTATCAAGTTCATCCAAATTCGTCTGAACTGACTGTCATCTGTGGATGGATCCAGGAAATCACGGTTGCATTTGAAGAGAAAACAGGGACACATCTTCTCCCCTAAGCGTTTCAGTTTGTGAAAAAAAAAGTTGGTAGTATGATACCAGTGACAACCTTAAGTTCTGAGTGTGATTGACTGCAATGTGTGCAACTTTGCACACCTTTCCTGAATGAGACAATTTATTGCATTCAAAGAGAGATCATTGAACGTGCCATATACGTGGGTTAGTTAAATACTCCAGATCTAGTTCTGACTTTATCATTTCTTTGTTTTATCTAATTACATGGAAGTTAAATAAAGCAAAAGACTCATGTGGGCTGGTGAGTAACCATCCTGTGAAAAGATGACCTGTCTACATCCTTTTGCAGACAGGCCACTGCCCTATTGTAGGAGCTACAGAAAAGGAAACTGCAAAGCCCATACACTGCATTATTGTAAGTGATGACTATAGCAGAATGCCTTAAAGGTTTATTATAGCTTTTCAATTAGATGGATGTTAAACAGTATTGTCAGTTTTAATGCAAGTATGCCAAATCATCCTGAGGAAGAATTACAAAGCGTTCTGCACAGCATTGAGAAATTGTAATGTTAAAAGCCTCAAATTAATTTTGTGAAGTTTTATGACTGGCTGTATTTTTGGGTTATTTCTATAATGTTGGAAGTTTTTGCTCTTGACCTGCATTTACTAGCTGTCAGCCTCAGGGCAGCATGGGTAATCTCAACTTCAGATGAGGAATAAGAGAAATAGCAAAGTCCAAAATACCATCAGCAGCTGTAACAGTATTCTTCTGCTGAACAAAGTACAAAGGAGATAAGCCCACAGCTCCAGCCTGAGTTTTTTCCAGGGTGGAAATGGCTATTACAAGAGGGCATAATTTTAAGGTGATCGGAGGAAGGTAGAGGGAAGATGTCAGAGGTAGGTTCTTCACACAGAGTGGTGGGCATGTGGAATGCGCTGCCTGCAGTGGTAGTGGAGTCAGATACTTTAGAGACTTTAAAGCAACTATTGGATAGGCACAGGGAGGATAATAAATGCAGGGTATGTAGGGTAGATTGATCTTAGTAGAATAATAGGTCAGCACAACATCGTGGGCCGAAGGGCCTGTACTGTTCAATGTTCTATATTCTATGAATGAGTTAATATCACCTACATAGTGTATACCTATATAAATAAAGGCAAAATATTGTGAAAGCTGAGAATCTAAAATAAAAAAACAGAAAATGCTGGACAAATTAAGCAAGTCTTGTAGCATCTATGGCGAGAGAAGCAAAGTTAATGTTTTCAGTCTGATTTGACTCCTCTTCAGAATGGAAGAAGACTCACAAATGCAGTTTTGTTTTGTTTGATAACTATGGAACAATACCTGAAAGTTTTCCTGTATGTTTTCAATTATCTGGATGTTACAGAACATTGTCAGTTTCATAGCAACCATGTGAAATTATCCTGAGGAAGATTCACCAATCATCAAGAACAACAATGAGAAGTCACAACATTAGATAATCCAGATTAATTTTGTACAGGTTGATATACAGACAAGATGAGCAGACACTGAGTTTCTCCAGCTATTTTTGTTTTTGTTTGGAAGTATGTCGACAGTAGGTAGTATTGATGAATGTGACTGAGCACCTGTCTCTCAGGAGGCATGGAGATTCCCATTCCCAAAGTGGTTCCTAACATTCGCAGCCTCTAGAAAGAAGACCTCCTTCTTCTCAGTTAAGCAAGTGGGTATACATTGCCAGTGGTGGTCAAGAAAACAGCAATCCTTAATTTCTTCACCTTTGCATTGTTAAATGAATCTATGTTCTGTTTTGGTAAATCTCTTAATTTGTAGTCCACAAGTAAACATATCTCACAGGTGACTAACATTTGGTTTGACAGGGCTGGCAATTATAAGGTTTGGTGAATTTCTGCAGTGCATTTTATAGATAGGGCACACTGTTTTTACTTAGCAGTGGTAGTGGACAGTGTGAATGCTGTAGATTGTAACTCTAAATTACAGTGAGTTTTGAGAAGATTTTTAGCTCAGGTTGAGGTTCTGGATGCGAGTTTGCTTGCTGAGCTGCAAGGTTCGTTTTCAGATGTTTCGTCACTTTTTTTTAATTTGAAAAAATAAACTTTATTCATAGGATGCACAAAAAATAAAATATATTCATACACCTACCCAGTCATGCAAGCCGCTCCGGGTTACCCAGGGGGTACAGACACCAACTAAAGGAAGAAAACAAAACAAAGAAGAAAAAAAACTTAGAAAATACCCCGGCAGTCGTCTCCCTGCACAGTCCCTGTTGGCCCGCTGACCAGTTCGGGAAGGCACTAGCTGGGCCCAGTTACCAGATAGGGCCCCTTTTTCTATTCTGGACGAGGGGTTTGATATGGTGGTCTTTCCCCACCGCGCTTTGGCGGCTGCCCCAAGGTTTAGCACGTCCCTCAGCACGTAGGCCTGGACCTTGGAGTGCGCCAGTCTGCAACACTCGGTCGGGGTCACTTCTTTCAGCTGGCAGACCGGCAAGTTGCGGGCAGACCAAAGAGCGTCTTTCACCGCATTGATGGTCCTCCAGGCGCAGTTGATGTTGGTCTCGGTGTGCGTCTGGGAAAATAGCCCATAGAGCACGGAGTCCCGCATCACGGAGCTGCTCGGGACGAACCTCGACAAATACCACTGTATCCCCCTCCAGACCTCCTGCGCATAGGCACACTCCAAAAAGAGGTGATCGACAGTCTTGTCCACCCCGCAGCCACCTCGAGGGCAACGTGCGGTGGTGCAGAGATTCCGGGCATGCATAAAGGATCTCACTGGCAGACCCCCTCTCACCGCCAGCCAAGCAATGTCCTTGTGCTTGTTTGAAAGTTCTGGCGATGAGGCATTCTGCCAAACGACTTTGGCAGTCTGCGTGGGGAACCACACGACGGGATCCACCCTCTCCTTTTCCCGAAGGGTCTTGAGGATACTACGCGCTGACCACTGCCTGACAGCCTTGTGGTCAAAGGTGTTTCGTTTCAAAAATTTCTCCACGAAGGACAGGTGGTACGGGACAGTCCAACTACTCGGAGCATTCCGCGGCAACAAGGCCAGGCCCATCCTTCGCAACACCGGGGACAGGTAGAATCTCAGTAAATAGTGACACTTGGTGTTTGCATACTGAGGATCTACGCACAGCTTGATGCAGCCACACACAAAGGTAGCCATCAGGGTGAGGGTGGCGTTCGGTACGCCCTTTCCCCCATTTTCCAGGTCTTTCTACATGGTGTCCCTGCGGACCCGGTCCATCCTCGACCCCCAAATGAAGCGGAAGGTGGCCCAGGTGACCACAGGTCCAGGGAATAGGCCAGGCCTGCGCCACATACAACAGTACCGAAAGCCCCTCACACCTGACAACCAAGTTCTTACCCGCGATGGAGGGGGACCGGAGCATCCATCTGCCCAGCTTCTGCTTCAGTTTGGTGATACGCTCCTCCCAGGTCTTAGTGCATGCCCCAGCTCCACCGAACCAAACACTCAGCACGTTCAGGTAGTCTGTCCTGACGGTGAAGGGGATGAAGGAGAGGTCGTTCCAGTTCCCGAAGAACATGACGTCGCTCTTACCCCTATTGACTTTGGCACCCGAGGCCAGTTCAAACTGGCCGCAGATGTCCAACAGCCTACTCACCGACCGACGATCGGTGCAGAAGACGGCGACGTCGTCCATGTACAGGAAGGTCTTGACCTGAAGGCCTCCGTTGCCTGGAATAGTCACGCCCTTCAGGCTCACGTCCTTCCTGATGGATGCGGCAAAGCGCTCCACGCAGCATACAAACAAGGCAGGAGAGAGCGGGCAGCCCTGCCTGACTCCAGATCTAACAGGAAAACTGTCGGATTCCCACCCATTGATCGAGACTGCGCTAACGACATTGGCGTAGAGCAGCCGGATCCAATTGCGGATGCCCTCCCCGAACCCCAATTTGGAGAGGACGTCCCTCATGTAAGCATGAGAGACCCCGTCGAAGGCCTTCTCCTGATCCAGGCTGACGAGGCAGGTGTCCACCTGCCTGTCCTGCACGTAGGCGATCGTACCCCTGATGAGCGCAAGGCTCTCAGCGATCTTCCTGCCTGGCACAGCACAGGTTTGGTCAGGGTGAATCACTGACTCCAGGACAGACCTGACCCGGTTGGCTATGACCTAGGCCAGGATTTTGTAGTCCACATTCATTAGTGAAATGAGATGCCAAACCTTAATTTCCTCCCACTCCCCCTGCCTCTTGTAAATGAGAGTGATGATGCCCTTCGTCATGGACTTGCACATTTCCCCTGCCCGAAGCGCACTATCGTACACCTCCCGCAGGTCCTTGCTGACGAGGTCCTACAGAGCGGAATACAGCTCGACTGGTAAGCCGTCGCTCCTGGGAGTCTTATTCCTCTCCAAGGACTTGAGGGCTCTGGTCAGCTCGTCCAGGGATATCAGCCGGTCCAGCCACTCCCTCATGCCGTCGTCTAAGACCTCCGTGATAGACGACAGGAACGACTCAGAGGCCGTGCTGTCCGTTGGCTTCATGTCATACAGTCCGGCATAGAAGGATCTGCTGATCGTCAAAATGTTGGGTCGAGATAACGTCACCGAGCCGTCGTCCTCCTTCAGCCGGCTAAGCACAGAGCTCTTTGTGCACTGTCTGAAAGAAGAAACGCGAACACGTCTCATCCTGTTCCACGGAGCGGACCCTGGACCGGAAGATTATCCTGGAGGCCTCTGCAGCGAAGAGCGAGGCTTGCTGGCCCCTCGCCTCGCAGAGATCCTCCGTGACATCAACCCCCATCAACTGCAGAAGGAGCAGGTTCTGCACCCTTTTCTGGAGTCGTGACAGCTTTCCCCGCCTCTCTCTCGCCTTCCGAACACCCTTGAGGACAAAGAACCTCTTGATGTTCTCCTTCACCGTCTCCCACCAGTCGCCCGGAGACTCAAAGAGGGGTTTCACGGTTCTCCAACCAGCATACTCCCTCTTAAGCTCCTCGACCTTCTCTGGGGTCAACAGAGTCGTGCTGAGCTTCCATGTCCCCTTGCCAGCCTGCTGGCCGTCCTGTAAGTGACAGTCGGCCAGCAGGAGTCAGCGATCAGAGAAGAACACCGGCTCGACGCCAGTGGACCTGACCAAGAACGCCCGTGACACAAACAGGAAGTCTATCCTTGAGCGGATAGACCCGTCTGGCCGCGACCAGGTGTATCTCCACTGCGCTCCATCTGCAGGGGTGCTGAAGACGTCGAGCAGCTTGGCGTCCTGCACCGTGCCCATCGGGAATCTGAACGTGATGTCCAGTTGACTCCACCCACCCGCTGTCCCCACGCCGGATCTTCCATCTGCATTGATGATGTGGTTGAAGTCTCCGCCTAGGATGACCGGCCTGGACGTAGCCAGCAGGGGTGGAATCTGTTGCAGGATGGCCAACCGCTCACTCCGTAGTGCTGGGGCATACACGTTAATCAGCTTCAGGGGAGCGTTCCTGTAGGTGACATCAGCCACTAGGAGGCGCCTTCTAACCACCTCCTGAACTTGAGACATGGTGAAGTTGCGCCCCCGCAGCAGAATAGCCAGGCCCGAGGACCGACAGTTGTTACCCCCCGACCAGATTGAAGGCCCACTGGTCCAGGCGCAGGACCTTTTCCCGTACCTGCTGAGGTGCGGTATCCCGCACTCCTGCAGAAACAGGAGGTCCGCCTTGACGGTGGTCAGGTAGGCCAAAATGGACACACATCTTGCGGTGGACTTGACGCTGCGCACATTAATGTTCGCAACTCGTATCTCCATTGTGGGCAGTGACCGCAGTACCCTCCCCAAGTCCAAGGTCCAGCCCCTCCATCTCTCCCTTCTTGCCCATTGCCTGGGCTAACTGCTGGACGCTCTTCGGGCTCAGGAAACCATCCATGCTGCCTTCCGGGTGGCATCCCCCCGTCGAGGGTACAGAGGTAGGAGAGTCCGGCTCTGGGTCAGGCTGGGGACATGCTGTTTCCTCCTTCCCACCTGAAAGTTCTGGGGGGCCCTCCAGGGCCCCAGTGGCGCATGGCTGGGTGTCGGAGGGAGCCTCAGGGCACCTCCCGTCACCTGGGAGCGGGGTGCTGCTTTCCTTCTCTCTTGAGATCTTTAGCTTCTGCTTTGGGCGGGCCCCCTCTGAATCTCCCTCGTCAGAGTAGCTCTTATAGCCCCCCTGTAGCTGCCTCTTCCCGCTTGATGGTTGCGGTGACTGGGCCCGCCGGCACGCCTTCCTCCTTGCTCTCCGGACCATCGTCCACTCCCCTGGGTCACCTCTCGCCTCCTCCATTGTTTCCGGGTTGTCAGGGGAGCCTGAAGGGGCGCTTTGCTGGCCTCAGTTCCATCCTGCGGGCTGGACCCTCCTGCACGACCTGGCCCTCCTGCATATTAGGGGGGTCCTTGCAGGGCCCTGGTGCCTTACTCTCTTCCGGGGGGGCTTGCCCCGCATTGCCCCTGCTGGCGACCTGAGCGTAGGTGTCCCCCACTACGGGCATGCCCTATAGAGGTGGCCTGCTTCCCCGCAAAGGTTGCAGCTTTTTTCTTTTGGGAAATCCTTTGCAAGGTGCCCCTCCTCCCTGCAGTTCCTGCAGATGGTGGCTTTGCAGTCGGCTGCCACGTGACCTGACCTACCACAGGCATGGCAGACTTTAGGTTGCCCTGCATAGGTCAGGTAGTCCTTGCTCCCGCCGATCGCGAAGCTGGACGATGGGTTAACGATGTTCCCATCCGAGCCCATCGTCAGCATCACCCTGACCTGCCTCTTACAGGTCCAGATCCCGAAGGGGGTCCATGATGTTGGTTAGGTCCCCTTCCATCTTCACGTACCTTCCGAGGAAGGTCAGGACATCAACTGCTGGCACATGCGGATTGCACATGTGTACAGTCACCATACGGCTCCTCTGCACCGGCATCACAAACAGTGGGACAGCGGTCAATACAGAGAGGGGGCCCTCACCTCCTTTCTCCTTGAAAACCTCCAGGAAGCGCTCGCAAAACTTGGCACTCCTCCTCCTCCAGGGAAATCCTGCAGGCAGTAAACGTCCGCAGCAGTGAACCCACAACGGTGCAACAGGACCCTCTTCACAAAGAAGGTGCGGTCCACAGGTGCACCCTCATCCACCTTCTTCACGGAAACGCGGATGGTGTTCCGGACTCCCTGACGCAGGGCACGAGCACTCACTGCAGCCATCGTTGCAGGTTGGCTGCTCCCCTGAACCAGCTTTAGGCCGAAGCCAGCATTAAGATCCACCGGTTGCAAGGGTGTACAGCCAACCCGATGTCTTCCTTCCACCTCCAACACAGTTGTGCTTTCCTCTTCTCGGTCCACAAAAGGGTTGGTCTTTATTTTGTTCCGGATGTAAGTTGGTTCACTGAGTTGGAAGGTTCGTTCCCAGACAATCAGTCACCATTCCAGGTAACATCAACAGCGAGCCCCCAGTGAAGCACTGGTGTTATGTCCTGCTTTCTATTTATCTGTTTTGGTTTCCTTGGGTTGGTTATGTCATTTCCTGTGTTGGTGATGTCACTTCCTGTTCTTTTTCTAGAATGGTGACGAAACATCAGAGAACGAACTTTCCATCTGAGCGAGCAAACTCACATCTAAATTACAGCGTCAGCCAAAATGAGAAAAAAACATTTGAAGCCTGCTCTATTGAAATTTTGATCAGGCAAAAGGTGGCCTGCTGATTTTTGAAGGGATATGTCTGTTTAAATTAAGTGTTGTGCCTCAGTCGGAGATGTGCTGAATTGGTGACATAGTTTGTGTAAAGTCATTTTAAAACCAAAGTTGGGGCTCTAGACATGATAGGTAATCATTGTTAGTAAAACAAAATTAATCAGAGTTCTCCTGTGCAACTATCATACAAATGGTTGGACGACATAAAAGCTGCAAAGAAATAGCTTAAATGAGCAGCCGCGAGCAGGCTGGCCTGGAGTCAAGGATTGCTAAAACTGAGAAATCAGCCTCCTTCCAGAGAAAACAAGCAGATGTCTAAGGAGAGAAAGATCAAGGGACAGGGATCGATATGACGCATTTGTGGTGTTTGCTATTGGTCAAGCAATCAATTGCTTGGAGAACGACAGAGTCAAGGATTGATTTACATGCTAGTGCTTTCATGGGAAGAAGTATAAGGAAATGTGCCTCAGAGTGATTGCTAGCTCAGGAAGAGGGGTCATCTGATCAATAAATGGAGTTTGGGACAGAACAGGTTGATCACCTTTTACAGTCTGATCTATATAAACTGGGTCACTTATAAATATAAGCATTATACGTACAGTTCTGTGATTAATTGCTGAAATTGCAGCATTTTGTCATTTGGCTTTTTGTCACAAAGAAGAATTGGTTATATCCTGATGTTGCAACTATTTTTAGGTTATTGATAACTGGAGCAAACCAGATGGAACAGGGAAGACAGGAATAAAAGCCCACAGGATATGGTACAGATCTAGTGGAGACTGCTATGTGCAGGGTTGCACTTATCCAGGGAAGTGCAGAGTTTTCCATCACACTCCTGACTTGCACCTTGTAGATGTTAGGCAAGCTCCGGGGAGTCAGGAAGTGAGTTATTGTCTGCAGGGTTCCCAGCTTCTAACATCATTATCTCAGGGCTAGGAAGGACTCCTATGATGCCAGTCTAAGGGGGCATGGTTTCTTTGGAAATGCTGAAAGAATATCACACATTTTTTTGGTGGTGCTCCTCTTCAATGACACCCCTCCTCCACTTCCATATGTATCCAGACCAACTAAGCCCAGAGGAGCCCGTAAAGCCTGACAGGGTCTCTCCACTGCTGCTCTTGTCTTTATTGCCTGCTTTCCTCACTTATGGCAAATGCTTTGAGATCCCGTGACAGCCTATCTCAGCAGCCCCACCAAGCTGTATATGTCTGATCTGGCGGACTGTAAAAATGAATCCTGTTATGCTGCATCGGACAATGAATTATCTCCTATGGGAGTCATATCATCCTTCTGTATCACTTCTTGAAGGGTTGTTTTAAGAAATCAAACGTGGGAGATGAAGGACACAAATTGAAACCAACAAGATGAGGTTCTAAGTCATAATTGTGCAGAACATCATATTTCTGTACAACAGCATTACCTTACCTCAATGAGAGTTTTCTACGATGCAATCCCTGTTACTCCAATCACCAATGGCAAACCATGACAAAACCTGGCTTATATCTATCACATCCTCTGCTACAGCTGTCGAGGTAAAGATGACTGGGGAACAATATCCAGTTCCTAGCCAACAAGGAAAGTGTTTGAGAAGAGGAATGTTTTGATACAACGGATATTCGTGCAGGTTGATGGCGAGGGACTATTGTGATATTGCTGTAAGCTTAAGGTAAGTTTCATTGATCAAGTGGAAAAGTGAGAAAATATCTTGACAGATAGGGAAGGTTATAGCTGCAAGTATTGCTGGTAAGAGCAGTGCTGTGCAGGAGAAGGCTGAGGAATAGTTTGCACTTGAGTGAGCCACGTCGCTCACCTCTTCTGAGTTCACACTATTGAACCTTTTGCAGTACCAATATCCAGAACAATGGCAGCACATTCCTGCTGTTGACCTCCTCTGGCTCTTTCAGACATATTTTGTTATTTTCTGAATGTTAAATAGGCACTTGTCTGATTTCAGCAGTAACGTTATCAAAGGTCTGAATTGAAATTGCGTATATTATAGTAGACAGGCATAAGCTTGTTGGGGATATGCCATATGATTCCAAAATTTAAAATTTAACCACGTTGCTGCATCTGGAGATAGGGATGGGTTAAGATCAGTCTTTCTCTTTTTTACTGTCATAAGGCCGTCTATCAACACCATCCAGCAATAATCTCACAACACTGTGGGTGTGACATCCTTTATGAACCATTGACCATTTGATCTCTGCATGTCCTGCTGCCTCCTCATCAAAAGTGTTTTGTGCCTTCGTTTGTGGCATCTGATTAAATTTGCAAGTGTCCAGATCCTGTGACACAAGCAATTTCACTAAGCTTCTAAGCATTGAATTTCTTTATTTGGCAACATGCAAATATATTTTCTGAATCCAGTAGTCTTTCAAATGGTAGTGTGCAATAACAAATGGACACACTAGAAAAGACATACATAGCAGTGATATGTATTATAAAAAATATTCTCACAACACCGGTATTATGCATTGCATTGTTAATAATGTAAATGTGCTTCCATATCCTTTACGGCTCAATGTTGTGTGAAAATGGTTTTATCTTTCCCAATTAGCACCAAAGTGCATAACATATGGCTTCAAATTCTTTGGAAGCTCTCATATCTTTCAGTTAATGCCTCGATTCATCAATAAGATAGTCATGAGCTCTATTCTCTTATCTGAATTTAGAAGAATTTGGTGAAAAATGTGGAGTAATATTTTAAATCTATGGCCTGATCCAAGTTCAAGTCTTAATTTTGATCAGAGCCGATTGGCAGCTTGTGGTATTCAAAGTACAAAATGACGCACAGGAAATCATTTTGGCATTTTCAAGTGACTAAAAAAAGAAACAGACAAAATATGTCAGTAGTTCTCTAAGACATAAATTATCAAATTGCCCACTGAAACAGAAAGAGAAATCAGAAAGAGCTTTCAAACAGTTCATATTGTGTCGATTTTCAATATACAAAAAGGCTGGTAGATATTTGGAAATCTCTTCTATAACAGTAATGGAAGCTGGATCAGTTATTAATTTTCATTCAGAATTAGATGAATTTTTGTTAAGTAAAGGATATGGACCAAAGGCAGGTATACGGATCAAGACCATAGATCACTGTCATCTTAGTGAATGATAGAACAAACTCAAGGGGCTGAATGGTCTACTCTTGTTCCAATGTTTCTATAATATCCAATGATGCAAACATAACATACCTTTGAACCAAGTACCTCCTGTTGTTTCACTTGGCCACAGTTGCCAAGATATCGGCAACTTTATCTGAGGTCAGATGTAGCTACCCAATAGCAAACAGCATAAGGAACTTCTCTTTATGGGGTCCAGTCATTGTAAAGCCGGACACAGAGCTGCTCTAATTTCAGCCACAGGTAGCTACGATGACTGTACAGCTTAGAAGTAAAGTCCATTGATTTTGAAGGAGTTGGCATCTGAAAGTTGCCTACATTTTTATTTACAGGCCTATAGCAATACTGACCTATGAGAATGGTGTGATACATTGGCAGAAATAAAAACTCTCCTGGCAAACACGGGCCTAAGGATTAAAGTGCAACATCAAACTGTTCGTAAATGTTTACAAGAAATGCTCTCCTTTGGCACACAGTGAGAAGAACTATTCTAATGGGAATGGTGAGGTCATATCTAACTCTCCTGCTTGGAAACAGATCTACATGATCAAGTTAGCAAGGAGAAAAAGTTAAAAGAAGTCATAATAGATTTCAAACTCAATCAGAAGACCTACAGAAAAGGGGTAGCCACCTTTTGACATTTAAAGAATGAGAAAGACAAAGGAATTACTATTCTGTGGAGGAACAATATATCTATTTCTATGAAGAGCACACAGAGACTGCTTGATGTTAGTTACTAAAAGGATGCTTGTGAGGGATTGTGCTCCATTTAAAAATAATAAGGTAGAAGAGTCACGACTTTTGGAGATTTAAGCCAGTAGCAGTTGCCAAGGTGGGCCTAGCTGATAAAAGTTGGATCTGTAGGACTTAGACTCAGGGGAACGATTTTTGAAAGACTTTAGAGGTTTCAGTTTAATGTGACAGGGTAACTGAGATGGTTGGGAAATTGTGGATAATCTGGGATTTGTTCACGTATTGCTACATATCTGCCAGAAACGTGGACTAAAAATCAAACCTTGTTTGTGTTATCAAGATTGTGTTAGTTAATTAATGCAAAAGTACCTTCCCTTTAGTAAAAACGAAGTACTATGGATGATGCAATCCAAAATAAAAACAAAACATGCTGGAAAAAATTAGCAGATCTGGAGGCATTTGTGGAGAGAAAAGCAGACTTAATGTTTCAAAGAAGTCACATTGGACAGAAAGCTTTAATCCTGTTTTCCTCTATCTGCAGATGCTGGAAGGTCTGTTGAGTTTCTCCAGAATTTTCTACATTATTGATTCTTTGGCTTACTAAATGTCCATTAAGTAATGTTTGATATATTTTTGATTTTAGTTTGTTATTGCAGTAAAAGCTTTAAAATATGAAATCTTTTTTCTTTAATTCTGTCCAATGATTAAGGGGAAATTTGTCTATTTTCAAAAGTTGTCTGTCTGTACAAAGATTACAGCATTATTACTAAAATTAAGTGCCTTGTCCCATTGGACAGAGTATAACATAGATCAGTATAAAAGAAGGCAGCAGTGGTGTCATCTGATGTTAATCTGGATTAAGCAATTGCAAAGTAGGTTTATATTAGACTTAGACATTAAAACAATGTCAGCTTTCCAGTTTAGATCTATTTGCGACATTTTAAGCAGATATTAATAGTATATTTTATTACTTGTTGATGAACCTCTGAAGGTTGTGACAACAAGTGTTGAAAATATGACATTGAAGCTTGAAATGACACTACTGTTCTATCCAGAATTCAGTGCCAAATTCAGTGTATAATGGGGTAATGTGCCTAATGTGCACAGGCATCTTACAAAGAGTCGTGTTGCTCACAACGCAATTGTGTATTCTGTGTTCTGGTGTGGAAAGCAGAAATTAGCACTTCTGAGTTATTTCGTTTTTTGAGGGAAGGTAAGCACGGTCTGTTTGGGGTTTTGACTTCAATTTTTTTTGCTAACTTTACAGCACTATTGCTGATTAATGACATGGCTGGTTAATGAGATCTGGATATATTATTGGGCTAAGATTTGTTCCTACTTGGACTCAGGTGTCTAGTGAACAATTGCTTTAATTGGCAATGCAGTTCTATGTATGACAGTAGTACCTTATGCTGGCCAGCTGCTATGAGAAGAGAGAGACAGAGGGAGGGCATACACTCCAGATAAAAATATTGAATTTCTCTGCAGAAAGCATTGTTCCTAACATTGTAACCATGAATATCCATGTCAGTGAAAATTCTGGTTTACTAAATTTTAATGAAAATATTGCCACTGTTTTACCATTTGCAGCTGAAGAGTCACATTCTAAGATGCACCCAAAATTCTGTTAGAATGTTAGCTGCAAGATATGACTATCCTCAAAATAGTTTACATTTGTATGTGATAAGGCAGTAAGAGTGAAACCTGTTCTCTCTGAAATTCTATCACTTAACCACAACTTGCACTCAACTAAAACTAAACCTGTCAAAAAGAGGGAAAAATTACTTGTGTTACTTGTCAAACCAGGGACAAGTTAAATTCAGCACAGGTTTTAGCCAAAACATCAGCTTTCACTGGAGAACTCTCTTCACAGTCATTCTGCCTTTCATATCGGGATGTTCTTGTCCTTCTAGCCTTCCAAAGCTTCATATTTACTTCATTTTTTTTCATAAACACTGGATGTCTCAAAGCACTTTACAGCCAATAACGTACTTTTGAAGTCGAGCCAATGTTGTAATGTTGGACAATGTTGACCAATTTGCACAAGGCAAACTCTGACAAATGGCAACATGGTCTATCTGAACAGGCAGATGGGAACTCTTACTGACATCTCACTTAAGAGCCGGCATGACATACATCCCTTCTATACTATTTAGGAGTGTCAACCTGGTTCTTCGTGCTCATGCTCTGATGTAAGACTTGAACACAGAACCAAAAAGCTAACAGGCAAGAGGCCTAACAACTGAACCATACCTGATCTTTATCATGGCCCTTCTGATTTGCGTCTTGACAATAGAGGCAAAACACAAGCAAGAACAAGTAATTTATAGAGTCATCCAAGAGAAGGCTATACCAAAGAAAAAGAACAACCAGGAGTTGCTGTTCTACTGGAGTCCACGTACAATGTTGTTTACAGTGAAGTGCTGACAGATGGTCAATTGCGGAAAACACATATGCGTAGAAAGTGAACAAGACGTTAAGGTCCCGAAGCTCATGTTAAATTGGATCTTGAGGCTCATTTTAATAATTATGACTTCAGGGCCTATCATGCCTCTGGAATAACTCAACACTTTGTTCAATCTAATTTGAGCTAATTGTCTCATTGGAAGTGGCTCTAAGTCCAGTATCGGAGAGAGGCAGGGGAAGAGAATAAGACAAAGCAAATGGCTTGCAAAAGTCTAGAGCAATGCTGTGAGGTTAGGAAGTGCACTCATCGCTCCACATAAAGGTAAATGAAATCATCTTACATTTCAGTGCTGGCCTACAGCAACCGTAAGGGTCTTCTGTTATGTTATATGTGGACACAGGATCCTGAGAAGAGCAAGGATCACCCATAACTGCCAAATTTCTAGAAGGAGTTCAGCAGCAGATGTTAGACTTCATAAAAATATGCACAAAAGTCTGTTTTATCTGGCTGCCAGGCATACATGGAAGCCATTTTCAATAACATGGCACTGCTTGAAACACTGTCAGAGATCAAGATTAGAAATTTGTGTCCCAAAAGTGGTCCTCTTTGTGAGAATAGCAAGAATGTATATGTTAATAATATGATGATCACCACTTAATAATATTGTTTTATCCAAATATAAAGTGTGTACATGACACTGCTATACATGTACAGAGTTTTGGTGTTTACTAATTACATTTCAAACAGGGTTTCAAGACTGGACATTGTTGGAGAAATTAAATCTAAATACTTAAATGATAAAGTATTTTAAAATAGTTGATCACTGACGTTGCTATTAATATTGAGCTTAAAAATAAAGGAATAAACTAAGGAATTTACAACAAATTGTAAGTACTTTTTTTTGGTTGTTGTCACTGCAGGTATATCTTCATAAACATGGTGTGGTGACTCAGTGGTCAGCATTGCAGCCTTACAGAGGGAGGGACCTGGGCTCAGTTCCACTCTTGGGTGACTGTCTGTGTGAAGGGTGCACATTCTCCATATGTCTGTCTGGGTTTCTTTTGGGTGCTTCAAGTTTCCTCCCTCAGTCCAAAGATATGCAGGTTAGTTGGATTGACTGTGCTAAATTGCCTGTGGTTTCCAGGGAAAATGCAGGGTTAGACGGATAGGGTAAGGGCGGTGGGTCTACATGGCATGCTCTTCGGAGGGGTTGGTATAGAGTCGATGGGTTGAATTGCCCGCTTCCACAATGTAGAGATTCATTGATTCTATGAAACCAATGCAAAGTGTTCACTGACAGCTATGGAAAGTTTCACATGTTAGATGTTGTATAACTATAAACTCTAGTAAGTTTACAAGCCTGTGGAAGCAACTGTGTTGCTGCAAACAGCTCACACATCTCATAAAACAACTTATGTGCTACTCAGTACCAGGCCCTCAGGAATAACCCTGAGGTAAATGCTAGATAATTCTCCTTTGGCAGATTACAATCTTGCTGCTAATTTTTCAGTTGTCAGGTGGACTAGCACTCACAATTTTGAACACTTTTGTATTTGTTCATATACTGATGTGGCTGAGTGATAGGATAGCACTTTTATGTGACCTGCCACATGTGAAGAAAAAACAATTTCCCCAGTTTTAAATTAGGGCTAAAATCGCTCACTTGTATTTGCAAAAGCTATAATTGTTTTAGATAAACCATCTTCAAGTATTCAGATTCAAGTATAATAACTGCAAAACCGTTAATTTTTGCTAATGATATCCGGTTCAACAATGATTAATTTCTTATTCATTTTTTGGTGCAAATGAGCTGTTGTTATATGTTCAGTTATACAAATCCTTCTGAGTCATTTCTGAGGAAAATGAAAATGAGCCATACCCTTAATAAAGAATTTATGACTTGACATCCATACGTAACTGTAGTAATCCACCCAAATTCTCCAATTGTATATTGCTGGCACTAACACAGTGAATGCAGTTCAATCACTTGCATTTTCTCAGCTTTTCACGGAATTACATCTAACAATTGTGAAACGTGCATTGTTGAGAAATAGGACCAGCAGAAGACTAATTGTCTTGTTGACTGTATGCAACTGTTCAATAACATCATGGCATATCATTTTCCCACCCATTCTCCTCTTTTGATTCCCTGAGGTACCAAACATGTATCCATTCCAGCCTTAAAAATGTACCCCTCTGGGATAGAGAATTCCAAATGCTCACAAACCCTTGAGTGAAGAAATCTCCCCTTATTCAGTCCTCAGCAAAAAAATGAGGATTTGGTACTGATCTTTGCGGAACACCAATTTGCCAATCGGAAAATCCTCATTTATCACTACTCTCTGCTTGTTGCCCCTTAAACAATTCTCTATCCTTGCTAATATAACATATACCTCCAAAACCTTGGCTCTTCGTTTGTATATTAACCTTTGGTGAAACATCTGTTGAATGCCCTGTCAAAGCCCAAGAAGACTGCAGATACTGGTGTCAATTTATCTGTCCTAATAGTTACATCCTTAAAACACACTAATAAATTTGTTCAATAAAATTTCCCTTTTATAAATCATATTAACTTGAATGAAGCATAGGATGCTTTTCTAAGTGCATTGTTAGAATCTTTTTAAGGATAGATTCCTGTCGCTACCCAATGACGGATATTAGACAACTGGCCTGTAGTTCCCTGTTTTGTCTCCCCCACCATTCTTGAGTAACTGTGTTACATTTGTTAACTTCCAGTCTGCTGGGACCACTCCAAAATTTAGAGAATTTTTGAAAGTGCATCAACTACCTTTGCAGCTAACACTTTTAGAACCTTAGGAAGTAACCAATCAGGTCAGTGGGAGCTTTGTCATATTTTAGTCCTTTGATATTCTCCAGCACTAATTCTGCATTGATATTAACATTCCTAACTTCCTCTTCTTACTATCCTCAGATGTAAAATCTTCTGGGGGCCCCTGTGGAACTTTTAGAAGAACAGCAAGGGACCTCAATCTGGCAGGGAGCAAATAAAAGGTCCTCCAATGGCAGGTTTCAAGCTTGGTGTTAAGTTCTCAATTGTCATGTGGATTGGCATTTATAGTCTTAAACATTTCTGTCTTCATTAATGTGCCAAGAATATTTATTAATGAGAAGCCACGTAGAATAGTGTTCATGGGCACAAATTCTGTTTGGCATAATTGGAGAGCGTGTGTTCACAAACCCAATTAACGTATAATATATTTGACAAGCATTTTGACAGGGATTTGGGGGAGATGCTGGGGGTACAAACTCTTGACCAGGTTAATCAGCTCATAAGAAGTTTCAGGCATATGTGGTCTTGTGTGGTGTTCCTAGATGCTTGTCATATAAGGGGCAAAGCCTGACTGCATCAATTCGTTCATGAAGTGACCCAGTTATTTGGCATCTTATTTGTTGTTTATGAATGTTTACAATGTAAGAGATGAAGTCTCGCCAGATTAACCAGCCTTCCCAAGCGAGGTAGCCACATTTGCTAATTCTAGCAATCCTGACCGGAGTGTGAATGCCAGTTTTAACTCAAAAGGGGCTCAACTTAAAAGAATCAAGTCAGACACAAAGGAACAGTAGAGATTGAAACATAAAAGGTTTGGGGACACTGGAAGGATCCTGAATATGTACAGATGAAACTAGGATATAGAAAGGAGAATAACAGTGATAGAAGCAAGGAGAGTTAAGACAGTGGGAGTTGCAGATTTAAGGAGGGGAATGCCGTAGG
Organism: Stegostoma tigrinum; assembly: GCF_030684315.1. Classification (NCBI taxonomy): domain Eukaryota; kingdom Metazoa; phylum Chordata; class Chondrichthyes; order Orectolobiformes; family Stegostomatidae; genus Stegostoma; species Stegostoma tigrinum. The sequence goes on from NC_081362.1 coordinate 43,529,018, forward strand.
GTAACACAACGTGCTGGGAATGGAGAAACAGCAGGTACATTTGTCACCATTAAACTGGGAAAGGTACACAAATAGCTATATCTCACTGTTCAATAAGCCATCAGAAAATGCATAAATACATAAAATCCCACCAAGACTACCAAAACGACCAACTTGTTTGACTAACTGCTACTCAGGACAAAAGCATTCAGGTCAGGTTACTCCAGCAAAAGTAATAATATCTCAATTTAATTTAACAGGCTTAACTGCAATGAAGGCAGCAAAAAGAAAGGATTTCTATTGTGTGCAACTTAAAGAATACCCCTTTTAAAACCCCAATTACTCACACACACAATCACAATTTAAGATAGGCAAAAGCCAAATGGTTTAACACATGTGCCCATGGTGGGAAAAATGTAGACGTAAACCAAATTCTGAAGATTGAAATTCCAAGCCACAAAGTGGGAATTTCTTTTTCTATAATGATAAAAAGCTGTTGTCTGTCCAGTGACAGTCATCATTTGACTCAATAGTTGATCGGGTGACCTTAGATTTACCTTGCAGAAATTCTTTCCATGGGTTTTCAGCAGGCTCTGGCTGTACAGAATTATCTGCTCCTCAAGGCACTTACACCTTTTCCAACATTCTGCAGCTCAAGCAACTGATATCTGTTGACATGCAGAAATTCCTCAACTCAAAAAAAGTTCTTAGTTCATTTCTATCTCAAAAGCTCCCTTTTTGTGCTTCCAAAAATCTGTTCAGTTTAACAACATGCAGCAATTGATGTTCAAGTTGTGAAACGTTACTGTTATTCCAATGACAGTAGTTGAACTTCTGCTTCAGCCCCCAGTTCCAAAAACTGACAAATATGTAATCTCTTACATGCCTCCATGCTTATAGAAAATGATATGCTGTATTTAAATGCATTTCACTTCCAAGTGAACTAAACACATACTCAGTCCCAAAAAAATTGCAATTGTTCACTCTTGCAAAGTTGTAATATAGTACTTGATCAATTTCTTGGCATGTACATTCTAAAATTTTAAACTATTTCAGTACATGCACATTCTTGATAATGTATCAGCTAGGACATTATCTTGTCCAGAAATGTAAATACATTTTACATTCAATGCTTGAATCAATAAGCACTATGTCATAATTTTGCATTTTAGAATTCCTACAGTGCAGAAAGAGACCATTGCGTTCATCGAGTTTGCACCGATCATGTTAAGGCCATCCCACCCAGACTCAGTCCCCTTCCCTATCCGTGTATCTGCATTTACTATGACTAACCTGCAATCCCTGGACACTATGGGGCAACTTAGCATGGTCAATCCACTTAACCTGCACATCTTTGGAGTATGAAAGGAAAATGGGGCACCCAAGGAAACCTACACAGACATGGGGAGAACACACAAAAAGTCACCTGAGGTTAGAATCAAACCCAGATCCCTGGCTCTGTGAGGCAGCAGCGGACCATGGAGCCACCGTGTCACCCAATAGATTTTGAGTCTCTTTTCTACAAAAAATAGCAAATATATTAGTGTCTTTTTGCAACCATGGCACACATATACCTCAAAACCTAGAAGAGACAATAATCATTCCAAATTCCCTTTCTCCACACTAGAGTATTTCTTTTGGTAGTGGTTTAATTTCTTAGACTTCTACTTCTATTTCTCTGTTCTTAATTTATCGTCTTACAATAGCACTGCAGCTGTCCACGAGTCACCAGAATCAAGTGCCCTTTTGAAAGCTTTCTGTAAAATAAAGGAAGCTGAAACTTGTTCATTAATTAGGTTCGCTTTTGCTTTTCAAAGGCTGCTAGGCACATCATTGACAGTAAAATTCCTTTTGTGCTTTTGTTAAAAACCTGTTGAAGATGCAGCTATTGTGCTAATATTAGGCACAAATCTTTGACAAAAGTCATAAAATCACCAAAATCACTTGATTTTCCATTTAGTTTTGGAAAAATGGATTTCTATTAGAACTTCCATTCTGACTAGTATAAAAACATCCAGCCCTTGACCTATGAAATGTCAAATTTAAGTTATCTTTTTTTTACAAATTCATTCTTGTTGAGAATTATAGGTTAGCTAACCATAGTTCCTTAACATTTTTCTAACTGCTTTACATGCTATTTCTTTGGTTTTACAGTACGTTATTACATTGTCTAAATAAACTAGAAATTTGGCACTTTAACTATGACTTGATTCATAAGTCTTTGGAATATAGCTGGAGCATTTGTAAACCCAAATGACATCACTTGTCTCAGTGTAACAAAGGCTGATACTGTCTCACTTTTTGATGCTAATTGTACTTGCTAATTGTACTTTTGATGCTAATTGTACTGGTCAATAGGTCAATGTTGGAAAGAAATGAAGCACTACAAGCCCTATCAATATAATATTATAACCAAGGAATTAGAAATTATCTGATTTTGGAACTAATGCTACCTGTGAACTCTAACTGCTTTGTTTAGATTAAATCTGGGAATTATTTTTAGCATACATTGCCTCTTAATTTTTACTCAGGTTGTTTTTCCAAGCTTAACCAATAAAAATATTGTTTAATCGCATGAAACATAATCTAACTGTCCCAGTATTTCAGTATTGGCTGCTCAAATTATGGGTTTGCTATTTGTGAAATATCCCTCCTTCTGCCTTTGTTTTACTGTACCTGTGACCTTCCAGTATTCCAATCACAACACATTGGCTAGTCCTTCTTTTCTTCCCTGTGTTTATATTTCTTTAACATGCTCACACAACATAATATTTTTCTTCCTGTGATCAGAAGAATTTATCAGCAAAGCCACTTCTTGTACTTCTAGCTACCTTGTCTGGACCACTGAATCTCACTTTCATAGGTTCAAATTGTAAAGTCAATCAAGCCAACATTCATCTCCAGAATCAATTATCTTATACTAGTGAAATCTTTTGTTTGTCCATTCTTTCCTGTTTGCCTGTGAAGTTTTCAAATGCCCCTTTGTAAATGTACATGTCCGTACAAGCCTCTCAAGTCACACGAACATATAATCCAACCTTGGGTTTGATCTTGTTGACTATAATATCTCTCCTTTTAATTGACATTTTAACTGACATTTAATCTCATGACCCAGGATCAATTCAACTGGACTCAACCTAATAGATTCATTGAGGTTAATAAAATGTGAGGCTGGATGAACACAGCAGGCCAAGCAGCATCTCAGGAGCACAAAAGCTGACGTTTCGGGCCTAGACCCTTCATCAGAGAGGGGGATGGGGTGAGGGTTCTGGAATAAATAGGGAGAGAGGGGGGAGGCGGACCGAAGATGGAGAGAAAAGAAGATAGGTGGAGAGAGTATAGGTGGGGAGGTAGGGAGGGGATAGGTCAGTCCAGGGAAGACGGACAGGTCAAGGAGGTGGGATGAGGTTAGTAGGTAGATGGGGGTGCGGCTTGGGGTGGGAGGAAGGGATGGTTGAGAGGAAGAACAGGTTAGGGAGGCAGAGACAGGTTGGACTGGTTTTGGGATGCAGTAGGTGGAGGGGAAGAGCTGGGCTGGTTGTGTGGTGCAGTGGGGGGAGGGGACGAACTGGGCTGGTTTAGGGATGCAGTGGGGGAAGGGGAGATTTTGAAGCTGGTGAAGTCCACATTGATACCATTAGGCTGCAGGGTTCCCAGGCGGAATATGAGTTGCTGTTCCTGCAACCTTCGGGTAGCCTCATTGTGGCACTGCAGGAGGCCCATGATGGACATGTCATCTAAAGAATGGGAGGGGGAGTGGAAATGGTTTGCGACTGGGAGGTGCAGTTGTTTGTTGCGGACTGAGCGGAGGTGTTCTACAAAGCGGTCCCCAAGCCTCCGCTTGGTTTCCCCAATGTAGAGGAAGCCACACCGGGTACAGTGGATGCAGTATACCACATTGGCAGATGTGCAGGTGAACCTCTGCTTAATGTGGAATGTCATCTTGGGGCCTGGGATAGGGGTGAGGGAGGAGGTATGGGGGCAAGTGTAGCATTTCCTGCGGTTGCAGGGAAGGTGCCGGGTGTGGTGGGGTTGGAGGGCAGTGTGGAGCGAACAAGGGAGTCACGGAGAGAGTGGTCTCTCCGGAAAGCAGACATGGGTGGGGATGGTAAAATGTCTTGGGTGGTGGGGTCCGATTGTAGATGGTGGAAGTGTCTGAGGATGATGCGTTGTATCCGGAGGTTGGTGGGGTGGTGTGTGAGAACGAGGGGGATCCTCTTTTGGTGGTTGTGGCGGGGGCGGGGTGTGAGGGATGTGTTGCGGAAAATGCGGGAGACGCGGTCAAGGGCGTTCTCAATCACTGTGGGGGGAAAGTTGCGGTCCTTGAAGAACTTGGGCATCTGGGATGTGCGGGAGTGGAATGTCTTTTCGTGGGAGCAGATGCGGCGGAGGCGGAGGAATTGGGAATAGGGGATGGAATTTTTGCAGGAGGGTGGTGGGAGGAGGTGTATTCTAGGTAGCTGTGGGAGTTGGTGGGCTTGAAATGGACATCAGTTACAAGCTGGTTGCCTGAGATGGAGACTGAGAGGTCCAGGAAGCTGAGGGATGTGCTGGAGATGGCCCAGGTGAACTGAAGGTTGGGGTGGAAGGTGTTGGCGAAGTGGATGAACTGTTCGAGCTCCTCTGGGGAGCAAGAGGCGGCGCCGATACAGTCATCAAGGTAACGGAGGAAGAGGTGGGGTTTGGGACCTATGTAGGTGCGGAAGAGGGACTGTTCCACGTAACCTACAAAGAGGCAGGCATAGCTGGGGCCCATGCGGGTGCCCATGGCCACCCCCATAGTCTGTAGGAAGTGGGAGGAGGCAAAAGAGAAGTTGTTGAGGGTGAGGACGAGTTCGGCTAGGCGGATGAGGGTGTCGGTGGAGGGGGACTGATCGGGCCTGCGGGACAGGAAGAAGCGGAGGGCCTTGAGGCCATCTGCATGCGGAATGCAGGTGTATAGGGACTGGACGTCCATGGTGAAGATGAGGTGTAGGGGGCCAGGGAATTGGAAGTCCTGGAGGAGGTGGAGGGCGTGGGTGGTGTCACGGACGTAGGTAGGGAGTTCCTGGACCAAAGGGGAGAAAATGGAGTCCAGATAGGTGGAGATGAGTTCGGTGGGGCAGGAGCAGGCTGAGACGATGGGTCGACCAGGGCAGGCAGGTTTGTGGATTTTGGGAAGGAGATAGAAACGGGCCGTGCGGGGTTGGGGAACAATGAGGTTGGAGGCTGTGGGTGGGAGGTCCGCTGAGGTGATGAGGTCGTGAATGGTGTTGGAGATGATGGTTTGGTGCTCGGGTGTGGGGTCATGATCAAGGGGGCGGTAGGAGGTGGTGTCGGAGAGTTGGCGTCTGGACTTGGCGATGTAGAGGTCAGTGCGCCATACTACCACTGCGCCACCCTTGTCTGCGGGTTTGATGGTGAGGTTGGGGTTGGAGCGGAGGGCTGCCCATTCTGCAGGGGAGAGGTTGGAGTGGGTGAGAGGGGTGGAGAGGTTGAGGTGGTTAATGTCTCGACGGCAGTTAGAGATGAAGAGGTCGAGGGAAGGTAGGAGGCCTGGGGGTGGTGTCCAGGAGGAAGACTTAGGTTGGAAGCGGGTGAAGGGGTCAGTGGAGGGAGGGTTGGGCACCCGGTTGAAGAAGTAGGCGTGGAGGCGGAGGCGGTGGAAAAACTGTTCTATGTCCAACCGTGACTGGTATTCGTTGATGTGTGTTTAAAGGGGGACAAAGGTGAGCCCCTTACTAAGGACTGACCATTCGTCCTCAGTCAGTGGGAGGTCTGGGGGGATGGTGAAGATGCGGCAGGGCTCAGTGTGGCTGTCTTCACTGGGGTTGCTGGCTGTGGAGGTTGTGGGCGGAGCGATGAGGTCGTCGGCCGTGGGCGGGGTTCCGTCGGCGTCGGCCGTGGGCGGGGTTCCGTCGCCGGTTGGAGGAGCGGGGTGGGCGGCAGCAGCTGCGGTGAGGGTGGTGTGTGAGGTGTTGTACCTGGAAGTGGAGGTGGTGACTGCAGCAGTGGTCCCGGAAGTGGTGTGGCCGGCGGAGGCGGATGTGACGTCATCGGTGGGGTCTCCGGCCGTGTCCTCATGGTCAATGGCGGTGGGTGCATGGTGGGGGAGGGGCAGGGATAGACTCGGGATTTGGGAGGCGCAGGAATCCTGTTGTGGGTGGCAGGGGCCCGTGAGTTTGTTGTACTTACGATTTTTGGTGTCCAGTAAAGCTGAGTGAAACTGGGTGTTCAGTCTGTGGATCCTGCGGAGGATAAAAAACAGCAGAGGTCCTTTGCAGGTCTGGGAGAGGGAGGCTCTGAGCTGGGGCAAGCTGGATAGCAGTGCCTGGAGGTGCCGGCGCATGGCTGCGAGTGTCTGTTTCAGGACTCGCAGGGAGAAACGCTTCTGAAGGGTCTAAATATTCTGGGTGTAGAGGTGGTCACGGTTGGGGCCAAACTGGGAAGTCTGAAATGTGGACTGTAGTCCCTTGGGGATGATCTGGTTCCGTAGGCAGGTGCTGAGGAAGGTGAGATTCATTGAGGAGTCTCTTGTAACAAAGAGTAAGAAATCTAATCCTTTGCCCAGTCCTGTGGGTGACAATGCCTATAGACTTTAATCATTTCAGAGATAGTAGGAACTGCAGATGCTGGAGAATCTGAGATGACAAGGTGTAGAGCTCGATGAACACAGCAGGCCAAGCAGCATCAGAGGAGCAGGAGGGCTGACGTTTCAGGCCTAGACCCACTGAGCCTGAAACATCAGCCTTCCTGCTCTCTGATGCTGCTTGGCCTGCTGTGTTCATCCAGTTCTACACCTTGTTATCTCAGACTTTTTTCATTGTTTGAGAGTCTAATGTCATTTCTTCAAATTTCATCTCATGTGGATGGAGTAGTTTACAACTGTTTTATACATTTTATAGATTGCTGACTATGTCTTGAAAATTTTAGACATATTGCTAGAACTTTGGTCTGATTGTATTTCAGTTAATACTCTATAATAAGGAAAATAACTGTGCTATATTTCCTCCATTTTCTACTCTGTAATTGTCCTTAAGAATAGCTTCTAGAAATTGACAACTTTCATTTTGGGCAATGGTCCCATGCAACCGACTAGCACCTGACTTAATAGTCTTCATGAACTGATATAGATACTAAAGGTGCCAATGTGATGTTGAGGTTGCTCAATGACATGTATGGCATGTTTTACAAAATTGTATGATGTCCTCATGAAGTCATGTCCATTTAAAATACCAATTTGTTGATGCTTGGATTTTCCATATTCCGACATGTCCTGCCATCGGAATTTTATATGCGAATTAGAATATTTCTTAATGATAATTGGGCAATTCAACTACTTGGCAAGCAACCATCTTTTCCTCAACCACAGGTCTACGATGATGTCTCGACTTCCTCATTAGAACTCTACCCTTTGGATAATAGCATTTTGAAATTCCTTCAGCCTCAGCTTCAACATGATTTTTCATGATGGGCTTCGTTTAACCTTTTTTAGCTATGGCCACCACATAGTGGAATAATGCCTGGAATGTGTTCCTGAAATATGTTCTGTTTAACCTTTTGTGATAATGGATAAAACTATAACTTCGACTTCAGAGCAATCCTTCCCAGGAATATGTAAAATCCATCCAAAGATAATTTCTTAACAATTCCTACTATCACCATTCCAGACAAGTCACATTCAAATTTAAGTTGATACATTGGTTCTCGCTTGTACTCCCCACTTATCTGTTTACTAGCGCCTTAGCTTACGTTTCATGCTCTAGATCCTTCTCCAGAAAAAGAGATTGAATAACTCCTGTGTCTCTTAATACAGTTACAGCTTTCTTAACACTCTGTAGTTTATCCAATCAGAGTTTTGTTGTCAGACTGAACTTCCTTCACTTAAAAAAGTGAATTTCCTTCATTCCAACTAATATTTCAGTTTATAGTTCCAAAAAAATGTGAAATAGATGGTCTCTCACAAATTGAATAAGGGGCAGTGTAAATCTTAGGCCGGACAGGGGGATTTGCATGGAATGGGATAGAATGAAAAGCAGAAATATCAAGGGCGATGGTGAAAGGCAAATAGTCACAAGGGGATATTGAATAATGATAAAGCGAATACCAGACAAAAGGAAATGTTCATCTATGGAGATGAAAGAGAAAGTGTCATGTAGACTTGAACTATAGAGAATAAATGAACCAAATAATAAATTTTCAACCACTGTCTCTCTTTAGTTGTCTGGCAAAAGAAGACCTCACTAAGAATACACTTTAAAAATAGAAATGGCTTGAGAACTGTTTACATCTGCTGCTTTGCTTGCAAACGCACCCAGCCAAGGGAATTGCGATAGAATCCGAAAAGTACTATTGCACGACCAATCAGTTAAGGGGAAGAACTGAAGGAACGTAGTCATTACAGAATAAACAGTGAATATGTTCCATCAACTCAAACAATAGCATCCCAACCATGAGAGCGAGTAAGAACTGCCGAGGCTAGTGTCTGAAATAACACAGTGTGGAGCTGGATGAACACAGCAGGCCATGCAGCATCGGAGGAGCAGGAAAGCTGATGTTGCAGGTCATGACCTTTCTTCAGAAAAGCTTTCCTGCTCCTACTGTCTTCTTCCAGCTCCACACTGTGTTATCTTTACCATCCCAAACATGTTCTGTGATTCATTTAACTTTGAAAGTAGGAGCACTGAAAGTAGTCATGGTCGTCATTAGGGGGACATAAAGGCATGCAGGAATATTTACAGGCCCATTTATCTGATAGAAATGGAAATGTAAACATTAGGCAGCTTGGCATCTACAATCTTCATTTTCCTGGCCAAAAGTAGGTTTCATGTGGGCTCTGCCTGTATGAATCGAACATAGTTCGGAAGGGGTATTTATCTATTACAGAAAGGTACAGTGGCTAAACCATGCTGATTGGCTGCTAAAACCCAGTCAACAAGCTTACATTTTCTCTTTGCAGAGACTACGGTCCTCCCTGAGGGTAGCAGAGAGTGATAGCATCAATGCTCTCTGTACTGCTTCACATGATGCACAATGTGAGAATGCACTGTGAGCAGTGCCCTTCAAGGCCATCTACAAGGAAAACATAAACATTAACAGACTAAAATAGACACACACAGCCTGTCACACAAAGAGTTATATTTGTGTCAAGTTTCAGGTTGTACAGTGCTTGACACTAGTGCACCCAGAAAGGCTTCAATATTGTTTAGTCTTCCTTTTCCTACTGCTGCTGACTTGGTATTACCTTGGCAGCTTCAGGAAGTTTGCAGACTGCTTTGCCAGCTTACATCAGATGATATTGGTGGGTGTAGAGGTTTGCAGTCAACTGGGGGTCGTCTGCAAAGATGCAGGTGTACTCCCTTCAGCCTGACCTAATTTCTGCATTTGGGTTTTTGCTTCAGGGGAGGTTGTGTGCTAGAGAGATAGATAGAGAGAGAGAGAGAGAGAGAGAGAGACATTGTTGCTTGTTTTTGTGAAAATACAATAAAATGTGTATAAGTTGTCTCAAAAACAACACAATTTAATTACATTACTTTGTCACTTTCCTTTTACTCTCAGTACAGGAATGGCCTGCCTTATCTCAATCCCTTTCACGTTACTTGTCTTTCTCCTCAACTGTGCATTTTTCTGTGCTGCTTTCGAGATTTGGAGCAGTGCAAGTATCACTTGGTGACAAACCTAGTTGGAAACATGCTAGGAAAGTGAAGGAAAGTGTCTCATTGAATTGTACTAAATTCTACAACGTTTAATTAGAGATGCACAGAAGGCAGTTTTCAAACATAAGGCTCTGAAGTGTCTTGAGATGACAATCCATGTTGGCATCTATTGCTCCTGATCCCTGTTAATGTGCAATGGCACCTTCTTCCCCATTGATTGGATGGAGTGAAGTGTCGAGATCACTCAAGTCCAATTTGCCCAATGAGTGAATGAATACATCCATTGCATGAGTCATGACATTAAAGTCTGAATAGATATTTGGCAGAATTTGATTGTTCTGCTGGAAAAAAAAACTAAAATAAAGCATCCTGAGGGTACACATGTGACACAATCTCATTATAGACAGAACCTGAACATTGTGAAATATATTTCTTCTTTATATCATCCCCTGACTGATTAACTGTAATTTTAGCTGCAATTATAAGGTTATCTTTTATTTCTCACACAATGCCACATTTCTGTCTGAAGGATTGTTGCTCTCTCCCAAGTGGCCATCATAGCATAAAATCTTACCATGTTTGAGTGTGGGGGCATTGGATGGTGTGAAATCTTCCAACATTAACGATTATTCCACAATGAGAAAAGGTAAAGAAAGAACAAACCAAGGCATTGCATTTCCATTTAAGAATAATTAGGGGCTTCTTGATTTTCCAGCATCAACACATTTACAGTCAATGAAAGTGACATCACCTAATTCAGTTTATTGGAAGCTGATGTCAATTATGTCCTGTCTGACTTGGTGAGCCCATTGCTATGACACTTTCTCATACTAACTCTGATGTTTCTGCTGATCAAAGCCCTCATCTTCCTCCTCAGAAAGATGCTGCTGCTCTCGCAGCTCCTCATCCTCCATCACTTTTCCTTTTTGCCAGCTCCAGTTATTCAGGACACAGCACACAAAGATTATGCAGTGTACTCTGTTGTATACACAAGGAAGTCTGAGTCTGTTCAAGCATTGGAATCTCATTTGAAAAAGTTATCAATTGCCCCTAGATGACCCACATGGAAGAATATGCTGCATTGAATTTATGCTCAGATTCATTCAAGGAATTACTTAATAACATCATCAGCCAAGGTTGGAGAAGGTAGCCATTGGCTCCAGCAGCCATCCTTGTAAGGCATCTGGCCCTCAAAATGGAAGACTCCAACAGAAGACACACTCTGTGACTGTATCCCATGAAATCCTCTTGTAGTGGCAGTATGCACCTTTCTTATCTAGGGGATGAACCATCGATGACAAAAGGTCTGTGATCATTCTGCACTTTCTCCACATCATGAGGTGGCCTTTTCTCCTTCAAAATTGTCATTTTGAGGTTGTTCAGCAGGTCTACCACATCAGTTCTGAGCTTCCCCACATTCCTATCTTACAATTCTTCTTCTTATTATTGTTTAAATCTTTATTTTCTCACTTTTCCCCGTGAACCTCAGGGCTAAGGCTTTGGGATGCCAAACATAGAGAGGTATTGTGGTCCCCATACCATCTAAGCCTCCTTCAGAGTAACAATCTGCTTTGTATCCTATTCCGAAACATGTCAAACCCACCTCAGCAGTGGCACCTGATGACCACAGCTCCATCCCTTGACTTCCAGCACACAGAACTCCAGGCCTGGTAGTGGCCCTTCCATAAATCACCAGTAATGGCAGCAATGGGCTGGTGATGGACCAGATCCCTGACTGATCTCCGTGCAATTCTCCAACTGACTTTTTAATGATCTCCAGACTGCTTGGTTCATTGCATTGATTATCCAACTCCGTAGAGATGGATCCCATGCTTCTGTTTGTCCAAGAGGCAGACTGACTGTGCCAAAGCCCTTGGACTGAGATACAATTATGCCTTTGACTGACTGTAATGGCCCACCCTGACCCCCCAGAGTCCCCCTGGAATAGACTAAGGAATGTTCTTCTTGGAATTGCAGACGTGCCCTCTTTGCTGTAGAACAATGTGTTTGCGATATGTTTGCTACATAAGCAGCTGGCACCTGCTTTAGTTATGGCACTGATTGAGCTCAAAGTTGTGCAGCAACATTTCAACCATTTCAGCTGTTCATTGCAAACATGACATGCCACATGGCTTTCTGGCTGGGCTGAAATGCAAGGCAAGTGGAACTTTTGAGCCTGTAAGTTCTCAATGACATGGTATTATGCAAAAGGATAAGACCAGGCAGAGATGCAGTCAGCTTTCAAGTAAGCACAAACTGAATGAGTTCTAAGAAAGTAAACTAATGTCCCAATGCACAAGATGGATACCTGAACCTCCCTGTAAAGCAGAATGGAAGTAACGCTGCAATATAAGGTATCAGTGAGCCGCAAAGTACAACTGCAAAGTGGAGATCTGTCTTATGGAATTATATTTTCTCATCACTGAGAATGGAAAACCTAGATTCTCTATGTATTTTGCTAATTGTCTCACCCACTTGCATTTCATCCAGGTGCTGGGTGAATTCTGTCAAGGATTTTTTGCTGTTGCTTGTTTTACTATCTTATTTGTATCCTCCTACCTCCAGTGCAATTTCCTCGTTTGACTTTCTTGTGACTGGCCTATTTATGCTTTCTTCTAGGATTCCAGCCCAGTTTAAATGGGCGTTCTCTTAAATGAGCCCCTGGCCCATATGAAATAGAACCTATCTTATTGGCATCTCTTCCAGGCATGCATTCACCACCCTAATCCATTTGTCCCTGCAGTAATTTGAATGTAACTTAGGCAATAACCCAGGGAATAAACCCTTGATTTCTGCGCTGCAATTTATTTCCTGATTCATGCTATTGTCTGAATAGAACCTTTTGCTTACTCTTCCCCATATGGTTAGTCCCAACATGAGTTTCAATGCTTGGATCCTCACCAATAATTGTTCTAGTCAATTTGAAATGCCTCGCATCTTGGCATATGTTGGTGAAGTGCCATATGGAATTCTTGATCCTGCTTAAAAAGAATGCTACATGTTCGCTTAATTATTGAGTTCCTTAGAATCACCACATTATGCTTCACTTTCGTTTTGCCTTTTCCTTCTGTGACAGCCTTGTGTTCCCAGTTCCCATGGTATGCTATCCTTTCAATTGTTTTTAATCTTTATCCTTGCTTGTAGCTATATTTTGTACCTGTTGGGTAGGATCAGTTTTTGCAGGTCCTCATTGTATACATCATTTCGGTTCCTTTTACCCAATATATGATCATTCACAGTAACTCAGTTCTGGACCTGGTCAGTGCTACTGGGTATAACCAAAGTCTGAAGTAAACTGTCCAGACACGGCTGTTATGTTGTCGGATTATTTCCAAATACTTGCAAAATATAAAATCAGATGCATCAGAATACACTTGAATATGTCATTTAATTTTATCAAAACATACACATAATTTTAGTTATTTGTTAAGAGAAAACTAAAACACTTTAGTTAAAAACTGAGAGAACTGAAGCTGCTGTAAGTCAGAAACAAAAATAGAAATTGCTGGAAAAGCTCAGAAGTTCTGGCAGCATCTGTGAAGAGAACGCAGGAAGGGTGACCAGACCTGAAATGTTAATTCTGATTTCTCTTCAGTGGTGCTGCAAGAATGGCTGAGCTTTTCCAGCAAAACACTTTAGTTATTTTTTCATTGAAGTACTGAAGGTAGCTACTGATCATGTCTACAGGTTAGTTGCGATATGATACCTTAATATATTTAGAGTCTATTGTACTGTAAAGTTCTCAGTATGCATATTGTCATAAGAGGATTTCACATTGTTATTTATGGCTGACAGGTCTTTAAATTCAATTTTTAATCCAGAGAATTTCCATGAAGTGAGTTTGCCCAGTATAGTTTTGATGTATAAAACAGATCTAAAAACACAATGGCTGAATCATTTGGACATAATTGAGAGTTGAACCCTTCAGGCCCCCTGGAATTAAAAGATTTTCTTTCTATAAAATCCTATAACCTTTTAAAAAGCGTCTGCAAATCTTTTTGTAAATCTTAGCACAGGTAATTCTCTCAGTGCCCACTTGTAATTTGAAGAAATTGCAATTATCCATGTATGAAATGCATGAGATTTTGAGAATGTCACACAAATTCCCCTTGGACTACATGCTCTGAGGATGATAGGGAGATCAAAAGTTCTCCAGCAATTTACAAGTCTGGGGTTTAGTGAGGTAAGTAGGTTTCCATTTGGAATATTATAACACCATCCTAATTCTTGTAATGTATTAATCCTACCTTGCCATCCACAGAATGTAATTCTAAAAAAAAGGTATGCTATATGGTAGCTGTTTGGCAGGGTTACACATTTAAAAGGAATAAAGGTTGTCATTCATCTTTAAATAAATAAAAGGCCAATTCATTAAATCATATTCTCAGAAATTGTGCACATTGAAGCCATGTTTTTCACAATATTTTTGAAATTGTATGGAAGTTTGGAGAAAACTAGGTATTATATTTTTGAGTAAAAGAATCACATCCCCAGTTCCTTAAAATGAAACTGTTTGAATTCTAGTGAAGAATACATAAAAATGTATTTTTCTACTACTTCAATAGGTCTACCAATCCTTCTGTTAAAAGAAGAGACAAAGAAATTTCATATGAATGTATTAAGCATTCATATAACAGTATTCTTAGAGCCTAAACTCAAGGCAGTAAAGTGTTGTTATCAGACAGCATGCCATTTCTGTGTTACGATGATGAGCCATTATATTGCAGAAAACCTTTTCTCTTTCAGTCTGTCAATGCATTTTGGTGAGTTCAGTTTAAATTTTGAGATTGTTAAAAAAATGCAAGAAGCCTAACCTGACAATTCGATAACAATTAAGCTGCAAGTGGTTTATAAATAGAGTGACTATTGCAATACAAACTGTGATTTATAGTTATTCATTATTGCACAGGACATTTAAAATTATGAGAAGTAAAATATAGCTGCATGATTTTAAATGTAAAATGTATCTTGCATGAGTTCTCAGCACTGTCACTTTGAGTAACGCATTTCTCACAATATTGATTGCTTTTAATTTTAATACTGTCTCTATGAAATAGGGGAATATTTCATAAAATATTTCATACAGATGATATTAACATATGTGGTGTAAATTTAATAATTTGATGGCTGCAGTCACATCTAAGGTGTTTGAATAAGAGTTATTAAATTTTCTATAGTTCAATACCTTTTTCAAATATTCTTTTTTTTTCGGCAGAAAACTATTAGAATGATTTTCAAAGATTCAGGATGAAACGATTATTTGATTTTCATTGTCATGATCTGTGTCTGATAGGAAGAAAAAGGATAGATTTTGCAGTCCTAAAACCAGTGATGGTGTGAGACCTAACAACAATTTACCTTACTCTGGTAATTTGAGTGGCATAACTTTCTTAATAAGGCTTTCTCAAATTTGTTATAGTTATGAGACAATACCTGTGTATAGAGTATAATACTGCCAGAGTATAAATTACCAAAGTAGTGACTAGGTGCCACCAGGAGTAAACTGTATTTGCTTAACATCCCTCTGGTATTTGACATAAAGAAATAGAAATTTGATTAGACCTTAAAGCAGAGCACAAGAGTCTATATTGTTCATACCTATGCTTTGGTTGTGTTGGCATAATAAACTAATGTACTTAATGGTCTACTGTAGTTAACCCATGTAGTACATAGCATAAAAAGTGGTTTCTGTTGAGTCAGATATCTGATACATTTGATACATAATATATCACAGGCTCATGTAAAGCTGAGAAAAAAAAAGAATATTTTGTTGAAACTTTCCATCTTGCACCTATCGGAATAATTATCAATTCAAGGGAAAAACTAACATTTACACAGCATGAGAGGAGAGTGTTGACAGACATTGCCAATGAAACTCACAAGTTAATGATGATTGACAGCTAACTTTGCTCAATTTTTAAACCAGGCAAGTTTACTGGGATTGGTCAAGGCATTGCCCTGAGAAATGTACCAGTGAATTGTATCATAGTTTCCCTACTGTGGGTAAGCAGGCCATTCAGCTCATCAAGTCCACACCAAACCCCCAAAGAGCATCCCATCCAGATCAAACCCTACCCCATCCCTGTAATCCTGCATTTCCCTTAGCCATACCATCTAACCTACACACCCTTGGACTGTGGGAGGAAACCAGCACATCCAGAGGAAACCCATGCAGAAATGAGAATTGCAAACTCCACACAGTCACCTAAGGCTGGAATCGAACCTGTTGTCCCCGATACTGTGAGGCAGTAGTGCTAGCCACTGAACCACTGTGCCATCTGTTTTATTGAATTAAAATGGACACAGTGCCTGTATGTGGTTATTTTAGTTTGTAAAGAACAGGCCTCTGTGTTTTAATGTGTGCAGTTTCCAGTACATGAAAGTACACCACACTGCAAGCCAGACCGACAATCCTAAATTGATTATCAGCACAACTTTTTTGCACACTCAGGATCATTTATCTATTGTTGTCCAATTGCTGAATCATATCCAACATTTGATGTCATGTTGTGTGTTATGTTAGTTAATTCCAGAGGCCCAGACAATATTCTGATGACCCAGGTTTGATTTCTATCAGGGCAGATAGTGGAAATTGAATTCAATAAAAGAAAAGCTGGAATTAAAAGTCTAATGATGACCACGAATCCATTGGAGATTTTGCAAACAAAAAAGTTTGGTTCACTAATGCCTTTCGGGGAAGGAAACTGCCATCCTTACTTGGTCTAGCCTACATGGAAATCTAGGCCCACAGCAATGTGGTTGACTCTGAACTGCCCTCTGGGCCTTTAGGATGGGCAATAAATGCTGAGCTAACCAGCAATGCCCTCATCCCATGATTTTTTAAAAATGTCACATTCAAGAGGAGTAAGGCAGGAGTTCTTGTTTTAACTTTGACAAGAAAAATCCCAGAAACTTCTCAAAAATCAAATTAAACATTGCCATTGCAAGAGTTTAATAATAAACCTTTCTGCATTACTCCACATCTAATAATTCACCAATTCTGGTTATAGCTTAGAAGCAAAATAGTACAGATGCTGAAGATCAGAAATGAGAACACCTAAGTGTTGAAAATACAGAGAACATCAGACAGCATCTGTAATATTTTTGGCTTTGAATTTGTTTCAAGAAGGACTGCTTTTTAATTGCAGATAAAAGTTTCCAGGTTGTGGTAAAATGAAGAAAATGAATAAGTTAAGTTTTAAAATCAAAAATTTGTATTTGACCATTATAAGTTTCATACCAAAATAAGAGGGCAACCAATTGTGAGGAATAGCTACTCCTGTTCTCTATCCAATGTCAGGTCCTACCCACAGTGCCACAATCATATCTTTGTCAAGGAGAAGGCCCTGAGTCCACACTAGCCAAAATTGAGAACAAATGCATTATTTTGACACCAATCTGAAGGCAAGCAACTCGCCAGGGAAGAAGTTTTTAAAATCATGAGGGATAAAAATAAGCTGAATATCAAAGGTCTTTTCCCTAGGGTTGGGGTGTTCAAAACCAGGGGGCGTATTTTTAAGGTGAGAAGAGAAATGCTGAAAAGAGACCTGAGGGCCAACTTTTTCTCACAGAGGGTGGTTTGTTTGTGGAATGAACTGCCAGAGGGAGTGATAAATGCAGGTACCATTACAGCATTTAAAAGACATTTGGACAGGTACATGAATAGGAAAAGTTTAAAGGGTATGGGGCAAATGTAGGCAAGTGGGGCTAGTTTGTGTAACTTGGTTGCTGAGTTAAACTGAAGTCTCTGTTTCCATTCAGTATGACTCTATGGGTGCAGGCTCGTTGGGTATGGTTAGTACTTTGCTCTTTGCAAACAAGTGATGGGATATACTGTTTGACAGGTTCTGCTGGTTTCTAGGATACAGCTAAAATATCTGGTATCAGACCAGCACTGAAATTTGTACACTTCATTACTGTTTTGTGTGATAGGTAAAATGATCTTTTGGCTTAATAGTAGCATTTTATTCCTGGTGAACACCACCTGTATTTCAATTGCATAGTAACAATTGAAATGAAACAGCTAGATTCTCCAGTTGCTCAAACCTTTGAGATTACTTACTTACTTTTCCAGGATAATCTGTGACAGACTGTACCCATCTCAGGACCTTAAAGCCGTTCATGTGTTTCTCTGATACATGGTGAAAAATGATTTGATCTTGGTAGCTATTATCCCACTAGATTGCATTGATGTTCCAGATTATATGCATCAAGCTTACATGGTGAACAAATGGCGTGTGTTCTGTTTATGAAGTTGTCATTGAGTCGAATTTTATACTACCTGGAATGTTGAAATGCTATGTGAATATTGGCCAGTGAAGATAGGTTTACAATAGACGTAAGTAGGAACATTCCCGAATGATTACTCACTTGGCAGGTTGAGGAAAGCAAGTTCATTTGACTGTTTCATTTCAGACTTTGTTTTCATCAGAGAATAGAAGCATAGAGTCATGGAGATGTACAGCAAAGAAACAGAGCCTTTGGTCCAACTCAACCAGATACCCTAAATTAATATAGTACCATTTACCAGCATAAGGCCCAAATCCTTCTAAACCCTTCCTATTCAAGTACCCATCCAGATGCCTTTTCAATGTTGTAGCTGTATCAGTTTCCACCACTTCCTCTGGAAACTCATTCCATACATGCACCACTCTCTGTGTGAAAAAGTTGTTTCTTTTTAAATCTTTCTCCTCTGACCTTAAATCTACGCCCTCTAGTCTTGGACTACCCCATCCTGGGAAAAAGACCTTTGCTATTCACCCTATCCATGCCCCTCATGATTTGATAAACTTCTGTAAGATCACCCCTCAGCCTCCAATGCTCCAGGGAAAATAGGCCAATGTTATACTTAAGTAAGTTCTTACATGCAACTGCAGATTCAAACACGGCAAACATTATCATTTTAGAATTCTTCTAGACTTTCAGTTGCACAGACTTGACACATATATTTGGATTTTGTGGTACAAACCCAATGTTCTGCAAGACAGTTTGAATAAGGTGACTGTGGAAAAGAATTATTATGTAGACTACCCCATTTTCTGCACATGTCTTTGAAGGGTGCACTAGTGTACAGTGGACAATCATTGGACACATTTGTTGAGGTACATTGTACATTTAGAAAATGACACCAATGTGTCAATGACCTTTTCTTTCATGGGGATTTTGGTGAAATAGTTACTGGAAATTGGATCTTGGATGTAGAAAATATTGGTGGCAATGTTGGCTTCCCTGCATTTTCTGTTCGTACATTACAAATTGCTGTTCTTTTAATGTTGCAGACTCATGCCTTTAGGTAGGATCCTCGGTGAGAAAATAGCAGTGATGACATGAGGCATGAATTTTTTTCCTTGTCTTCGCACATTTTTCAAGTGTCAGCATGGCGGAACCAACCAATGATTGAGAACAGGTAAACCTTGATGGTATGTGAATCTATTTTCTTTTTTTTTCTCTTTTTTCTCCTGCCAGAGAATCAGTTTATTAGGTTGGAGCTGTCTTTTCAGCACCAATTAGAAGTCTTTTCCAAATTGGAGCTGTCCTTGGCATCTTATAAAGTGTTGTTTATTTTCTTCAAAAGAGAGAGACGTTACTATGGTGCTATATGGTTTTCTGGCATTTAGCTTTTTTTTGTAGCTGGGAACTTCGGTTCTGAACTCAAACACAAAGATGGGGTTGATTTGTAGGAATTTCACAACTGCCAGACTGCTATCACCAGTTCACCCTTCACAAAGAGCCTTTAATGCCCATGTATGATGCAATTTGTGGTTTTCCATATGTTAATCAGCATAACATATACCATGAATATCAGGTCCTGTTGAGTTAAATGTCTTGAAGTTTAGTAATCACATAATTTACATAGTTATCACTTCACAAACTTACACACATAGTCTGGTTATTTGTTTATTGATGCTGTTGTACATTACATATATGTAGTGACTAAGCACACTACAGTGACTAAATTGCACAACAGCAGTGACTTGGGGCGGCACGGTGGCTCAGTGGTTAGCACTGCTGCCTCACAGCACCACAGACGCGAGTTCTATTCCAGCCTGGGCCGACTGTCTGTGTGGAGTTTGCGCATTCTCCATGGGTTTCCTTTGGGTCCTCCAGTTTCCTCCCACAGTCCAAAGATGTGCAGGTTAGGTGGATTGGCCATGCTAAATTGCCTGTAGTGTTCAGGGAAGTAGGGGGCATATATTAGGTGGGTCACAGCAGGATGGGTCTGGGTGGGACGCTCTGAGGTTCAGTGTGGATTCGTTGGGCCAAAGGGCCTGTTTCTACACTGTAGGGATTCTATAAAGGTGAGATGGAAAATCACTTGTTATGATACTGTGTAACTATCTTAAAGGTGCAGGCCTATTTGGTCTGGAATCTGTGCCATAATGTAATATTAACATTTGTATTCCACGGTATGTATCCATCCACCTTGTCATAAGCACCATGAGAAATGGGTACTGAAGCAATGCTGTAATGAACAAATGTTCCTTTCCGGGCACAGCTACACCAAGCTGATCTTAAGAAAAATGAACTTTGCAAAAGATATTACAAATAGTTTAGGAAAAGTTCCAGAGAAAGGTCAGTACATTAAAATGTTAACTCTTCCTCTCTTCACAAATGTTGACTCACCTGCCAGTTGCATTACAGTTTACTAGCATACACAGTATTTTATTAATGCAAAATTATGCTTCACCTTGCTTTTGGTTCCTTTGCCAAATATAATCTGTGTCCTATGGTTATTGGTGGTCAGGCATTAAAGGCAATCCCGCTTTATTTACTCTCCCAAAATCCTTCTTAATTTTAAACACCTACTTCAAATTTTCTCACTGGGTCCTTTGTTCTAAGGAGATATGAATAAGTTGATTGAATTTCATGGGGTATTGATGACCCATACAATTTTCCCCCTACCATTTATTTACTTCAGAACAATAGGATAATTTTTTGTGGCATTTGTTTCAGGATGTGAATTTTGTTGGAAAACACATTTCTTGCCTACCCATCATTGACTTGGCAAAGTAGAGATGGAGGTAATTTTTTTTTTTGAGTCACTGAGGTTCTTGTAGTGATGGTGCTACTGCACTGGTGAACTGGAAAACTAGCCAAAATCATACCAACTGCAGTCAGTGGGGTGTCCTCTATTATCACTGGAAATGTTATTATTCATTTACGTGTTTCTGATGGCAGTTTCTGTTTTATTCCCATCAAGTAGAAATCACCAGTCTATAAAGGAATCTTAATTATGAATAACTGGATGTGTTATGTAAATGGCAGAATCATTTTTTTATAAGCACATACATGTATAAGACTTTAATTAGTATTAGGAAACATGTAGGATGACGGCACAATTAAATATAATGTAACAAAGCGCTTTGAATCAAAGGAAATTGACCTTCATATCTTTTCTCCATCCCTTATATTGCCATTTTCACCCATGATTCCATCTCACGTGTTGCATAAATTACTTTCATTTCTTGCCTCTTTCACCTTTTTGTTCCCTCCCCTATCACTATTTTCTTTCAATTTCCTTAATTACTTTCCGTTTTGATCCTTTTTAGAGGTGGTAAGTTAAGTACAACCAGGACCACAAGCAATAAAAATAATAAATCAGGGTAAATGGATGTCAAAATGTAACTCTCCTGGCTCTGTTCAAGGCAATATTCTTACAGTGTGCCACCAAAGTCTTTGGCTAATAATATCATTTATTATAAAATTAATGTAGCAATGCCACAGATATGACTGCATTTTGCTTCGCTTAACATCTGTTTAAACATGCAGGCCCCTAGAGTTTTTATTATAAAAATTCTAAAAAAGCAAAATATCAGATGTGATTCAAAATCGTTCTTCTTAAATGTTGCAAGGCTTTATGTATCAAAGTTTTGAAATGAAGACCCCAATTGCCTCTGACTTTTAGTCACATCAAGTGTAAGGACATTACTCCAATGAGCTACCAGCCACAGATCAGATAGAATCATAACATTATTAATCTGCAATCTGGCTGTCACAAAAGAAAAGTTGTCACAATTATACCATTGTCTCCAAGTTGTTCATTATAAATGATGATGCATTAGCTTATCAGTATGCTAGCAGCATGTGGAATGTCTCTGTATCTGTATACTGTCTAATATACTGTTAACATAAACAATTGATAAATTGTACCTACTATGTCTTAAAATTAGAGGATGTCTGTCAAAAATATTAAAATTCATCTTTATTACATTCCCAGTTTTACTTTCACCAAATAAATATTGTAAATGGAGAAGAAAGATATGTTGTACAATAGAAAACTAATTCAATACTCATTGGGAAGAAGATATGATTGAACAGCAGTAATATACTCACAGGGAAAATTATGGCCCTTTTTGATTTTTAATTGAATCATTTCCAGCACTATACCTTAATAAAATACATTATGCTCCCATAAGCACATCATTGCTTTATCGAAGACTGCTAGAAAATAATTATGGTTTCTAGAAAATAATTAGTTTGTCTATTGAGGCTAATTCAGTGGAGAATGCTAAATTATTTTGACCCGTATATTCATTACCAGTGTCAACATCGTTTGGAATGGAATTTATAATAGAATAACAAATGTAACAAAAACTGAGACTTCAAAGTCCACACAGATCTGTAGAATTCTGGATTAAAGGAGGGTCTTTGCTGTGTGGTACAGAAAAAATGAGCACCATTACCAGGTCTGAGAAGGATGAAATTCCTGTTGTTATTTTTCACATTGCATTTTGGGAGTATATTTCTTCCAGACTAATAATTGATTTGATGAAACAAATAGAGTGGCTGCAATCCACATTGACATTTTAGTATTTACATTATTGAAATATTGTAAATTCATCGTAAACTTATTTTGGAGGTCCACAAATTTGACAATAGATATGACATCTGTGTAGCTTGTGTGCAATAAGTTCATAACAAAATTCTTCCAAAATTATGCCCAGAATATAGCCACAAAGCATATCTAATTCTACTCCTTACTATGTTCCATAAAAGTGGAGATGCAAAACCCTTCCTCTTAAATATAAAAAAAGGCTTTCATTGATAATGTTGTCAGATCTTTTGTCTCTAGTTTTTACCAGACACTTGTTTTTTTTCTATCCATATTGAGTCTTAAACTGATCACTGTATAGAATTCTTTTGGGATAATGCCCTTCTGCTACAATCAGATGAAAGTCTCACAGGGCTTAAATTGTTGCGACTACCATAGTAGATTTAAGAACGAATGTTCACCTCCTGGTAGTTCGAGCACTATAGGTGTCACTTTAGTGGCAAAATGTCACCTGGTTGCTTATACCCATTATGCAGCTCTGAATACAGACCTAATGAACATGGAGCTGAAGTATATAGAGTAGTAGATCATAGCTTCAGTGAGTGTTTAACATTAATTAGATTTAAGGCTCAGTATTTTGGAAATCACCACCTTTTCTAAAAACATGAGTTTAACATTAGGAATCTCATACTCCTCATCAACCCCCGGTCACCACTGCTACCAGCTATCGAGCCATTTACAATAATCATCAACAATTTGCCTAGATTAGTTGTTGATTACTTTCTATTGACTCTATTTGAGTCTGTGGAAGTCCTTTTTTTTAGGAGCTGCAAACTGTTGGTAACGTTTGCAGCAGTGCTGCTGCACATGGGGAAAGCATTGTCTGTAATTGCAAAGTCTTATATTTGGATTCTTTAGGGGCCATTGTTCCAACCTCCATCTAAAGGTAAAAGAAACATGTCCCTATCCCATCCAAAATCATGAAGGTTACCAATTGCTGAACAACCTGAGGGAAAACCCACTAAAAACTAATAATACTTGTGAATGAACATGAATGCACTGGCTATAGTGTATACCAGGTGTGTTGGACTAAAATGTCTCTTTTACTGTTTTACTGTTTTCTCCTTCTGGTATTGCATTGTTTGCAACCACCTTCAACACATCACGTTGATGAAAGCACTCATTAATGTTTGTCTGCCCTGTCACAGCTAACTTCCAGCCTTCACACCAACTGGGAAGTGGCTGTTTGTTGACGAGGCCATCTTTTCTATATCTGATGCAAGCCTCACCATGCAACCTAACCAGATATGTATTTTGACAGCCATATTGCCATGAGGAACATCATAGAGCAGGAAATCTGCATGTTAAGGCAATATTTCTGCTGCCTTAACCAGATGGGATGCCAGTTCTTGAACCAGTGAATGTCCTAATTCTTAGAAATTTGCTGTACCTTCTGGCTACACAGGGCTTGACAAATGCTCTGCACTTGCCATTAGATGTTTGGCACCTCAAGAAAAGAAGAATGAGGAGGCGGAGGGAAAAGGGAAGAGAAAACTGTTACACCCATGCTTCTGTATATGGGTGCATTATTCCACTTTGGTTCCCCTGAATACAGTGTTAGGTACCCTTAGATGACCTAACACTTACACCTAAACACTTTGCTCATATGGATCATTATAGTATCCTCTTGACTACATTGTGAAAATGGAAGTTACGCAAGAGCAGATCTGAAAGAACAATTTTTGACTTTTAAACTGCTTCTGTAATCCATTTGGTATGTTTTGTGAGTCTTAATTATTATTTGCAGCTTTTTATTCCCTTTTGCTTACAAAACCAAACCAGGTATCAAATATTTCAAAACTGCAAATTCTCATAATAACAATACAGTGATTCTATCATGTTTCAGCTTGCCCATTTTTCTTCACCAGATAGGACATGTAGCCCAATGTTACAATTATTGAGAAGAGACTGTGAGTTGCACAGTGATTGGCCAAGCAGACAGTCACAACAGACATTTGCTAATCTAACTATTGGCTCAGAACAGATCAAATAGAGTTGTCTCCTTCAATAGATTTCCCTCAAATTCCCTTGTTTTCACAGCAGACTGCTTGAAGCCCTGTTATGTTTTCAATAGCTGTCCAAACTTCAAACAACATCCCAGCTTCTGGCTGGGTACTTACGAACAATTTAGCATTTAGTCTGGCCTCCAGGACTAATACTGCTCCCATGACAATCCCAATCTTTGGCTCAACTTCCAAATCCAACCAGCTTCTGGCTTACCTTTTGTCAATAATACTGGTTGTTGGCTCATCATTCACTGGCAATGCAACTTCCAGTTTCAATTTCATTGTCAATCCTGGCACAGCCTCAGTTTCCACAGCCAATTGTGGCGGTTAGCCAGCTTCTGACACCATCCCAAATTATAATTCAGCTCTGGTTAGTAATTTAACTTGGAAGTTCATCATTCATGTTTGCACCTATTCCCAGTTTAGCCATTGTGGTTTCCCAAATGTATTTTCTTGGCACAACAGTCTCCACTATTTTCATTACATTTTCTGTCATTTTCGTGTTTATACTGGATTTTCTTTGCATGTAAAATTCTAGCACAAAATTTAGATCAGATTACTGCTTTTTAGTTGACAGCAAGATACAATGTACTCAGGTTCTACATTGATCCAGCTACCTTAACAGAATCAAATTTTCTCTGCTTTCATTATTTCATATTTTTAAAAATCACAAACTCTACTTCAGAAAGCTTTCTTTCTACTAAGAGTGTGGACCAGCCATCAGACCTGTCTGGACACTTAAGTTTCCTGGGGACAGGTAAGTGGTACTCCCATTCTGAGGCAGCCAGCACATTTGTGAGTCTTAAGGATCGCATACAGGTAATTAACTTCGCTGAGGTGAGCAATCATACTTCTCTCGTCTTCACATGTTCATAATTGTCTCTGATTTCCTTTATTGCAGCATTATCACTAATGCAACAACTAAAAGAATAAGATTCACCATAACATTGCCAAGAAAATCAAAAATAGACAACAAATTCATTGTGGCATGTATAACGCTGAAGAAAAATAAAACAAAATGAAAAAGTCTTGTCTCTTAAATTTTTTCCCACTGGCTTCTTTGATCATTTGTCTGATTCTAATTAAATAATCCAGTGTTTAGGATATAATGTTCTACACACACACGGGCAAAATATATTGCTTCCATTGCAAAGAAGTTAAATGGAAAATCCCTCTTTCTTATGATATGAATTAAGCACAGTTAATATTTTATGTTAATTATGCATATAATTATCACAAGGCACTGACTAAATAAGAGATTTAATTATTAATCTCTCTTCCTCTTTATAGTAACATAATTCCCAGCTATTCCTACATATTGAAGACACATTACTCTTTTCATTGTGTTTTGGGCTTAATTGTATTTTTCTTTATACCTTTTGCTCCCTTGTGAATACAATTTTACTTTCATATCAGGTTTGATATATAGCTTTTTGCAGTCTGAGGAGATGATTCACTTTTGCTGCAGCAGAACTCTACAGTTCACATTGTTAACTCACCCCTTCTTTCAGGAAATTTTCTATGAAGCCACACAACGCTTCCACTTGCTGGTTTTCTAATAATATTGTTAAAATGGAGAGGATTGGTTTCAGATTGGAGTTGCAATAGGAAAATTAGACATGTCTTCCCACCCCTAGCATATCCAATTTTCTGCTGCGTACAATTGATTGCACACTCGCCTTTCAGTCAGGTAGATATGAAATCTCACTCTTGGACCTGAACAGACAAATCGAGGATGACTGCCTTGTTTCATCTCTTGTTCTTACTTTACACAAGAAAGCTCCAGGAAGTGGCAGCATCTGAGCTGGAAATAGCAGAAATCTCTTACGATCTTAAGATTTGCTAATGCTGCCATACACGTAAGAGAAGCAGTGCCAAAGGTAGTGCCAGTGTCACCAGAAAAATCCTGGTTGAACAATGACGCACCAGTCAGTCTCATTAACCTTTCTATTACAGTTTGCTGTATTTCAGCCTCATTTTGGGTAGGATAATCATAGGGATATCCCTCATTGGTGACTTTGGTTCTTTACAGCGCCTTTATTTAATCAGATTCTTATGCTTTAACATCCTACCAATGCTTTTAGACCACTGATATCAATTCTATCCTAATTTCTAATTCCACTGCTTCAGGATCACTATATCTTTATTTAGGCTGTTTTAATGCCAAGAGATGCCTTTTGAGAATATTTGACCTTTGGGTTTACTCCCCCAACTGAAAATATTGCTTGTTATTTCATTAGCTGTTGCTTCAGTATTTTGTAATTCAGCATTCTCCATCAAGCTCTTTTTTCTCACACTGTCCATCTGTTGTCAAAACCCTGCATTCCAGTTCAGTTGTAGACTCCAAACAGGCAGCAAACCCTCAAAGCCATGATGTCACTCAATGTTGTTCAACTTCCCTATGAATCCATCACTAACTTTTCCAGCCTTGCACAAGTAGAGAATTGTCGCGGTTTGGAATGGTTTGCTCAGCTTTGTGAGAAGATTATCTTGGAGGTTAGTGCACATCAAGGTGGGTGAGCTCTGGTTCCAGGATGTGATTGGAGTCTACAGTATAACTTCAGTGTTAGATTCTGTCCAGAGCATTTTTTTTATCTGTTTTGAAAGTGACTATGTTTTGCCTAGACTTGTTTTTGGGATGGTATAATTAAGTAGTTGCTTCTGTCAAATTTCAGTAAAAGATATCCTGGCTTTAAATTTGGCTGGAATTCTATACCTGACTCATTCTTCTACCATTTTTGGCTTTCCCTATCCCCCTGTCTGTCTGTAAATATGACAGCTAACAATCCCTGGTCACGGGATTGTGTGAGACATATTATTATCCATAACAAAATATAATAATTCGGTAGTCAAAAGACAGTCTAGTAGAATACTTTCACTCACAGGGTAGCAAGTGAAAAGTGAACTATACAATGCAACTGAATTTAAGAGACAATTATAACATCTTTCATGAGAGAAGACATTCAGTTCTACATCGCAAAGGAAGATACCCACTGTTGAAGTCAATGCTAGACCTAATAACCTTTACCTGCTCTTAAAATGCTTAAAGTATCTAGGATTCTCATTCAGTAATTACTTTAATTAACCTACTAGGGTATATTATAAAATAACTTCAGGACACGTGAGACTTGAATCCAGAAGTGGGGGGATGGCCACAAGACCTCCCTTCTTTCACTGTCTGTCTTTGTTCCTGAGGCTCAGCTCATCAACTTCTGTTGCCTAGGTCCACACTTACAAGCAAAATAGTGCAGTGGTTTGCCATTCTCTTCTGCAGGATAGCTGACCAGCAGGTTCTGGTACTCCCACTGAGTAGTCCAGGGAGTTGTGACTTGATTCCCTCATTCTCAGGTGTACTGAAAAGATATGCAGTTTGATAATTAATCTGGCTGTGTTATTGATGTACTTTCCAAGTTCAACACATCCTGGCATGGGACTCAAACACGCATCTTTTAGCCCAGAGGTTTGGATGCTCCCTATTACGGTACAAGGTCTCTTAAATATACTGCAATGCAATTACGGTGATGGTATCAAACCTGTGTTTGCAGAACACAATGGACTAGCAATCTTACTCTTTACCATTCGGTCACAATTGTTGAAACTGTTTTTAATCAATGTATGCAATTGCAGCTCTGGAGCAGGTAGACCCTCTAGCCTGAATGTAGGAACACTACAACTATGTCAGAAGACCCTGATTTTGATAGGTTGACTTCTGAGTTATGGATCCAGTCCTCCATTTGCTTTTTTTCTGATCTGGTGTCAGACATGCTACTGTTGTGCTTCAAGCCCATCTGGTCCTCATACAAGATAGTTAGGTTAACTATTGCTTCATTTAATGCTTATTAGGTAAGTTCCAAACATTTTGGAATGTCTTGCAGTAACATTCAGAGAATAGAGAACTGATGAACACGAATATTGATAGCATGCATGGTCAATGAAGTGATCCATTTCCTGACAGAAGGAATCCAGATGGCAGAAAATAATTGTAACAAATTCAGATGAGAGAATAAAGAAAAATATCTATTTTGAAAGAAATGCAACTCACAAAATGTCTGATGAACTGAGAGCAATTTAAATGAGCACCATTAAAATATACAAAATACTTTTTTATAAACATAATATCTTTGAGTTATTATACCTTACAATAAATTAGTCAGCAACAATGAGTTTTTGTAGTGATAAATTCAGCCGCTCATGGAGGCAAATATATAAGGAATGTAATATGTGTTTAGTTTTAATACACAATGATTACTGGCTACTAAGATATTAATGTGCAAAGAAAAATGTGCAAACATAAGAGTCACAAAGCAACTCAATAATTGAAAGTAACTGAAGGTAACCTTGCCCTGACCTGGGCAAATGACTAACCTAGTCAACTCTCCCCATAAAGAAACCATCAAATGAGTCAAATAAATATCTTAAAATGATTCAGAGTTGCAGCAAATAAAATATTTAGTCTTTGGTAAGGTCATAACCCCACTATCCCAAACCAGCACTGAACAAAATGGATTTCTGACATAACAACAAGGATAAGATAGTTACAGGGAAATACACAAAACTCTTGCATTCCTTTTTCAGTGTTCAGGGGTGATTGCATGATCTGTTGCTCCCAATGGGCAGCTATACTTGGAAGGAGTACGTCTCAGGAAATGTGAGTGGAGGATGTAAAATCATAGCTGTGTCCACAATCTCCTTACATAACATCACAGTGAGTTCAGCTGTCTGCTGGCAGCAATGAATTGCAGAATCACAACCTTCATGTGCAAAACAATGCTTTGCTTCAACGCTGTTTATCATATTAGCATTAGACAAGCACACTTGATAAAAGTGCAATAATGAATAACTACTGCTTACTATTCTGAACAATTCAGCACAGTAACTGTGGACTTCAAGGTTCTTATTCATAGAATACTTAGAACAATCATAGTTATCATCAGTGAGGTAAGTGATGGTTCTCACCACTAACCTCAAAGAAAGTTGCCCACAAAAATCTTGGTCTCTGTCTTCCAACATTTCATTTTTAAATGAATGTCCCCTTATTCTGTAAATGTGAATGATTTATCTATTGTCACATATATCTTGAAGATGCAGTGAAAAGCATTTTTTCACCACAACCTGTTGCCATTTTGAGGTTCAATAAGGATGAAAAGTAATTACTTAAGTAAGAGTTCATCTTCTGTTCAAATTGGGGTCTCAAACATGTCTTCATGGCTTCTACAAAGTCTCTTCAAGCGCTTCCAGTCCCCAAGGAGTCCCGCTCTGGGAACAACAATAACTTTGCCGCTGCCCAGGAAACCCCTGCCAGCGCTGCCTTGCCAACATCGCCAAGAGTCCAGGCTCCAGGTTTACTGCTGCCAGAATTCTCCACTCTGGGCACTGTCAGCAAGAGCCCAGAGTTCCAGGCCTACTGCTGCCAGGATTCTCCACTCCGGGCACCATCAGCAAGAGTCCAGGGTTCCAGGCCTACCGCCACCAGGAGTCTCCACTCCGGACACCGTCAGCAAGAGTCCAGGGTTCCAGGCCTACTGCTGCCAGGATTCTCCACTCCGGGCACCGTCAGCAAGAGTGAGGCCTGCTGTTGTCAAGAATCCATGCACTGGGCACTGCCACCATCATCAGGAGTCCTGGTCCACACCGCCAATGCTACAGTCACCGCCCCGTAAACACTGCTGTGGCCTCAGTGGTGAAGAGGAAAGAGAAAAGGTTAAAAAGTACATAGAGAAAATGACCAAGGCCAATGGTCTTGAGTGGACAGGCTCTGAGGAGCCTGAGCACTATCTACTGTGCCAATGTCATCAATTATGTTCTCTTGCTGAAGGTTCTCCTATTAATGGAAACATCTTTTCATATCCGCTGTATCAAACCCTCTCAGAATCTTGTATGTTTCAATAAAATCACACCTTAACCTTCTGAATTATAAAAATAAATGTCTAACCTGTTCTTGATAACCTGTCTAACCTATTTCTTGATAAGGCCACCCCTTCAAATCAGGAATCAGCCCAGTGAATCTCTTTCTAAGTGCCTACAATGTAAAAATACCCTTTCTCACGTATGGAGATGAAATCAGTACAAAGCTCTCCTGGTCTGGCCTCACAGTTGGAACAAAACTTGCCTATTTTTAAACTCCAACTCCCTAACCAAAAAGGCCAAAACACAATTTGATTGGTGAGGCCACTTTTGGAGTATTGTGCACAATTCTGGTTGCTCATGCTATAGCATTAAATTGGAATATGTTCAGAAAAGTTTACTAGGATGCTGCTGGGACTAGAGGGTTTAAATTAGAAGGAGACTCTGGAGAAACTAGGGCTTTTCTCGCAGTAGCATAGGAGGTGAGAGGTGGCCTTATAGAAGTTTATAACACAAACGAGGGTGAATAGTAAATGTCTTTTCAGTAGAGTGCGGCGTTTAAAAGTAGGGGGCATATATTTAAGGTGAGAGGAGAAAGATTTCAAAAGGACCTGAGGGGCAGATTTTCAATCAGAGGGTGGCTCACATGTGGAATAAACTGCCACAGGAAGTGATAGATGCCAGTAGAGTTACAGCATTTAAAAAAAAAATTGGAAGGGTATATGAATAAGCAATGTTTAAAGGGATATGAGCCGAATACAGATAAGTGAAATTAGTTTACCTTGGGAGCTTGTTCAGTATGGTTGTGTTGGACCAAAGGATCTGTTTTAATACTATATAACCCTATAATTATTTACTGCATCTGCATTTTGTGTATCATGCATAACAGCACCCAGATTCTTCTGTAACGCCATTTTTGGATTTTCCTTCTCCATTTAAACTAGAGCCTGTCTTTTGATTCTTCCTACCAAAATCATACTTTCCTATATTAAACTCCATCTGCCAAGTTTTTGCCCACTCACTCAACCTATCCATATCCATTTACAAGTTCTTAATGTCTGTTTTACAACATGCTCTCACATCTACGTTTGTATCATTGACAAAAGAATATTTTATTCTGCGTCTTCCTCCAAATTATTAATAATGATGGTAATCATTAATCCTTGTAGCACTCTACAAGTTTACATCTTTCTAAGGTGAAAAAGATCCATAAATTTGGACTTTCAGGCTTGTGTGCTAACCAATCCACAATCTATGCTAATATACTGTTCAAAATACCATGAGCTCCTATCTTATGCAATAGCATTTTATATTGCACCTTATCCATTGATTTCTGGAAATCCAAATACATTACATCTACGGGTTCCCTTATATCAATTCTGATTGTTAGATTCTCAGAGAACTTTAAGCAATTTTGTCAAACTTGATCTTCCTTTCATTTTCCCAGTTTGTCAAGCACTTTGCCCGGTGTGATTGAAAATGTTCCAAGAACCTCCCTCCCAATTTGGTCAATTGCATCTATTGACAAAGCTATGCCACCTCCTTTTCCTTTTTGCTTATTCTTCTGGGGTGTAAGATAGCTCTGAATGGTGGGTTCTCCGTCTTGATCACCCTGCAACCACCTGTCAATAATAGCTATCAAGGTATATTCAATTTTTCCAATTTGCACTATCAGCTCACCCATCTTGCTGTAATGGCTACATGCATTAAGGAAAAAGAGCTTTAATCTTTGCCTTTTAGTTTTAATATTCTCTTTGGTTCAAATTTCCATTGCACTTTTCTGCAATTTATTTTCATTCCTTCAAGTTGTGTGTAAATTATTGTTCCCTTCTTCACTACCCTGCACTTCTGTTTTCTCATTTCTTTTTGATTTTTTAAAAAAATATCCCTTCGATTGAATCCCCCCTCCTCCTGGGTAGTTAGTTTAAAGCCCTATCTAAAAGCCCAGTTGTATAATTTGTAAGGACACTATTCCCTGAATGATTCAAATGATACTTGTCCCAACAGAACTGCTGTAACTTACTCCAGTATTGATGCCAGTGCCCATGAATTGAAACCCATTTCGCCAACAGTAATTTTTGAGCCAGGTATTCACCTCTCGAATCTTACTCGCCCCGTACCAATTTGTATGTGGTTCAAGCGGTTTTCGAGAAATTATTAACTTTGATTCTAATTTTTTAATTTAGCCCCAAGCTACTCATAATTCCACAGCTGAATCTATTTCCTAATCTTATTTATGTCGTGGTATCTGTGTGAATCACAACAAATGGCTCCTCCCCTTCCATCCAAGTTGCTCTCCAACACAGAAAACATGCACTTTTGCACTCGGCATGCAACATGCCATTCAGGAACTCTCTGTCTGTTCTGCCAAAAAACAAGACCTATTCCCCCAACTATCCTACCCACAGTTACTGCAATGTTTTTCTTTTCTCCCACCCATTGAGTGAGAACTCTGTACTGTAGTTCTGTGGTTAATTCACTCATTCTCCCTCTGATCTGCGGCCTGGTCCATACCATAAGGAAAAGCATCATATTTACTGAATAAAGGCTCTGACTAATGCTCCAAAGCGGAATCCTGAATCTGTGTGTGGATGTCTCACTGTCCCTACTGAGCCTTAATCATTGTCTTTGCAGACCATCCCACCTAAATGTTCACTGACACCCCTTCTTCCCTTCTCCAGGAAATCATACACTCCATGACTCTGACCTTCCAAATACACCATCTAGAACATAAAATGGCACTTTCAACTCTGTAGCTATTCACTCTGCTTCACCACTAACTCAGACCAAGCCCAATTTAGACAGTACCCTGGACAGACCCTTCTGGATTGCCTGCAGGCTGTTAAGATCCCAGACACACACTGAAGTCTAGGCTGATACTCAGACTGATACACTCCCACTGGCAGACTTAAGCACGTCTCCTGGACTGAATAGAGAATACACATGCCCCTCCTGCCACCATTCTCGCTCCCACCATCATTCCCCCAGGTCCACACCACCACCATCACCACCAGCACTGACAGGAACACAAAGACACAAAAATGACTGGAGCACAATTCCACACTCCCTCGCCATCAAACTAACTGGAGAATAATACCCCATTGAGCGCCATGTAGACTGAATTGATCAGAGCACAACACTCACCGACCCCTTGCAGAGTAACTGGAACATACACTTAGCCATCCTCCTTTTCACCACTTTCATGATTCTATGCATTTCCAATAATGTCACTCCCTGCTTCCCATTTTTATGGTTCTGAGTGATCCAGCTATAATCAGCCATGTTTTCAATGTGCCCTAAAGCCTGCCCTTGAGCCATAGGTTGCCCCTTATTTTATCAAGTCATAGAGTTGTACACAACAAAAACAAACACTTTTGACTAACTCATCCATGCCAACCAGATATCTTAAATTAATCTCATACCATTTGCCAGCATTTTTGCCCCATATCCCTCTAAACCTTGCCTATTCATGTGTCCATCCAGATACTATTTATATGTTGTCATTTTACCAGCCTCTACCAGTTCTTCTGGAAGTTCATTCCATCACACATTGCCCCTTGCATGAAAAGGTTACTGCTTGATGCCCTTTTATATCTCTCTCCTCTCACTTTAAAACTATGTACTCTAGTTTTGGACTTCCCAATCTTGGGTAATAGATGTTGGCTGTTCACCCAATGCATACCCCTCATTATTTTATAAACTTCCATACGGTCACCCCCCCCAGCCTCTGTTGTTTCAGCAAAAATAGCCCCAGGCTATTCAGACTGTCCCTTTAGGTCAAACCCTCCTAATCCAGCTACATCCTTGTAAATCATTTCTGCACCTTTTCAAGTTTAACAATGTCTTTCCTAAAGCAGGGAGTCCAGAATTGAATGCAGTATTCTAAAAGTGGCCTAACCAATGTCTGGTACAGCAACTGCATGTCATCTCAATTCCTGTACTCAATGCATTGATCAATAAAGGCAAGTTCTTTACTATCCTGTCTACCAGTGATTGCACTTTCAAGAAAATATGAACCTACACTCCAAAATCTCTTTGTTTGGCAACACTCACCAGACACCAGGGAGACAGGCTGCTTCCGTCCATGTGGACATAGACATATCAGCCATACTTGAAGAGGTGACAGCGTGAGTGAATACAAACATCATTTAAGTCCGTATTTCTGTAAGGCCAAAGCAAAAAATGCTCACTCCAGTGTGGAGGAAGAAATGCAATGCACCAAGTACATACTGTCACCAAGTACAAGAAGCCAATTAGGAAGGAAAGTCAATTCCAGTGAGTTACACTAGTAATGAGATGGTAATGCATGCAGGTAGGCTTTTTGCTCCTGAGGGTATTCATCAAGGCAGAAAATGTGATCTTATAAGTTTACCTTGGTAGAAAGAAACTGATTTTCCTGCTTCTCAGCCCATTAAGTTCTCCAGCCTGCCATTCTTCCCGACATCATATTTCTCATGACACTTTTTTGTTTACCTTTTGAGCAGTATTCTGTGCAGCGTGGACCTCTTTCCCTAGTTTAAAGAATAGCAAAATAAAGATCCATAAAGACAGATCTACACACCACCAAGCACAGAAATTTATCGTGTACATAAATCACAGAATTAGAGTGTAAGGCAATGTTCAATGACTGGCACCAAAATGTGTTGTTAAGACAGCTGCCTAACAAATGCTATGGTTTATACTACTCATTAAATAAACTGCATCACAAACCCATCAATATTTATCAAATATAATAAAATGTGAGGCTGGATGAACACAGCAGGCCCAGCAGCATCTCAGGAGCACAAAAGCTGACGTTATTTATCAAATATTTCTTTCTCCTTGTAATCAGAAATGAATGAAATGGTTGAGGTTTACATCCCATTAGCTACTAATGATTTTTCAGTCATTTTACATAGCAAACAATAAGATTTCAGCTGGTGAGTGAAGAAGTGGGCAACAGAATGGAACATTCTGATTAATGGTAATGAGAATGTGGTAGGAAGGGACAAGAATACAAACTTAAGAATGCACCAGTAGTTAAGGGCAAGAGATTGCAAAGATGATAAAAATCCAGAGTTAAAGCTCTATATCTAGTTGCACACAGCATTCAAAACAAAATGGATGACATTACCGCAGCTGGAAATAAATATGTATTCCCTAACAGGTATTATAGAGAGATATCTGCGAGACACCCAAGGTTGGGACCTAAACATTGAAGGATACCTGACGTGTTGAAATGATAGGAAGCTAGGAAATGTGGAAAGGTAGCTTGGCTTATAAAGATAATCATTAGTACGGTAGCAAGAGACATCCCTGAGTAGAGAGAACACAAGGTAGAATTGCTTTCAGTAGAGATAAAAAATAAGAGGTAGCTTCTGTAAGCAGTTTATAGCCCTCTTAACAATGCATATGTCATAGGATGAAGTCGAATGCAAAAACTAAGCAGGGTGTGTTAGAAAGTAATGGCAATAATCATGGATGATATTAAATTACATGTAGGTTGAAAGAATCAGCTAGCAAATGTAAACTAGAGAGTTAGTTCATTGAGGGTGTTCAGTACAATTCTTATTGCAGTATGTTCTATAGCCAAATAAGAGGTACGGTATTCTAGACCTGAAAATGAGCAAAGCTGAATCAATACATTCAAGGAACCTCGAGGAGGCAACGGTTATAACTTGATAGAATTTTATGTTCAGTATGAAAGGGAGAGGGGGAAGGTTCCAGACTAACGTTTTACATTTGAATGATGGTAACTGGAAAACTATAAAGCTACAGTAAACTGTAAAACCAAGTTAAAAGGTAGGATCATAGAGTTATAAGGGCAGATCTTCAAAAACTCTCAGCAAATATTTCTCCAAATAAGAAAGAAAGGCACTTTGAGAAGGATGCATTCTCCATGGCTGAATAAGGTAATGGATTATGCTATCAAATTGAAAGAAACACAATAACAATTGGCAAAACATATTGCTGGTTCTGAGCATTGGCCAAATTGTTCAGACGCACGAAAAAGTGTCATAAAAATAAAGAAAGAGAAAGCGTAGTTTGATTAAAGATAACGAGAAATGTGAAAAAACAAGGCTTTCTGTAAGTACTTAAATAGGAAAAGCCAAATTAAACTCACATTAGTCTGCTAGAGAATGTTTTTGGGGAATAATAATAGAAACAACGGAAATGGTGGATTAATTGAATATGTGTTTAGTGTCTGTATTCACAGTAAAAGATGACGGAAAATTGGGGTTTCTGAGCACAGAGCTCGACCCTTCCATTTGCTTTTCTTTTTGTTTCTTTAATTTTTCTCTCACTCCACTCATTTATTTTCTCTTCCATTTTATTTTTCTTACTCCTCGGTGAAGAGCTCAGTCCCGGCGATGGCGTCGTGGTGCCATGTAGGCTTGCAATGTGGACTCGTGGCAGTGACGGCAGAGGCAAGTTTGGGTTCCCAGTGGCTTCTGTCGAGCCAATGTGAGCACTAGAGCAACACCTAGTTCAGGCTGCAGATGAGGAAGGAGGTTTTGGAAGGCTGCAGCAGCGGATTGATTTCCCGCAGCTCCTCATGGGTGCATTGGCGGTGGCTGAAGATGATGCCCATCGGCACTCTCAGCAGGGCAAGAGCGGGCCTGGTCTCCTGAGCACAAGTGGCAGTGAGGACAGAGGGAGCGAACCTTCAGGAAGCCCGTGATGTCAGTGATTGTGTGCCCAGCTGTGAGCGATCGCACCAGAGCAGGGCATGGGCCCAGCACCGGGCTCAAGGCAGTGGAGGGAGCATCAGCTTTCAGCGGCAGGTCTGCCTCTGCAATTAGTGGAGGAGACAATATCTGTGGTCAGTGTTTGTCAGCTGCAGCAATGTGGTAGGCCCGAATTAATACTTCGGGTGGATCGACAGAAGCTGCGGGTGCTTTGTCAGCGGTCTAGTAGGCCGAGTGTGGGGATTCCTGGAATAGGCTGTGCAGGGAAAGCATGGCAAAGCAGAGGAGATTGAACCCCAAAGTGCATTCCCAACTTAGCTAAGCACTTTCAAAAGGCTGTGAAATTTGACTTTTAGCTTTATTTTTCTCAGAATTGCTGTAAGTTTAACTTATAGCTTTGTTCTTTCTTTCTACCATGTTCCTATTATTCTGTACCTAAATACTTGTACCTAAGATGGTTCTGGGAAGTTTACACAGGAAGTTGGGGGTGTGTTGCTCTGAGTAGTTTCATGTTTTCACCTTTCACAGTTTCCGCAGTGCCTCCATCAGATCCTTCAACTTTAGGACTTAACCCAGTGACCACAAAGGCCCCAGCAGGTTGCTCTGTCTCAGTTGCATGTCCCCAGGTTGAAAAGACCAGCCCACATGCTCCTCAATGCTTAACAGACAGCAAGGCGAGCAATCTGTCTCCTCCGAGGCAACATTGGGGCCACAAAGTGGGAGTGTCTATGAGCAAAAGGAAACGCAGCAACTTTATCACTGATTGATGTTGTATAATTTCTCAATTTTTAATGGAAGACCCAAGGTGTTAGTGTTGGGACCCTTGCCTTTCCTGATAGTATATTTGTAATCCTGACCTTGATGTATGGGGATCAATTCCAAAATCGATAGATGAAACAAAAACTTCAAGCATTGCAAACTGTAAGGACAAAGACGAGTTAGTAGAAAGAGTGGAAAGGTGGTAAATGATGTAAAATGTGGAAAAATGAGAGCTGATTTTGGCAGGAGGAACATGGAGGGACAATATAAATACTACAACTAAAGGGTGTGCATGAACAGAGCAGATAAAAACTGAAAGAACTGCAAGTTATGTAAATCAGAAACAAAAACAGACATTACTTCAGAAGCTCAGCAGCTCTGGCGGCATCTGTGAAGAGAAACCAGAGTTAACATTTCAGGTCCGATGGCCCTTCTTCAGAACAGTTCTGAGAAAGGGTCACCAGATCCGAAATATTAACTCTGAGTTTTCTTCACAGATGCCGCCAAACTTGCTGAACTTTTCCAGCAACTTCTGTTTTTGTTCCTGAGAAAATTTGGGTAGTGTGTTTCGTGATCCTTGTCAACAGTTGTTGCTGAGATGATCCTTTTGTGATCAGAATATTACTTCTCAATCTTCCTTTTCCAAATGCTTTCAGATGTCTGCAGAAGGCAGACATTTATAAATTAACCAATTAAAAGTCATAGCTTATAGCAAAAGATGTGAAGAAATAAGTTGGCTTTCTTCGGGGTTGAAATGTTTTTATTTATTTCAGAACAAAGATAGTACTTTCCCCTCCAGAGTTCTAATGGTTTCTTCACTCAACATTCACACTTCTAAGTTGTTCAGCTCCTGTGAGCCAATCACATTGTTGTTGGTAAGTAGGAGACCTTTGTCATTGATTACTAATCACCACATCACAGATAAAACAGCTACCTGTTGCCAGCCAAATCTCCATTCATAAATAGCCTCCTGTCTCCTACTTACCTGTAACTAGACTTTCCCCCTCTGAGCATCAGGTAACTTGGCTTCAGACATACGTTAATCTTTCTGCTTCTATAACAATACTTTTACCATATCAGCCCATAATCAAAAACATAAAAGTTAAAAAAATAGTACAATTTATATAATAGAACAGCAGAGTGGAATTGAGGGGCTGAGTTTCCAACTTCTGTTTCTTATATGTAAGATTGCAGATAAATTCTGTTTTAGATAACTTGTAGTTATTAATTCTAGCATCATTCTATAATCCTGAAAATTCCAAAAGTTAGGTAAGACTTGGTCCAAAGAATTCAAGATTAGAGAGGATACTACAGTGTATATTTGATGACCATGAGGTTTAACCAGAGTTACAGACAGGCAGGTAATAGAAGACACAATAAACCAATACTGCTGTTTATCATATTCCACATAGAGTAAGGAATGGTGTCATACAGTCGAAGAGATATACAGCATGGAAACAAACCCTTTGGTCCAACTTGCTTGTGCCAACCAGACATCCTAAACAAATATAGTCCCATTTGCCAGCATTTGGCCCATATCCGTCTAAAACCTTCCTATTCATGTACTCATCCAACAGTCTTTCAAATATTGTACTTGCACCAGGCTCTACCACTTACTATACACGCACCACCCTCAGCATGAAAATGTTACCCCTTGGATCCCTTTTAAATTTTTCTCCTCTCATCTTAAGCCTATGCTCTATAGTTTGGATCTGCTTCACCGCTGGGAAAAGACCTTGTGTATTTATCCTATCCACACCTCTCATAATTTTATAAACCTCTACAAGATCACTCTTCAGCCTCCAACACTCCAGGGAAAATAGGCCCCGTCTATTCAGCCTGTCCTGAAAGCTCAAAACTTTTAATCCTGGCAACATCCTTGTAAATCTTCTCTGAACTCTTTCAAGTTTCACAACATTCCTCCTAAAACAGGGTGATCAGAATTGCATGCAGTATTCTAATCATTGTCCAACCAATGTCCTGTACAGCTGCAACATAACCTCCCTACTCCTTTACTCAATGGACCGACCAGTAAAGGCAAGCATACCAAATGCCTTCTTCACTACCCTATCTACTTGTGACCTCACTTTCAAGGAGCTATGAACCTGCACTCCAAGGTCTCTTCATCCAGCAACACTCCCCAGAGCCTTATCATTAAATTTATAAGTCATGCTCTGATTTGCCTTTCCAAAATTCAGCACCTCACATTTATCTAAATTAAGGTCCATCCTCCACCCCTTGGCCCATTGACTCATCTGATCAAGATTCCATTGTGTTCTGAGGTAACCTTCTTCATTGTCTACTACTCCTCCAATTTTGGTCTCATCTGCGAACTTACTAATCATACCTCCTATGTTCACATCCAAATCATTTATATAAATGACGTAAAGCAGTGGACCCAACACCAATCCTTGTGCCACAATACTGGTGACTGGCCTCCAGTCTGAAAAGCAACCCTCCATCATCACCTTGTGTCTTCTACCTTCAAGCCAGTAGTATATTCAAATAGCTAGTTCTCCTTGTATTCAGTGAGATCTAACATTGGCAACCATGAAGAACCTTGTTGAATGCCTTAATGAAGTCCATGTAGATCATGTCCTCTGCTCTGCTCTATCAATCCTCTTCATTACTTCTTCCAAAAGTGTGAAATATAAAATCTTTTGTTTTGTATCTTTTTAAAAACAATTTACTCACGTATGTCTTGTTGAAGTTTCAAATTTTGCCAATGTTTCAGAAGCATTAATGAGCCATCAGATACATTTCTTTCAATTGGCAACCTGACTCAGATATTTGAGTAAAATATCAGATAGACACATTGTGAATTTACCTTTTGTTAACTCTATTTATTCACTTTGATAAAACGAAGAAATCACCACCAGGACAGTGTATTTCCCTTTTCACTGTTATACAGAATTAGAGGAAAATAGCTTATATCAGCACATGTCTTCATCATCATTGTACATTCTATGTTGGTCATTGACACAAAGTAATTATACTTCTTGCTCAGAAGACCTTAATGGTCAGAGAGCTCATTGTTGTTTACTAACTTACCTGCATGAGTCATCTATTATGTACAGACCTAACGTCTGAGTCTGGCCAAGTCTATTCAAAATTCAATGCAAAAATATCAAAAATAAGTATGTCTCGTTCCCTAAATATTAGAGTAGGATAGTGAAAGTTGTTGGCTTGAATGGGTAGGGTGAAAAGGGTAGGGGAATACTACTCCTTCAAAAGACTATAACTGTGGGGTCACAGTAAATTTTCAAGTGTTAAATTAATAGTGTTTTGTTTCGTGATGTATGAAGACATATTAAGCAAAATTGAATGCATGTCAGTCATGAAACAAATGAATGGAAAGCCAGACAGCACAGGCTGAGAGGCCCACTTTTGTTCTTATATTC
This sequence comes from Stegostoma tigrinum, assembly GCF_030684315.1. NCBI lineage: Eukaryota > Metazoa > Chordata > Chondrichthyes > Orectolobiformes > Stegostomatidae > Stegostoma > Stegostoma tigrinum. The sequence goes on from NC_081362.1 coordinate 43,570,142, forward strand.
TGATCATGAGAAAGGTTTTGTGAATACTAAGGAGCTTTACAGTCTACAAACATGCTTCTTCTTTCAAATAAATGTGTTTCGAGGGCAATATGGTCATCAAGAGAATCATATCAATCTGCCACTCAAAGCAGTTAAAAACAACCATTATACAATTACCCAGAACAGCTATTCAGAACTTTGAACTATCATAACAATTCCCCCTTGTAATCGTATCAAACATTACAACTTGTCAAATCATACAATCTGAAAATTGTAAAAATTAAACAGCTGCTTAGTTAGCATTAAAACAAGGAATTTTTGAGAGTTTATGTTTAGGATGTTTGCAATGAATTTCGAGTGTGTTGAGTTCATAGTGTCTCCTGAGAATGAGATACCAACATTGAAAATTATTAGTTGAAAGAGGATTATAGACAGTAATACTTGCAAGATAAAGCTTTTAGACCAACAAATTAACTGCAATAGCACAATCAACACTATATGCACACAATGTTAAGGGTACATATTCTGCAACTTCATCTCATTCTTCACTATATTGTGAGGGCATCATCATGACCTCCGTTTTAAATAGGCTTTGTTTTGACTTTAATCCAATAAACACTAAAATATTCATAATTCAAAGAGAACTAAATTTATATTAATTTCATCAAGCTAATCATTTACACATTGCAGATATAAAGCAGTGTACATATTCTTACAGCCATAAATAGTAAAGATAATGGCTGGTATTCTCCAGATTTCAGCATTATTAAAGCTTAAATGGGATTTCCAGTGACCTCTTCCTTCATGTGAGTATGAGACTGAGTTACCTTACTCCACCAGAAGATTTCTTATACTATCTCATGGAGATGCTTGGTTCAATATGGAATCATAGAACCCCTGCTGTGTGGCAAGAGGCCATTCAGCCTAATGAGTCTGTAGTGACCCTCCAAACAGCATCCTACCCAGACCTAACACCTACCCCTGCTGGTAACTCTGCATTTACTATAACTAAACCACAAAACCTGCACGTCCCTGGACTCTACAGGCAACTTTGAGAAACCAATCCACCTAACCTGCCCATGTTTAGACCGTGGGAGGAAATGAGAGCACCCAGCAGAAACCCTTACATACACAGGGAGAATGTGCAAACTCCACACAAAGTATGCTGGAATAAGCCTTAAGCTTATTTAAGTAAGCTCTAATAAGCCTTAATTATTGCCAAAAGACCTGTCTGTTTTGGAAGATATAACTTTCTAAGGTGCAGAGTCTAAATCATTCAAATTTTACTTAATTGTTTGAGTTTTTAAAAAGAATTAAATTCTTTAACTTTTTCTTTCAGCCCTTTCTATATCTCTTTCTTACTGCCATACTTCCTTCCATGTCCATTTTTTTCTCAAATTCTCGGCTAGTTTTGTCTTTGAATTAGATATCCTAATTTGGAAATTTCTGATTTTATCATTGACACTCAAAATTCCTGGCCCCATGAGGCAACGCACACACCATGTTATGTTCAGTTACTGTTTCAGCTTCTCTACCTGGGCTTCACAGCGCTGATGATCTTATGGCCTCATGTAAATTGTTTTATAAAATGCTAAGTGCCACTTTCACATTATCTACCTCCCTCTTAGGCCTTTCTGCTCTCTTCTCAATGTATGTGCATTTTTCGTATAAATGTATATATTTTTGTTCCATCACTGTTTGAAACATTAAGTACACTGATGTTCCTCGTTGCTACACTATTTCTTTCTCTGTCCTATTTGTCTTGTAAGGTGAAATATTATATCCTCTTCTCACTGGTCTTCTGTTGCAGTTCTGCCTTTTCTGACTCCAATTACTTTATTCTTCTCTCTTGAATCTGCATCTGAGCCAGGTAAGCTATAGTGCCCATGATTTTCATTAACTGCAACTTTGAGTGAGTTTATTATCTACCCCATTGTTTCTTAAAGCTGAGTTTTCACTCATGGTTAATTCTGAGATGCAAATTGATAACACTTCATGGTTTCTATTATATATTTGCTCAGTAAATACTCCATGATCTTACCATTTTACTTCTGAGCAGCCCATTGCATCTTCTGACTGATGCTCATCAATTTGTAATGACCAAGAGATTGAGAATCAATAAGTTCGCCACAAATGTAACAGCTCTTATTGCCACAAGTCTAAACTTGAAAACAAGACAATAATTTAAAACACACAATTACATTTACTTAGTCAGATTAGGTTGACAGCAGGCTGATTCATCCAACTTGACCAGGACAGATGTGCTTTCAGCAAGATTTCTCATGATACAATCAATCAAACAGCATCATCTCAATCAGGGTTTGTAAACTAATTTTATTCACGAGCTTGTGGCAATTACTCCCATGCTCAAACCCTCAGTCAGAAGTCTTTTCTTTCTGGGGTACACAATAACGAGTTCTAGAATTGTCAACTCATTTCCTCTGGAACTTTTAACAAATATTAAAATTATAACATCACTGATCCCAGCAGCACATCAAGTGATGCATTCATCAAACCTTTTCACGACTTTGCTTGTGAAGAATTCATTGGCACATTTTACCTTTGGTTGTTTCAAAACTCAATTCCTCCAAATTCAATTTGTAGATCAGATAATTAAAATCTGGAGTAGGACTGCACCTCATGCTTAGAAGACATTTTGAATACAATCCAAGAAATAAAATTATGATGGGCTGCCTTTGCTCAACTTTTTGCTGGTTTTCTGACATATTCTTAGATGTGTCCTCTCCTAATTGTCTCCAAATTCTAATCATTAGAATTCTATTGCAGAATTTCATTAGAAATGTAAAAATATTGAATGTCCTATGACATTCGTTCTTCGCTTCCCAAAATTTCAGATGATTGAATGAGCTAATACAATAAGAGCTAAGTCATCAACAAACCTGTAATTATAATAAAAATGAAACAATTCTTCTATTCAGAGAAGTAAAATGATAATAGTTTGTTTTCAAGTCTGCTGCATCAGCTCCTCTGCATCGCTGGAGCAGTGAACAGCAAATGAAAGTATTGGTTATAAAAGCCATCGAAGAATTATGGCAAATAGGTCAAAGGTAATTTATTCAACTATTTTATTGCACTAATGTATGATATTCATAGTCTTAAATATTGTAATTAAGGGGCTAAATAACATTCTGTTCACATGATAATGCAATCAAAAACCTATTGTTTATGTTATAAAAGTCTTGAGTAAGGTATGGACATGTTAAGATATATCTACAAGTTGCATTCAGGAAAATTGAGTGTAGCTTAGTTGTGGAATTGAAATCTGGAAAAAATATGATAATTAAGGGGTTATGTATTAATGAATAGGAAATGATTTGGTCTCTTAGAATTCTGTTCTTCAAAGCCGATTATGCAAATAGAGGGGTGTCACTGTATGATTTTACACTCCCACATATAGCACAAGGAAATCTTTCCAGCTTTGGTTTCAATAATATGCACGGCTGACACAATACCTTATATTTAACCCTTCTTTTGCTTAAGATTTTATCTACTGAAGATCTGGAAATTTCAAACCAGTGGCTAACATTTATAGCCAACAGACCTCAATAGAAAAGGGAAATACATGCCCTGGCCCAGAGCTTCTCTGAATTTGTGCTGTTTTTGCAAGAAGGATTCACCTAAAATCTGCCAAACAATGTAGAAGATCAGGGACTTTTAAGTACAAGTAACATTGAGTATGCTAATTTTGCATAATATTTAACAATGTTTTAATACCATTGAGCTGACCTGTCCACAAAAGTCAAGAAACAACTTAATGATTGTACCAGGCTTTCTGCCAATTGTGTTTATTCATATACATTTCAAGCGCATCTTCAAATTAAGTCTGTTTTCTTGATACAAAGGCACTGAAGGATACGTTTTAGGTTATTTTAACTTTTAATTTTAATTTACTTAAACTGAGCACCAAGGAAGGAGGTTGAACTTGTGGCATAGTGGTAACATCACTGGACTAGTATTGCAGAACTCTGAACTAATGTTCTAGGGACTTGGTTTTGAATTCCGCCTTGGCAGATGTTGAATATGACTTAATAAAAAATCTGGAGTAAAATAAAGGGACTACTAGGTGTACAGCTGGATGAACATAGCAGGCCAAGCAGCATCAGAGGAGCAGGACGGCTGACGTTTTGGGCCTAGACCCTTCTGCAGAAATTCTAATTTCTGCAGAAGGGTCTAGGCCTGAAACATCAGCCTTCCTGCTCCTCTGATGCTGCTTGGCCTGCTGTGTTCATCCAGCTCTACACCTTGTTATCTCAAATTCTCTAGCATCAGCAGTTACTAATATCTCTGGAGTAAAATAAATGTGAAGCAGATCATATAACTACTGGTGATTATTGTAAAACACAAAAACTGATTTACTACCATTCATTAGAGAAGGAAGTCTTCCATTCTTACCTGGTCTGGCATACATGCCATTCCAGACGCACAACAAAATTGTAAACACTTAACTGCCCACTTAGCAACAAATGCTGGCCCCAGCAGTGATAAACATAATCCATGAATGAATATAAATAATAAAATTAGCCAATAATTCAGGAAGATGTTTTAAAATTATTTTCAGGATGAACTAAAATTATTTTTAAAATGGCCTTGGACAGATGGTGACCCAGACACACTTTACTTATAAATAAATGTTTTATTGAGTTATAACCCAGTTTCAGTTTTAGCAATAAAACTGCACTAGTTACCGCTGCTAAATTTATCTACGTTTTTTTAGTGTGACAGAATAAATGATAATTCCTTTCTAAAACGATTTTCAGTTGCAGTTGTTTGCAAAAGATTATACCCTGTAATTATGCAAATATTTTGAGGTGAAATTTGAACCATAACTTCAGTTCAAGAAACCATGCTCAAATTCAAGCAAAATTTGCACCCAGATTTTCAAATGTACTCAAACTCTCCTCCTTTGTATATTGCAACATGAATAATGAAATTCGAAGATTAATTCAAGGGGATGGCAAATTAATGGTGATGTTACTAGACTAGTAAACCAGAGACAGTACAACGGAATCATAGTACTGTTACAGCCTAGTAGGTAGCCATTCAGTCCATAGTGTCTGTGCCAACAGTCGAAATGTGCATCTCAACTAATGCCAATTTACTGCTGGGTCATCATAATCCCGCACATTCCTTCTTTTCAAATAGCCATCTAATCCCTTTTGAATGCTTCAGTTCAACTTGTATCTAACACAATCTCAGGCAATATATTCCTGACCCTACCCATTCAGTCTGTGAAAATGGTTTTCATCATGTTATTTTTGCTTCTTTTACTATTGACTTTAAATGTGTGCCCATCCATTCTCAATCTTTTCACAAGTGGGAACATTTTCTCCCTATGTACTGTGTCCAGATCTCCCATGATTTCGAACACTCCAACTACTTAACCTCTCTGCCTTCTCATCTTAAAGCAGGACACTCGCAACTTCTCTGATCTATCTTCACAACCGGAAGTCTTTACTCCTGGAACCATTATCATAACCTTTACTACACTTTGACACTCTACATCTACAATGTCTTCACATTCTTCCTAAAGTTTGGGACCCACAACAGAACAAGACACTAATAGACACACGTTAAAAGATTTTAAGATAATACTGAATTTATTAAAACTGAGCACCAAGGAAGGGTGTGGGCTGTGGAAGTTGTGGCAGAGTGATATGGCCACTGGACTAGTATTGCAGAAATCAAAGCTAATGTCTGAGGGAGATAATGGAAACTGCAGATGCTGGAGAATCCGAGATAACAAAGTGTGGAGCTGGATGAACACAGCAGGCCAAGCAGCATCTTAGGACCACAAAAGCTGATGTTTCAGGCCTAGACCCTTCATCAGAAAAGGGGGATGGGGAGAGTATTCTGAAATAAATAGGGAGAGAGGAAGAGGCGGACTGAAGATGGATAGAGGAGAAGATAGGTGGAGAGGAGAGTATGGGTGGGGAGGTAGGGAGGGGATAGGTCAGTCCTGACATGTCCATCCTGGGCCTCCTGCAGTGCCACAACGATGCCACCCGAAGGTTGCAGGAACAGCAACTCATATTGTGCTTGGGAGCCCTACAGCCCAATGGTATCAATGTGGATTTCACCAGCTTCAAACTCTCCCCTCCCCCAACTGCATCCCAAAACCACCCCAGCTCATCCCCGCCTCCGTAACCTGTTCTTCCACTCACGAATCCCCTCCTCCCACCTCAAGCCGCACCTCCATTACCTACCTACTAACCTCATCTCACCCCCTTGACCTGTTTGTCCTCCCTGGACTGACCTATCCCCTCCCTACTGCCCAACCCATACTCTCCTCTCCACCTATCTTCTCCTCTATCTAGCTTCGGTCCGCCTCCCCCCTCTCCCTATTTATTTCAGAATCCTCTCCCTATCCCCCTTTTCTGATGAAGGGTCTAGGCCCTAAACGCAGCTTTTGTGCTCCTAAGATGCTGCTTGGCCTGCTGTGTTCATCCAGCCCCACACTTTGTTATCTCTCGTGTCTGAGGGACTTGGGTTTGAAGTCCACCTTTATAGATGTTGATAATGATTTAGTAAGAAACGTGGAATTTTAAAAAAAAGCAAATGTGATTGGATCATGTAACTACTGCTGATTATTATTTTTAGAAATCTGGTTTACTACCATCCTTTAGAGAGGGAAATCTTCCATTCTCACCTGGTCTGGCATAATTGTGACTCCAGACCCATAGCAAAAGTGTAAAACTCAACTATGCACTTAGCAACAAACGCTGGCCCCAGCAGTGATATACACATCTCACACACATCAATGAATATAAATAATAAAATTAGCCAAGGATTCAGGAATATGCTTTAAAATTAATTTTAGGATAGAAGTATTTTCAGGATGGATTAAAATTATTTTTAAAATGGCCTTGAACAAATGGTGGTCCAGGTACTCTTCACACATAAATTAATATTTTATAAATATACATATTTCTATTTGTTTTATTGAGTTAATCCCAGCTTCAGTTTCAGCGATAAAGTTGCACTAGTTATCACTGCTAAATATATCTACAAATTTTTTGAGTGTGATACAATAAAGGAATATTCATTTCTAAAATGTTGTGCAGTGACAGTCACTCATGGAAAAGTATGCATCTGTAATTCTGAAAATGTCTTGAAGTGACATTTGAACCATAGCTTCAATTCAAGAAACCAGGCTCAAATTCAAGCAAAATAAAAACCGAAAGAACTGCGGATGCTGTAAATCAGGAACAAAAACAAAGTTGCTGAAAAAACTCAGCAGGTCTGGCAGTGTCTGTGGAGGCAAAAAACAGAGTTAACGTTTTGAGTCCAGTGACTTTTCCTCAGAACTGATGGTGGCTGGGAAAATGTCAGTTTATATCCAGATAATAGGAAGAGGGTGGGGTAGGGAGTAAACAATAAGATAGAGCCTAAAGAGAGAGAAGAACAGTTGGACAGACAAAGGAGTCGTTAATAATCAGACTGGGAGGGCGAATAGTTGTTAATAGGGACTGTTAGTGACTAACAGCAGATGGTGTGTAATAGCAGGTTATGTGATAACAAGGCCTGGTGTGTGGGGTTGGGGGCTGGGACTTGGGACAGTTCAGGCCCTAAAATTATTGAACTCGATATTGAGTCCAGAGGGCTGCAGGATCCCCAAGTGGAAAATGAGGTGGCATTCTTCCAGCTTGCGTTGAGCTTCGCTGGAACACTGCAGCAAGCCAGAAACAGAGGTGTTGGCCAGGTAACATGGTGGTATGTTAAAGTGGCAGGCAACTGGAAGCTCAGGGTCATTTTTGTGAACAGAACATGGATGTTCTGCAAAGCGGTCACCCAATCTATGCTTGGTTTCCCCAGTAGAGAGGAGACCACATTGTGAGCTGCGAATGCATTAGACTAGACCCTGAGAAGTGCAGGTGAAATGTTGCTTCACCTGGAAGGTATGTTTGGGCCCTTGGATACTAGGGAGGGAGGAGGTAAGCGGGCAGGTGGTATTCCTGATTGTTCCGGATTTATAGGATCCACAGTTCTTTTGATTTTTATTTAGCATTTAACTCACTGCCACATATCTTCTCAGCATGCCCACCTTGAAGAAGTTCTGCTCCTCTCTCTGATGGGATCTCCATTCCAGTCTTTCGTCTTGCTCACTGACATTGTCACTCCTAGTGCTTGACCGAGTATTTGCTAAAACTCATTTCCACAACCATATCACATTCCTCAGTGACTACCTCAGACTCAGACTCACCCCATGTGGATTCCAACTGAAGTTTCATCCCTCATGTTTTGAATCCTCCCAGGATCACAGATATGTCCGCCATGTTCGACATTCCATGGACAGCTGCTCTCGCTATATCCTGAGACCCACACTCAGTGCCATGCACACTCTCAACCTTTCTCTCGAACAGCAACAGCATCAGGGTTGCATCACTCTGCAGTTCCACTTCATCCTCCGTTTCATTTACCGTACTAACAAGAAACTTTCTCTTTACCTTTCAGGCATCAAGGCCCACAAGGTACAACTCAGAGATATCCATAATCCTCCAGAACCTTCCTCTCCTCCCCTTCCCTCTGACTGCATCCTTTCTCCCAACACCCCTGGCCTCCTGACAGGTATTCATCACACCACCCTACCTTCCTCTCTGTGAGGCGGAACGTTCTGTACTCAGCAAAGGTCTCAGCTTTATTCCTCTGTGTCCCCACCTTAATGAATTTTGGGCACAACAATGACGCCAAACTCTTCTTCCGCCATTTTCGCTTCTGTGCTCATTTCCTTGGACAAGACTTCTCCCTGTCCCACAGAACCCCTGCACAACACTCTAACGCTCTCCCTCCACCTGAACCACTCTCCCTAGCCTTTTACCTGCACTCAATCTGTTCATCGAGAACTGCCAACATGATATTAGTTGTCTCAATTCCAACCTATCTCCCTCTGAGCTGACTGTACTCTGTGCACTTAGATCTAACCCTGACTTTGTTATTAAGCCTGCTGATAAGGGTGGTACTGTTGTAGCCTGTTGTATTGACCTCTATATTGCCGAGGCTGAGCGCCAGCCCTCAGATACCTCGTCCTACCTTCCCCTGAACCATGACACCACCATGGCACAACACACCATTGTATCCGCCACAGTCACTGACTTCATTTCACCTGGTGATCTCACCCCAGCTTTCTCCAACCTGATAGTCCCCCAGCCCTACACAGCTCACTTCTACCTCCTCCCATAAATCCACAAACAGGCAGTCCAGGCAGACCTAGGTCTAGGCCCGAACATTATCTTGGATTCTCCAGCATCTGCAGTTCCCATCATCACTGATGGTCTAGGCCCGAAACGTCAGCTTTTGTGCTCCTGAGATGCTGCTGGGCCTGCTGTGTTCATCCAGCCTCACATTTTATTATCTTGGATTCTCCAGCATCTGCAGTTCCCATTATCACTGATGGTCCAGGCCCGAAACGTCAGCTTTTGTGCTCCTGAGATGCTGCTGGGCCTGCTATGTTCATCCAGCCTCACATTTTATTATCTTGGATTCTCCAGCATCTGCAGTTCCCATTGTTTCAGCTGCTCCTGCCCCACAGAACTCATCTCTTCCAAACTTGACTCAGTCTTCTCTCCCCAGTCCAATTCTTGCCCACATACATCCATGATTCCTCTGACTCATTACGCTGGTTTCAAAATTTCCAGTTTTCAGGTTCTAGCCACCACCTCTTTATCATGGATGTGCAATCCCTTTACGCATCCATTCCCCACCAGGAGGGTCTTAGGGCTCTCCATTTCTTCTTGGAGCAAAGGCCTGAACCATTCCCACCCGCCCATCACCACCCTCCTCTGCTTGGCCAAGTTTGTCCTCAACCTCAACAACTTCTCCTTTAACTCCTTTCATTTTCTTCAGGTCACAGAGGTAGCCATGCATACCCACATGGGCCCTAGTTGTGCCTGTCTCTTCATGGGGTGCATGGAACATTCATTGTTCCAGTCCTAATCTGGCCCCCTTCATGTACAAAAATGCGGAGCTGGAGGAACAAGCAGGCCAGGTAGCATCAGAGGAGCAGGAGTGTTGAAGCTTCGGGTTGGGACCCTTCTTCAGAAATGGGGGCAGGGGGCCTATTTACTCCCTATTTACTTTGTAACATTGAATCATTCTCAAAATTTTACTGCACTTCTGCACTCTACATCTACAATGTCTTCACATTCTTTCTAAAGCCTGGGGCCCAGAACAGAACACAATATTCCATCTGAGGTCAAACTGGTGATTTTATGTAAATTCAACTTAATGTCTCTTTTGTTGTACTGAATGTCCCGAATAATTATGCCAAGGGTACTGTAAGCTCTGTTAATGCACCCCACAACCTGCCCTGTTGTCCTTAAAGATTTATGCACTTATACATCCACATTTGTATTGTTCTATGTTCTATAGTGTAGGGGGATGGGCTTAGATTAATTCACAAGTCGACACAACATCGAAGGCCGAAGGGCCTGTTCTGCGCTGTAGTGTTCTACGTTCTATCCCTCTGCTTCTGCATGATCTTGGAAGTTGTTTTGGTTATATTATTACTTCATGCTTTTTTTTACCAAAATGTATCACCGCACATTTCTGTATTGAACTTCAACTGCCACCCATCTCCAAACTCCACCAGCCTGCTTACAATTCCTCCAAGTTTTGTATTATCAAAAATTTGAGAAATTTCACCCAGTACCCAAGGTCTAAGTCATTAATATATATCAGGAGAAACAAAGGTCCTAATACAGACCCATGGGAACTCCATCATAAGTCTTCCAACAGCCTGAAAAATATCCGCTAACCATCAGTTTTGTTTTCTTCCATTCAACCAGCATTGTATCCATGTTGCTTTAGTCCCTTTTATTACTTGAGCTCCAACTTTGCTTACAAGTGTGTTGAGTAGCTCTGAATTAATTGCTTTCTGGGAGTTCATGTACACTGATTCACAAACATTGCTCTGATCAGCCCTCTCTGTGACCTTGTCAAAAACTCTATAAGTTAGTAAAACACAATTTCCTCTTTAGGCATTCCAGCAGTTCCACTTCACACCTACCCTCTCCAAAAGTCATTACCGGGCACTTTGATTCAGATGAAAAATGCAGTGGTGCCTTGATTAATTTGCCTGACTAGCCTTGTTTCTCTCAGAGATGAATGAGAACATATGTATCCATGGTTTTGGCCTCAACTGGAGTATTGTGTCCAATTCTGGGTACCTTACTTTAGAAAATAGAGGAGAGTGCAGAAAAGATTCACAAGAATAGTTCCTGGGATGAAGATATTCAGTGACATTTATAGATTGAAAAAAACTGGAGCTGTTTTCCTTGGAGAAAAGAGGTTTGACTTAGGTGGTGAGGGAGCTAACAAGAGGGAAAAACATAGTTGACCTCATCCTTTCCAAACTGTCAGCTGCAGTTGCACCTGTCCATGACAGTTTCAGTAAGAGTAACAATCGCTCAGTCCTTGTGGAGACAAAGACCCAACTTCACATGAGAATAAATTCAGTCGTGTTGCGTGGCACTAAAAGTGTGCTAAATGGAACAGACTTCGCACGGATCTAGCTGCTCAAGACCGGGCATCCATTAGGCGCTGTGGGTTATCAACAGCAGCAGAATTGTACCCCAGAACAATTTGCAACCTCTTGGCCTGGCATGTCCCTCACTCAACCATTACCATCAAGCTAGGTGATCAACCCTGGTTCAATGGAGGGCATCCAGGAGCAGCACCAAGCATACCTCAAGATGAGGGATTATCCTGGTTAAGCCACCGAACAGGATTACTTGCACACCAAACAGTGAAAATAGCAAGTGATAGACAGCACTAAGTGATCCCACAACAAATGGATCAGATCTAAACTCTGCAGTCCTGCCATATCCAGTCATGAATGGTTGTGCACTGAATGGTGGTTCCCAGTGTAACAGATTCCAGTCTTCAGCCAATTCGATTCACTCCACGTGATATCAAGAAATGTCTGGAGACACTGGGTACAGCAAAGGCCCTGACAACGTTCCTGTAACAGTACTGAAGACCTGTATTCCACAACTTGCCGCTCCCCTAGCCAAGAAGTTCTAGTACAGTTACAATACTAGTGTCTACCCAGTAATTGGTAAAATTGCCCAAGTATGTTCTGTACACTAAAAGCAGGACAAATCCAACCCAGCCAAATTATCACCTGTCAGTCTACTCTCAATCATCAGTAAAGTGATGGAATGTGTTATCAACAGCGCTATTAAGCAGCACCTGCTCAGCGACGCCCAGATGGGTTCGCCAAACTGCTCCTGACCACATTACGGCGTTGGTTCAAACATCGACAAAAGAGCTGAATTCCAGAGGTGAGGCGAGAGTGACTGTCCTTGACATCAAATCTGCAAATGACTGAGTATGGCATCAAGGAGCCCTAGCAAAACTGGAATCAATGGGTACCAGCAGGCAAACTCTCCTGTGGTTGCAGTCATACCTTACACATAGGAAGATGGTCATGGTTTTTGGAGGTCAATTGCCTCAGATCTAGGACATCTCTGCAGGATAGTGTCCTCGGCCCAACCATCTTCAGATGCTTCATCAATGACCGTTCCTTCATCATAAGGTCAGAAGTGGGGATGTTTGCCAATGATTGCACAATGTTCAGCACCATTTGCAACTCCTCAAATGCTGAAGCAGTCCATGTTCATAGGCAACAAGATCTGGACAATACCCAGGCTTGGGCTGACAAATAACAGGTGACATTCATGCCACAAAAATGCCAAGCTATGACCATCACCAGTAAGAGACAATCACCACCCTTTGACATTCAATGGTGTTACCATCACTGAATCCCCCACTATCAACATCCTGGACGTAATCATTGATCAGAAACTCAACTGGACTCACCACATTAACACAATGGCTACAAGAGTTGGCCAGATGTTAGGAGTTCAACGGCAAGTGATTAGCTTCTAATTCCCCAAAGCCTGTCCACCATCGACAAGGCACAAATCAGGAGTGTGATGGAGTACTCCCCACTTGCCTGGATGAGTGCAGCCCTAACAACATTCAAGAAGCCTGACATTATCCAGGACAAAGCAGCCTGCTTAACTAGCACTACATCCACAAGAATCCACACCCTGCACCTCTAACACTCAGTAACCCTGCAGTGTGTACCATCTAAAAGATGCACTGCAGAAATTCACCAAAGATCCTTAGACAGTACCTTCCAAACCCATGGCCACTTCCGTCTGGAAGGTCAAGGGCATCAGACCTATGAGAACACCATCTCCTCCAAGTTCCCCTCTGAGCCACTCACCACCCTGACTTGGAAATACATTGCTGTTCCTTCACTGTTGCTGAGTCAAAATCCTGGAATTCTGTCCCTAATAGCTTTATGGATCGACCCACAGCATGTGGACTGTAGCTGTTCAAGAAGGCAGCTCACCATCATGTTCTTCAGGGCAACTAGGGAAGGGGAACAAATGCTGGCCAGCCAGCAACACCCACATCCCACAAATGAATAAAAAAAACTTCAAAATCATGTCGGCTCTGGATAGGGTGGACAGGAAGAAATTATTCCTATTGCCAGAAGAACTGAACAAATTTCAATTTGATTGACAAAAGAAGCAATGGTACACAAGAATGCATTTTTAAAATGCAGTCAAGAGTTGAGATATGGAATGCTCTGCTTCAAAACATGTGGGAGACCTTTCAGTTGTGGGCTTTCTTGTATGTAAAGTCATGCGGCTCTGAATCTCTCTATATACTGACTCCATTCTCTTTAAGTGCAGGGATTTACATACCTACTTAGCCTAGTTTAATAGAGAAAGTTCACTTACCAGTCCGACTGGAACAGGCACATATATTGAACAAGAAGTAGTTTATTAAATGTTAGTAATTAATTACAGGTTATGTTGATAGGATATATATCATTGCAGAGACTTGAGATGGACCTGGATGTGGAATCTTACTGGTCTGAGGTCCTAATCTGTTCCGCAAAAATTTACAATCATTATAATGTTTGGTGTCTAAGGCATCTCTCAGTATTAACCATTTCAGTCACTTACACCCATGTATACACTCCTCCTAAGCATTTTTGCATTAATTCATAAGATGTAGGTAGCGTGGAAATTTCACTATTTATTCAGAACATGTTCCATTTGGACTTTGAAAACTAATTGTTGTCTAAGTAAGGTCTGGTGACTTTGATTCCTTTCCTGACAGTGCAAGATCCTAAAGAACATTTATTCACTTGGATCTTCTTCACAGAAGATGGCTGTCCTGTTGGAAGATGCAGTTCCTTCTTTCCAGTATCCTGGATATTTGTACATTGGTTGTCCCTTCTCGGTGGTGCCTTTCACGGAGTTTGATGAACCCATCCTCACTCTGTGTGAGCAGATCTCCATTTGCAAATGCCAGTAAATCTTTGCTGAAGTGTGTAAAATTGTAAAGTCAGATTATTGATTGACTTGGATACTCTCATTTCCATTAACTATTGCATATATTTCCTTTCTCAGTTTCATTATTTAAGATCATCTTGCTTGGCATGATCTCTGACTCTGTTACTGAGGATTCTTCCGAGGAAAATGAGGAAATATTGTTCTCTCAACTTGTCTCTTCAGAATCACTTAGTCATCTAAAATCATACCTTAATCTGTTATAACTGCTCATTCATCAAGCTGTCTTGATTTCCATCATTAAAATTTTTTTAATTAGCTGAAGTGGGTTATGCACACATTTATATCCATGAAGTAGAATTCATTATGAAGTACATATAAGTTTTCAACTGTTCAGTTCCCTTATGATGGAGGATTGCATTTCACTTACCTTTAATTTAATCCTTAATCTTGGATCAGGTAGTTGCACTGTGGTTGGTTGTAAATATTGTTCCTTCAACCATGATTCACTATCCAATAAGAAAGTAACGTCTGCCCCCGAGTTTAACTTGAAATTTATGAGGTGAACATTGGCGTAAATATCCTTTTGTCAAAAAGCTAGGCCTGAATTACTCACTCAGAGACAGTAAGAACTGCCTATGCTGGAGACAGAGATAACAGTGTCGAGCTGGAGGAGCACAGCGGGCCAGGCATCATCAGAGGAGCAGGAAAGTTGATGTTTTGGGTTGGGACCAATTTTTTCTGAAGGTGGGTCCCGACCCAAAACATCAACTTTCCAGCACCTCTGATGTTGCCTGGCCTGCTGTGCTCTTCCAGCTCCACATTGTTTTATCCCTGGATTTCTTATTTCCTCTATAAACACTTTAGGTTTCTCTGCTATTGTAGATTGTTCTGCTTCATCAATCTCTTTTCATGGGTAGCTATTAGACTGCTTGTTTTCTCTGACTGTGCCCTACCTTGGCACATTTTCTGAAAGTTACCTGTTGTTTATATATAAAACATTCATAGGTAGACACTGCCTGTTCCTTTTAACAAAGTGTGGGGCTGGATGAAAAGAGCATGCCAAACAGCATCTTAGGAGCACAAAAGCTGACGTTTCGGGCCTAGACCCTTCATCAGAAAATACTCTCCAGCATCTGCAGTTCCCATTATGCCTGCTCCTACTCAGCTTCTTTGTTACACAGCACTATTGGAGACTTTTACTACCTGATGTCTGCCGTACTCACTGTATTAGTTTCTCACTTGTGTCTTTTGTGGTTTTGTAACTTAAAATTGAATTAATTCAGATAATCTCCTATGCCAAGATTGATCTTCTCCGCTTTGGATTGGTCTTTGAATTGTGCTGCATCTGGACTTTTGCTTTACTCATTACCTGAATATTTTTCTCTGTACTGAAGTTTTTCAATAGACCATCATAAATCTGGGAAGGGCTCATCATCAGTTACAATAAATGTGTCTTTAAATCATTATTGTCACATTTTTCTAGTAATCTGCAGAGATCATAAACCAAATTATCTATGGATTCTCCCAAATGCCGAGCTGTTCTATTTCTTGTTCTTTTAAAAAGATTATTAGTTCTCAGTTTAAAATAATTGTCAAGTGCTTTCAGTACTGACAAGTTATAACATCATCAGCTATACTCTCAGTTATATGTATAGAAGTGTTTTTATTTGTTCAGCTTCTGGTTTAGTATCAAACTTAGAAGCTATGGTATACTGGATGGTTTTATCCATGATATTTAGCTCCCTGTTTTATTTGGTCTATTTCAGAAAGTAATTCTCCCTGGCACTACTTTTTCCATTCTTCCTAGTATCTTCCTGGTGTAATTATTTACTTCATTTGCATAGAATGCATTTATATCACAATAGTAACAGTTCTACCACTTTGTCTTGTTTTACTGGTGGGTTTTCTCTATCCATGGCGGCACTCTACTATCCTATCACTCTACTATCATACTTGCTGTATACACTTTGACAGTTTGACAGCAGCTGTCAAAGTGGCTGTCAGGAACATTAAATATCAGAGTACGGCAGCTGAATGCTGCAAAAAGAGGATATGGGTTGCCTACCACTGATAGTTCTGCACAGAGAAGGAGCTGTCAGAATGGAAATTCAACTCCATGTTTTTTTGTGGGAACACTGAGCTGGAGTATCTCTCAGAAATGTGGGCATGCCCTCTTCATAAAACAAAGAGGCCGGAATGGCAATCGGTTGATGTTGTTAATTCTCAGAAAACCTGATCCACCTATTCAAAGATCAAATCCTTCTTGAGCAACTACTTTGTTTAATTTCATTGGAATCCTCAGAAATCTCTGGTTTAAATGGAAACTCTGAGGGTTCCAGTCATGGAAGAATTGCCCAACAGAAAATGAAATTTCCTGGAGTATTCCTTTGGGGTGTGCTATGATGGACATTCCACATTCTACACTGACATAAAGACAGGCAAGCCATCAGAAAATCAAGCCCATTGTTATGGAAACCATAAGGAGAACCTGGATATTTTCTCTTACTGCTTCATGATCCTAAGATGTTTTGCAAAGTAGCGCATATGCCATCTTTTTAGTGTGTGGTGCTTAACATATACCACGATATTAATACTTTGACACTGTTGAAATACCAGTTTCAAAAAGGAAATTAGACAATTATCTGAAGAGAAAACATTTGTATCGCTATTGAGAAAAAAACAGTGACAAAGGACTGGGTGAGTTGTTCTTGCCAATAGGTGGCACATTCATGATTGGCTGAATGACTACTTTCAGAACAGTGACAGTTCTATCATTCTGTGATTGAAGTATCTTTTACCCAATCACTACAATTTTCTACATTTTTAACAAATGAACTGAAAGGCTGCTCCAATGTGAATTAGTACTTCATTTGCAATTTGCACAGTTCTCTAAGATCTTTCAGTTAAAGCCATGATCAGAGGAATGAATGACATTTCAATTACATAATTTAACAGATAAGAGGACTTGAAATGACTTGGCACTGGAGATAGCTAATAGGTGACTTCTTTCTTGGTAAGCAGATTAGTTATGAGCATGATAAAGTGGTCAAAAATCTTTTGCACATTACATTTATCTATCCTTTCCAACTCAGGATATATGTTGTCTGTTAAATGCTAGATTAAGAAATAACTGACACATTAACTTCACATTAAAAATGAGTTAACCCTATTGCTACGCAACACAGTCATCAATACGATCTTGGTCAATATTCAAGGGCTATTGTTTTGTAGTTACCTGAGACTTTATTCAAAATGTTATTACCCAACACATATCCATTAACAAGGTAATGAGAGTTACAGCTCAAAACTAGCTCTTCAATCATTCGATCGTATGAACTAAAAGCATTTTTAAACACTTGTCATTGCATATTTGCAGTTTAGGTTGAAGGTGAAAATTAAGATGGTGGCAGAGTAGAACACTCCAGTCAGAGATCCTGTGCTTGCCATTGCCTTTCCCTTTTTCTCCTCTTCGTAGCATTTTTTTTGCTTAGACCCCACCCGGCCCCAAACCCCACCAACCTACCTAGAGAGAGTAGAGTCGAGAAGCAGAGCAAGTGGACCGGGCGGGCCATGGGCTGTGCCCTGTGGCAGAGTGGACCAAGGGGGTCATGGGCCATTGCAATGGGCCTTGCCCCACAGTGGAGCTGGCTAACCGGGTTGTGTCCTCTGGTGGAACGGAGTGAGCGAGCTGTGTCTGGGGCAGCATGGAACAGACCGAGCGGGCTGGCCCCACGGTGGAACAAGCACGTGCCGAGTCCCACGGCAGTGGGGCAGTGAACAGGTGATTTCTGATGTGGCAACAGCATGAGCCCTTGATGGAGACTGGCACTTGGAGACAGCATGGCCTCATGCTCTGTGCCCTACAGACACAGTCTGGAACTTATGTACTTACGGGCACTTATTGTCATTCTTGACTCTTTCACTGCTCCATGATTATCTACATTATTTTGTTTTAACTCCATTACAACACTTCTTTTCCCCATAAGATTTTTACCTAGGTACTTGTACCTAAGATGACGCCATTAAAGATACCCATTATAGAACCTTTTCACAGTACTCCTGTACTGAAATATGTGTGACAATCCAGGATATCCTGATTCTGATTCTGAGAGTGGAAAAGGACAGATTAGGTGGGTAGCTGGGTGACTAGTGTGTGGATCTGTCAACAGGGCAATTTTTAAAACCTACATTGGCTGAGACAGACCCTCCTCTTTGCTTTAACTATAGTGACAGGAAATAGCATTTTCCCACAGTTAGTGAAGGATCACCAAGAACCTATCTTCAAACATTGAACTGAAAAAGGAATCAAAATGATATTATATGTCACAACTTAGGTCATTTTCAGCTTGCCTCAGTGTTAAGAAGCAATGAAAAATAGTTGTGACTGAAAATGCTTTGGAATAAATCTTTCTTTTACTTGCAAATCAATAAATGTCTTAATTCAAACTATGAGAGCGAGAGAAGAAATCTATGAAAGTAAAAGAATAAATGTTACAAGACTTATCTGTGTCCAGCCATGAGAATGTGACTTAATACTTCGTGCTTACATGTTCACTTCAACATTGCATTCTGTTATTTTTTCACTCTTATACATGTCTGTGTTAGAAGTTTGGAGTGTCTTGTGTGAGCAACGTGCAATACTGTGAGTTTTAATATTCTCATGGAAAGGAATATAGGAATAACAACAGTGCTCAGATGAAGGTGTTAAATTGGGAGAAGGGAAACTATAATAATATTAGGCAGGAACTGGAAAATGTTGATTGGAGGTGGTTGTTTGAGGGTCAATCTACATCTGACACTTGGGAGTGTTTCAAATGGCAGATGATAAGAGTTCAGAGGCAGTACATTCCTGCGGAAAGAAGGATAGCTATGGCAAATTACATGCATGTTGGATTACCAGGGATGTTATCACCAGAGTCAAAAGGAAAAAGGAAGTATAAATAGGGCCTAAGAGGATGGGAACAGATGAAGCCCTTAAAATATATAAAGAAAGAACTTTAACAAGTAATTAGAAAGGCTAAAAGGTGTTATGGAAAGTCATTAGCAAACTGGATTAAGGAAAATCCTAAGGCTTTTCATTTATACATAAAAAGCAAGAGAGTAACCGGGGAACGGGTTGGCCTACTCAAGGATAAAGGAGGGAATCTATATGTGGAGGCAGAAGAGGTAGATGAGGTCCTAAATGAATACTTTGTGTTGGTATTCACCAAAGAGAAGGAATTGGTGGAGAACGATCTCAGGGAAGGGAGTGCCAAATTTCTAAGCCAAGTTGCCATTAAAAAGGAATAGACATTAAAAAGTATTATGGTGGTAAGTCCCCAGGACCTGATGGGATCTGTCCCAAATTACTGAGGGAGGCAAGAGAACAAATTGCTAGAGCATTGACAGACATCATCGTGTCTTTGCAATGGATGAGGTCTTAGAGAAGTGGAGAATAGCTAATGTTGCGTTGTTTAAGAAGGGTAACAGGGATAATCCAGGGGTGGCATGGTGGCTCAGTGGTTAGTATTACTGCCTCACAGCTCCAGGGACCCGGGTTCGATTCCACCCTTGAATGACTGTCTGTGTGGAGCTTGCATGTTCTCCCCAAGCCTGCGTGGGTTTTCTCTGGGTGGTTCGGTTTCCTCGCACAGTCCAAAGATGTGCAGGCTAGGTGGATTGGCCATGCTAAATTGTATATAGTATTCAGGGATGTTGAGACTAGGTGAATAACAGGGGGATGGGTCAGTGAAGACTTGTTGGGGTGAAGGGCCTGTTTCCACACTGTAGGGATTCTACAAGTAAACGTTCTATAAATCCTGGAAATCACAGGCCTGTGAACCTCATGTCAGTGGTAGGGAAATTATTGGAAAAGATTCTCAGGAGCAAGATCTATATGCATTTAGAAGCAAATGAACTTAAGAGTGATAGATAGTGTTTTATGCTGGGAAGATACGCCTCACTGATTTGATTAAATTTTTTGAGGAGGTAATGAAGATGATTGATGAGAAAAAGCAGTTGATATTGTCTACATGGCCTTCAATAAAGCCTTTGACAAGGTCTTTCATGGCAGAATGGTACAAAGGTGAAGTCACATGTCAACAGGCTGAGCTGGCAAAATGGATACAGAACTGGTTCATCGTAGGAGACAGAGGGTAGCGGTGGAAGGATGCTTTTTGGAATGGCGGGTTGGACTAGCAATGTTCCACAGGGCCCTCTGCTGTTTGTGATCTATATAAATGATTTGGAGCAAAACATAGATGGCTTGATTAATAAATTTGCAGATGATACAAAGGTTGATTGAGTTATAGAGAGTGAGGAGGATTGTCAGAGGATACGGCAGGATATAGATCAGGCACGGGGAGAAAAATGGCAGATGGGATATAATCCGGACAAATTTGATGTGACGCATTTTGGAAGGTAAAGTAGAGGTGGAAATTGTACGGTGAATGCCAGAACCCTTAATAAAATTGATATGCAGAGGGATCTGGCTGTGTAGGTCCACAGATCACTGAAGGTTGCAGCATAGGCAGACAAGGTAGTATAAAAAGACCTATAGCATGCTTGCCTTCATTGGAAGAGGCATTGAGTAGGAGGTTAGACAAGTTATGGTGCAGCTTTATCGAACTTTAGTTAGGCACTTGGAATATTGTGACTTGTTCTGATCACCACACTACCAGAAGGATGTGGATGCTTTGGAGAGGATACAGAAAAGGTTTACCAGGATGTTTCGTGATATGGGGGACAGATTGGATTGGCTGGGTTTCTTTCCACTGGAATGAAAGAAGTTGAGGCACGACCTGATAAAAGTTTATGAGATTTTGAATGACATGGAAAGAATGGAAAATCTGAGGCTTTTTCCCAGGTTGGAGAGGTCAGTTACTCGTGGTCTCAGGTTCAAGGTGCGAGGGTAGTGTGGGGAGTTTAAAAGAGCTGTGCAAAGCAAGTTTTCCACAAAAAGGCTGGTGAATGCCTGGAACCTGCTGCCAGAGGAGGTGGTGGAAGCAGACACAACAGCAACATTCAAGAAGCACTTGGATATGTACATGAATAGGAAGGGAATAGAGGAATACGGATTTTCTAAGACTGTATTACTATGGAAGGGCAAAATGTCTCAGCACAGGCTTGGAGGGTCAAAGGGCCTGTTCTTGTGCTGTATTGTTCTTTATTCTGTATAATTCACCTATTGGGCACTTGGACAAAACATTCACAAAATAAGTAACTCCAAAGCCATTGGAATTAATGCCATTAGTTTTGATGAGGAACAACTCAGGAATTGATAATGGACTAAAGGAGGTACACAGGAGAAGGGAAAATGTGGAAGCAATAACTCACCTGAAGCCAGGGAAAAAGCAGCATTCCTATCTAACAAGGCCAGTTAATGAGGTCATGTAGGCAGGACAATTACTCCTTAAGCCCAAGCAAAATACTCTGATGAAACAAAATAGCTTCATTCCTCAATTATGCTTTAATCACAGCCTTTCCAGCTATGCATTGATGTATTTCACCCATGTGCTCTCCTGCAACTGCCAAATACTTATAGTATTAATGAGCCCAGAAGAATGGGCAACTTTATGCAAATTACTGAATAATGGTCCTTTTTAAAGAGCCAATGAAGAACAATTTTAAACTCCCTCGTAATATTTTCAACTACCCATTTTATCAGATTTATCGATATCAATATTATCAATAATTCATAAAACATCATCAATGCCTACCATAACCTAATAATGGCTTCTGTCTGCTTCTTATGCAGAATAAATCATTTCTCACTGCCATTTGATGTCCTATTTTATATATTTTCACCTAATCATAGAATGATACAGAAAGCACTTTTGACTCATTGTTCCTTTATTGTTCTTTGCAAGAATGGCCCAATAAAGCCAACTCCATTACTCTTTCACCTGTACTGTTTTTCCCTTCTAATAACTCCCTAATTTCCTTTTGAAAACTGCTGTTGAATCTGCCTGGCCACATTTTCAGGTCATGTATGCCAGGTCTCAATAAACTGATGCATTTGAAAAAAAGAGTGTCTTTTCCTTTCTGCTTTCACCTTAAACCTGTGGCCTCTTGTTACTGATGCTGCTAGAGAGCGTTTAGTTCTGACCTGGTTTTGACATTGAGGATGTTCTGTACTCTTGTCCATTAGTATGAGTGCTGTTCTGCTGGCTGGCTGTGGAACTTGTGTAAATCTTTTTTTTTCTGAGGAGGAGTAAGTTTTTGTTTTAAATTTCTGTTTAATCTTATCAGTGCATTATCAATTTTCTTTATTAAACCATGCTCAGTCTCAACATGTACATTGCTACTTTTTTGTCTCAATAATTGCACCTTCTCTCTATTGATCTCTAATTCAAGCAGTCTAGCTGGACTTTAGGTCTGTTAAGTTTTCTAGCTGTGCATATTATTGAAATTTTGAATCTGGTTGTCCATTTTCTCTTTGTTTTATTCTTATGTGGTTATTCTCTACAGTTTTAATAGATGTGACTTAGACAGAAACCGTGTTCTCAATCTCCTAACCATCAGAAACTAGAATAGAATTCCTGCAGTGTGGTGATGATCATTTTTCTAATGATGAGGATCAATATCTCAAGAGACAATCATTGTGATCTTCATTCTTCAATAAAGTTTAATTGTTATAACCTTTTCTTTGCTTCTCCATTTACTTGAGGACAGCAATTGTAATATGAATAAAGTCCTATTCAGATGGAACATTTTAAAATTGCTCATTTACTGATTGTGGTCCATTGTCTGATATTACTATATCCAGGATCCCATCTGTGCAATAAATTATTTTGAATGACTAGATAACTACATTTGTTGTTAACTTCAATCTGCCTTGAATAATAAATATTAACCATAAGAAAGATTTTTCTATGAATACAAATAAATGCATTGCCAGGAACTCTTGATGGCCTTGATGATGGGTTCTGAACTGAAACTTTGACTTTTTTGGTCCCCGGATGCTGCTTGACCTGCTGTGCTCCTTCAGCTCCGCATTTATCGACTCTAACCTCCAGCATCTGCAATCATTACTTTCTCCCAAAAGGCAAAAGTAATTATTTTTCTTCTATATTGTTTACAACATGGGGAATGATGTTAGTAATCGTTTCTTCCTTAGAGTGGGTACTACAAAGTCACCAGATTGATTGTTGCATCCTCACGTGATATATCATAATCTTTAAATTTTGAGATTTTGAAGAGCACTGAACCAAAATGACCTCAGCATAACTAATCAATTGTTAAAGATTGATAATTTAGCAAAGAATGAGGAGCTTGCACTGGTCAAAATATTGGAATCATATCAGATTTTTTGGATACATAGTCTTGCATTTGTTCCAGACAATATTTCTGGATTGAAGATGTTTTTCATTCAATTCTTGGGATGGCCTTATAACTTGCAACTTCCTTTCAGATATTGGTAAGTTTTGAATGATTGAGGATTTGAGGCCTTCAAAATCCTTAATGAATTTTAAGCCCTTCTGTTCAGTTCCATTTGAAGATACACTCAAGAGTTTGCTCAGGTTTGGTACTTTACATATTAGGTAGCTGAGTCATCAATCATGACTCTCAATCTGAACCACTGAAATCTGGGTGGCATCTTTCACAATTTCCTTCATGTTCAGAAGTGTAGCAAATGGTTTCCAGTCTTTTTTTGATTTTGGACGGTAACCCTGTTACATAACCTGAAAACTTATAACATGCCAAAGTCCCTGCCAACAATTCTTTTTCTATCACAGCATAGCATTGTTTTGTCTCTGTCCGTGACCTGGAGGCATAGCATACTAACCTACAGTTACAGTCTTTGTGCACTTAAAGCACTGTCTGCCAGAGCCCTATTAGGGTGGTACGGTGGCACAGTAGTTAGCACTGCTACCTCACAGTGCCAGGGATCCAGGTTCAATTCCGGGTGACTGCCTGTGTGGAGTTTGCACATTCGCCCCGTGCGTGCGTGGGTATCCTCTGGGTGCTCTGGTTTCCTTTCACAGTCCAAAGGTGTGCAGGCTAGGTGGATTGGTCATGCTAAATTGTCTGTAGTGTTCAGGTGTGTAGGGGAATGGGTTTCGATGAGTGCTCGGAGGGTCGGTGTGGACTTGTTGGGCCAAAGGTCCTCTTTCCACACTTTAGGGATTCTATGATTATAGATGATACTTCTGCCACTACTACAGCTGTAGATTTCTGGAGAGATTTAGAGTTAGTTAATCTTTTCAAAAGTACACTGATAGTGCAAGTTCCAGCACCAATGTTGACCCAGTTTTAAAAGTTGTTTCAGAGGCTCATTGAGCTCTGCCAAATTTTGAAGAAACTTGTCCACTTGATTCACCAAATCAAGAAATCTTTGAAATTCTATAACATCCCTAGGTTATGGAGCTTTTCTTAAGCTTTGGTATTTTGAGGATTTACTGTGATTCTATTGGCCTGAAAGATATGCTTAAGAAAATTGATCATGGGTTTCACAGGCTTACATTTTGTATTGTGTGAGGTCTGCCTTCTATATGACTCTAAGGACTGTTCTGATCCTTTAATGATGTTCCTTATTTGGAGACATAGTATGTTGTCCATGTGGAATAGTACACCATCAATGCCTTCTAATGAGTTGGAGATCATTCTCTTAAAATTCCCTGTAGAAAACAGAAGTTCAAAAGGTAATCTGTTAATACAATCATATCCAAAGAATGTTATAAATGTAGTCAGTAATCTGAATTGTTAACCCCAAGGGTAATTACCACATTCCAACGTTGAGTAAAATAGTGCTCCAGTCTGGTTTTACCAGATTTTCTTTCACTGAGACCATAGGGTAGAACTCGCATTCCACATTCATATAGTGACCGAGTCTTTCTGGTCGCTTCTGCAAGTTTTCTCATTCCTAGACTTGATGAGGACTTGTGATAACCTTGAGTATTTCCAGGAGGGCTAGGTTAGATTCCATGCTTGTCTGAAACCTGGCACTGTTGCCGTCTTTGCTACTGTAACTGCCTTATTCTTTTTAGCTAATGGTCCTGCTCACTGGTGTTTGGACATCAGGTCAGTTTTTGAGCTCACTGCTACTGCAGGTTCCTCTCTCCTGCCCATCCTGGTGAATGTTCAAACTGTTTTGATTTTGTCTCGCTAATCTCTTCAATTGCTGTAACTTCTTTTAATCCCTTTTCCACTCTCTCCATCTATTGTGCTGTATTCTGAGTTTGTGACTCTTTAGACAGTCAAAAGTACGATGCATAATTCTGTTCCAGGCAAGAACCTTCTAATTTACAGTCTGATATTTACATTTATTCCCTGTACATGAAGTTTTCACTTTTCCAAAACCTTACCTGCTCACCAGACACTGGCATCATTATTTTATCATCGTCACATTGTATGCTTCTATGTTAACCACATTAACTCCATAGATGCAGTGAGCTGGATTTTCCTGTGACATCTGGTTGAAGGTTATGCAAGGCAAACAAAGCAGTCAATGCTGAAAGTCACTTGGGAGGTCAGCAGCCACAATGTGGTGTGCAAAACTTTGATCAGTGCAGGAAACAATTCAATAACCCTCTGAAAGTTTGGCAAGGTGAGTAATGTGGAAAGCTAAGCTGGCATTAATTAAGATATAAAATAAAACTTTGTATCTCCGAGCAGAAGAGCCTCAAGGTAAACATTGCATTGTAATTCTAAGATATGAGGCCAAAGAAAGAGCTCACATTGTTGCACCTTTTGAATGAAAGTCAGGTATGGCCAAGGACAATAGAACAACAGGATCCAATGGGGATAGACTGAAAAGAGTGGGAAGTCCTATCTTCCTGATAATGGCAGGAGCTGCTTTCTTAAGTCAAGACTAAAGCCTTTATATAAGCAGGAGTCAATACACAACATCACAAGGTAGGATATCACAAGATACCATGAGGAAGGTGTGAATCCGCTATTAAACCCTAGAGGGGTGCAAACCTTGCACTTTAGCTGCTACTTGAGGAAAAATCCTCCAATACTGCAGTAAAGAGCAACAGAACCACTGTTATTGCAGAATAAAAGTACTTTAAAGAAGGAAAATATATAAACCCCTTAGAAAGGAGAAACTGTTGTGAGATGTGCCTTTAGGAAGGTGTTGTTCTGTCATTGTTTTTTGAAAGCAAATGTTTTTGTAAATGTCAAGCTAAGCTGTCTGCTATGAGTCCAGCTAGCTTTATATTTACTTTACAGCTTGAACAATAGGTGCAGCATGAATGGGTGGGGTCAAGCTCCATCAGAATTTTAGTTATGGCGATCAGTAGTTACTAGGGCCTTGAAGCTGAATGTGGAAGTTGTTGTTATTCCTCTCACAGTTATAGCGAAAAGCTTGAGTCCTCTTTCTGCTGCTAGAATTACATGCGAGACAATCTATTTTACTGAAATAATAAAATGTGAGGCTGGATGAACACAGCAGGCCCAGCAGCATCTCAGGAGCACAAAAGCTGACGTTTCGGGCCTAGACTCTTCATCAGAGAGCGGGATGGGGTGAGGGTTCTGGAATAAATAGGGAGAGAGGGGGAGGCGGACCGAAGATAGAGAGAAAAGAAGATAGGTGGAGAGGAGAGTATAGGTGGGGAGGTAGGGAGGGGATAGGTCAGTCCAGGGAAGACGGACAAGTCATGGAGGTGGGTTGAGGTTGGTAGGTAGGAGATGGAGGTGCGGCTTGGGGAGGAAGGAATGGGTGAGAGGAAGAACAGGTTAGGGAGGCAGAGACAGGTTGGACTGGTTTTGGGATGCAGTGGGTGGAGGGGAAGAGCTGGGCTGGTTGTGTGGTGCAGTGGGGGGAGGGGACAAAGTGGGCTGGTTTTGGGATGCGGTGGGGGAAGGGGAGATTTTGAAGCTGGTGAAGTCCACATTGATACCATTGGGCTGCAGGGTTCCCAAGTGGAATATGAGTTGCTGTTCCTGCAACCTTCGGGTGGCATCATTGTGGCACTGCAGGAGGCCCATGATGGACATGTCATCTAAAGAATGGGAGGGGGAGTGGAAATGGTTTGCGACTGGGAGGTGCAGTTGTTTATTGCGAACCGAGCGGAGGTGTTCTGCAAAGCGGTCCCCAAGCCTCCGCTTGGTTTCCCCAATGTAGAGGAAGCCACTGTACCCGGTGTGAATTCCTCTACATTGGGGAAACCAAGCGGAGGCTTGGGGACCGCTTTGCAGAACACCTCCGCTCGGTTCGCAATAAACAACTGCACCTCCCAGTCGCAAACCATTTCCACTCCCCCTCCCATTCTTTAGATGACATGTCCATCATGGGCCTCCTGCAGTGCCACAATGATGCCACCCGAAGGTTGCAGGAACAGCAACTCATATTCCGCTTGGGAACCCTGCAGCCCAATGGTATCAATGTGGACTTCACCAGCTTCAAAATCTCCCTTCCCCCAACGCATCCCAAAACTAGCCCAGTTTGTGCCTTCCCCCCACTGCACCACACAACCAGCCCAGCTCTTCCCCTCCCCCCACTGCATCCCAAAACCAGTCCAACCTGTCTCTGCCTCCCTAACCTGTTCTTCCTCTCACCCGTCCCTTCCTCCCACCCCAAGCCGCACCTCCATCTCCTACCTGCCAACCTCATCCCACCTCCTTGACCTGTCCATCTTCCCTGGACTGACCTATCCCCTCCCTACCTCCCCACCTATACTCTCCTCTCCACCTATCTTCTTTTCTCTTCATCTTCGGTCCGCCTCCCCCTCTCTCCCTATTTATTCCAGAACCTTCACCCCATCCCCCTCTCTGATGAAGGGTCTAGGCCCGTAATGCCAGCTTTTGTGCTCCTGAGATGCTGCTGGGCCTGCTGTGTTCATCCAGCCTCACATTTTATTATCTTGGATTCTCCAGCATCTGCAGTTCCCATTATCACTGATACTATTTTACTGAATTTGCCTTTGCTAAGGGTGTGCTTATGGGATGTTACTATTTTGGAATAGTTCCTGGGTGGTAGCTAAATAATCTATTATTCTGATAAATTTTCCAGTAGAGTTAAGTTATTCCAATTCTTCTTCATGTATTTTTACTATAGTATAAAAATAATGTGTTTTACTCAAGCCTGGTGGTTTGGCTACAGGAATTGTACCAGAAGCACAACGCTTTATAGTTGCCTTTAAAAATAAGAAAAAGTTGGGGTTTAGGCTATCTTCTTGATAGATTTTGAAGAGATTTCACCTGGTCCATAACAGTAACATCATAAACATTAGTACGTGTTCACTTCAGAGATGGGTCAAATCAAACAAACTATTGGACATCTTGAGAAATAGTTTATGAGATGCAGAATAACAAATTTAATAACTTAATATATTTCTGTATATGATCAGGAGTACAGAGCCGATGATGTAATTGTTCCCAAACAATTGAAAGAAGTAACAGGTATTTTGAAATTTGAGAGCCTTTGGCAATTAGTTTGTCCTCAGAGCTACTCAATTCTTGACCTGCAATGTTTAATAGAAGGTGTCAACAAACATGCCAACAGGGAGCAGAAGCAGAGCATTTGGCCCTTTTAGTTTCTTCTGCTATTAAATAAGATCATTGCTGATCTGATTGCAGCCTCAAATCCACATCCATGCTTACCCCTGATAATCATTCACACCCATACTTACTAAGAATCTGCCTATGTCTGTCTTAAACATATTCAAAGACTGTGCTTCCACTTTTCAGGAAGACAGTTCTAAAAACTCTCAATGCATTGTGCAAAAATAAATGTTGTTCCTCTCTGTTTTAAATGGATGACTCCTGATTTTTAAAATGTAACCCCCAATTCTAGATTCTCCAATTAGAGAACATCTTTTCCACATCTACCCTGTCAAGATATCTCAGAATATTTAACAAAATCACACATGGATTTATAATGTTGTCTACAGATTAGTGAAGAAATTTTATAAGAGACAGAATTGCTGCATGAATTACTGATGAACCCTTGTCAAATATGCTAAAACCCAAAGAAGGCCTAACTCCAGAATAAAGCCAATCAGATGGTGAATGACGTGGAAATCTGGAAGGTTCTGAGGAGGATAAAGTTAGTGCAGGAAATCAACACAGCCCATTTGATTTTTAAAGTACAAAACCAAAAATGATATTTATGAGAAACCAATGCAGTCCTTGTCAGCACTGTGGAGTAAAGACCTCACAGACATATAGACAGTGCCCAATTTTAAAAGTGTTTGTCTGTCACACAGGAGGTCACCTCACCTCCAGATAGTACACAGAAGTGGGTTACAGTTTCAGAAAAGGCGGAAATCAAACAGCAAATCACAAAAATACATGAATAAGGTAAAATTATCAACAATAGAAAGAAAAACCTAATATGTTGCTTTGGAAAATAAGTGATCCTGACCTTACAATTTGGCAAACTGATTGATGTGTCAATGGTCTTCTCACAAATTTAAAGTTATACCCTGTGTGCATCATAACATTATCAGGTAATGAGCCATGGCCAGGCTAACAGTTTGCAGGTGACAACAGTGTAGCTATATGGTCCAGGAGGCATAGTACTTAAGATTAAAGGTAAGCAACAAGCAACTGTCAGATGTAAGGGACACTAAATAATAGAAAACATATTCACTATTCACAATTAAGAATTCTGTCTTACACGCAGAAAGGCAACTTTTAACCTCAAATTATCTTCAAATGGTGGAAGGAGTTAAAATAGACAAAGTTAAGGACCAACCAGGCAAGGAACTATTCAAAGAACAGCCAGGAATATATTTGATGAGTCTGCAGTCTTGGCCCAAAACGTCAGCTTTCCTGCCCCTCTGTTGCTACTTGGCCTGCTGTGTTCATCTAGCTCTACACCTTGTTATCTCTATTTCATAGGGAACACTATCCTCAAGGTAGAACCCGAGCATTTTATTTCCTACTGTCAAAAGATGGCTACCTGCGGCTGTATTGGACTGGCACATGTTTTCTTTGCCACAAACCCTGAAGAACATTTGGACTGTAAGAACCAGCAGGTTTTGTGAGGAAATGCAAGCAATGAGATAGTCAATGAATAGCACATCCCACTTGACCTAAATTTATAACTAATGTAACTTAGACTGTTACACAGCTTGAGAACAAATGGCAATGGCAAACTCACGTCCAATGTTGGTCACTGAAATGACTCTGAATAGAAAATTTAACCAAAATCCTTGACTTTATCATCTTTGCAGGAAGAGTCCTTAGCCCCTGTAATAGAGGTCAACCTAATTCAGAAACAATCCTCAAATAATCTGTTCTGAGGTAGGGTCATTTTGCCCAAAATGTTAACTGATTTCTCTCCACAAGAAGCTGCCAGACCTGTTGAGCTTTTCCAACAATTTCTGTTTTTGTAACTCAAATCATGGATTTGAGAAAGTGAATACATAGTTTCCACCAACAATATAATTTCTGAGGGCAAATGAGAGAGACCAAACCTATCAACATGTTGAAGAAAAATCTTTATGTGCTTCAGACCAAATAAGGATCTGTTAAGACAGTTTGAAGATTAGATGCATGCTATTCCATGGAAGCCATCACTGAGAAGGGATGGCTAACATCCAGCAATTCAAGGTACTGCAAAGATGAAGTTCCCTGTTTAGCAGGGAAATGTCCCCCAAGATAAAATTCCAAGAGATTAACTTACATCTAGTTAAAAAAGACTAACTGTTGTGTTATATCTCAAGGTCAGTATATCTTTAGGACACATGCTCATGATATCATTACTGCATCATAACATGGCTTAAGTGTATGAAGATTGTAAACTCTGTTTTATCTTCAGTCCCTTGAGGTACAATCTTCTGTTGTAACATATTGGTTTAATGTTAGACTGGGTCATTATGTGTCTGAGGAATGTAATGTTTTTACGTAAGAGCTAATTGTAGTAAATCTCTGTTAGATTCTTCAATGCCATAATACCCATGCACAGTTTCTTATGCAATTGGAGATAACATTAGCATTGTCGTGAAACACCTTGCTGAAGGTGAACACACATTACTTACAGACTGCAGATTGCCAGGAAGAAAATCAAAGATGCAGATCTTCCACACGGTGAATTTCTAGTCTGGAAGTCTAAATAGAAGGTGATTTAAGACCAGAGAGAAACCTCCAAATCACTTGCATTTGTAAATTTATATAGTGGGTGGGGGGGAAGAGCTGGGCTGGTTGTGTGGTGCAGTGGGGGGAGGGGACCCACTGCATCCCAAAACCAGTCCAACCTGTCTCTGCCTCCCTAACCGGTTCTTCCTCTCACCCATCCCTTCCTCCCACCCCAAGCCGCACCCCCAGCTACCTACTAACCTCATACCACCTCCTTGACCTGTCCGTCTTCCCTGGACTGACCTATCCCCTCCCTACCTCCCCACCTATACTCTCTCCACCTATCTTCTTTACTCTCCATCTTCGGTCCGCCTCCCCCTCTCTCCCTATTTATTCCAGTTCCCTCTCCCCATCCCTGTCTCTGAAGAAGGGTCTAGGCCCGAAACGTCAGCTTTTGTGCTCCTGAGATGCTGCTTGACCTGCTGTGTTCATCCAGCCTCACATTTTATTGCCCTGAAAACAGGTTGTTTCTATTTTAGAGACTCCCTCACCAAAATTCCCACTCTGGCCCTGAAGAGAAACATGCATTTTTAGCAAATCTCCAACTTAGTATTGGAAGACAATCCTCAAATTAGTGCATTTTTACACTCATTAGAACTACTTATCATAATATAGACACTCCAATCATTATGTAACATTGCTATCATTGTTAAATAATGGGTTCTTTAATATGTGCAACACTGTGGGAGTTACACTAACATGCATGAAAAAGATCACAAAATTTTAAACAGGACAGAACAAACTTCTGGCATTGGTAAAAATAAGAAGAAATATGGGAGTTAACAAAGTGTGAAGCTCGATGAACACAGCAGGCCAAGCAGCATCTCAGGAGCACAAAAGCTGATGGCTCCTGAGATGCTGCTTGGCCTGCTGTGTTCATCCAGCTTCACACTTTGTTATCTTGGATTCTCCAGCATCTGTAGTTCCCATTATCTCTGATCAGAAATATGGGAATTATTCTATTTCTAATTAAATGCAAAATTTCATTCAGCAGTTTTTGAATACTAATTAAATGTTACATGTGAGCCATCTGCACCATCAGCTATGCACTGACCAGAAAAGAAGATGAAAAATTAAGTATATGTATTCCTTAAGGACCCACTGGAAATTCTTAAATTTAGCTTTTTAAGCTGTCTGGTGATGTGTAAAGTTGGAACTGTATGAAGTTACATTCTCTGAATGGTCACACTATTTGCCTTTATTCAATGAGTTCAAATTCAATGATAAAATGATACAAGAGAAGGCAACAATTCTCTGCAGTTTGATTGTGCAGGTTGTTTATAAGAGCTTTCTAATGAATCCCATTTACATGCTCTTTCCACATAGCCCTGTATTATTTTCTTTTTTAAGGATTAATCCAATGTCCTTTTGAATGCAACAGTTGAATTTGCTCACACCAGCTTTTCAGGCAGTACTTTCTAGATAGCAGCAGCTAAAAGTGCTCTTGTGTTAAATTATTGCATGTGGATGGATAGAATGCCTAAAAGCCAACGTGTGCATCTGAGAAGTTGGATGCCAAGTAAGTGACCTCTCAGAAGTTGCACCCTCACTATAAGTTACATCATTTAAAGCTATGAGCAGTTCAGCACTGTTTTACAGAATCCGTAAGTGACAGAGAAACATATTTGTCATGACATGGCGGCTGAGCCAAATAAAACCGACAAAATAATATGGCAGTTATCACAAAAATACATTATTTATCACTTAAACCCATTGACAGCTATGTTCAAAAAGGAACCCTCCTGTGATATTGCAGTCCAAGAATTGTTCTGTTCTAAACAGCAGTGTTGTATCTCTGGCAACTGTGCCTGAAACTATAAAAAAAAATCAATAGCACTTCATGACAGAGGTCCTGGTCATCTGGTTTTATGAGAAATTTGTCAATTCAAGTGGCCATTACTATTTTAAATGTGTGGTGTGGAAGCACTTGAACAAGGTGTGAGACCAGTATGAAAGGCAACCTGGTGAGAGTATTTTAGTAAAAATACAATACTTTCCTCAACTAGTAATTATTATGTGGGCACCTGTACAGTTGCATGATTATTCTCACAAGGTGGTGCAGCATTTGATCTGATGGATCAGAATGGATGCCATTTTCCTCTGATTTTTAGCAAACAAATCACACCAGTAAAGCTGTTTCTAAAGTTTATTGTTTTAAAGTTTTCAACTACCAAACCATATGGCTCAGCGAGCAGAGTCCTAACTTTCAACAATAAAATAATCTCACACAAGGTTATTTAATTGGAATAAAAAGCACGTTCAGAAAGTCATATTACAATGAAAAGGGAGGCCATTTGGCCTATTATGCCCATGAGCAATCCAGTCAGTTCCAATCCTTCTTCAATTTCCATAGCTCAGCAAGTTTATTTCCTTCTAGTTTCTATTCAGTTTTCTTTCGAAATTATTCCTAATCTCTGTTTCCAGGACCCTTTTATACAACAAGTTACAGGTCATTAACTCTTACTCACAGCCTTCATTATATCTATTGACCAAGATCTTAAAATTATGAAATCCCTACAGTGTGGAAGTAGGCCATTTGGACAATCGTGTCACACTGACCATCCAAAGAGCATCTCACTAGGACCCACCCTATTCCTGTAACCTAGCATTTCCTGTGGCCAATCCACCTAGCCCTGACATCTTTGGACTGTGAGAGAAAACCAGAGCACCCAGAGGAAACTCGTGCAGAATGTGCAAACTTCACGCAATCGCCCAAAGGTGAAATAGACTCTGGATCCCTGGCATTGTGGCCTAACTAGAGCTTTAAAAACAGTTCAGGATATCTTCCCTGTGTTTGAACCCAACATCTCTCCTTTTGAGGGATCAGACGTTGTATGACTTGTGAACTATTTTCTTAATATAAATAGGTACCTTCAAAATCATACAAACGTGAACCCCCAGTGTTGCTTTGTTCACTGATCAATACCCTTTTGGTTTGAAGTATCAACTATTGAGGTCATTAGAAATATGGTGTTCTTGTTTGTTTGGATGAGTGCAAGATATCTTTCTTTTCAGCAGTAATTAATG
Organism: Stegostoma tigrinum; assembly: GCF_030684315.1. NCBI lineage: Eukaryota > Metazoa > Chordata > Chondrichthyes > Orectolobiformes > Stegostomatidae > Stegostoma > Stegostoma tigrinum. The sequence goes on from NC_081362.1 coordinate 43,604,488, forward strand.
GATAATTCATTGAAAGGTACTTGCTGATAATTGAGAAGTTGAACGCAGCTAAATAAAGAGAGAATGAATTTCCATGGGATTTCTCTTCCTTATTTGCTGTAAGGTCAGTGAAATAGTCCTGGAAAACCTTGAAAAACAGTATGAATGCTTCTGGGTTATATCTGCCAACTACAGTGGATGCAGGAGACGCTCTGGACCTACCCACCCCAGCAGTACCCCCAGTTATACGCAGAGACCCCCACTCCATCAGTTTATTAAACTGATAAAAAGGAACAAATTTTCAATGATGAAATAATTTCCAAGTATAGAATAAAAAAGTAAAGTTGAAATTATAAAAACATAAAAGAGAAAGAACAAAGGCAAAGAAAAAGGAAAGTCGAATCTAGAAATGTGCAATGTTTTTATTTCAGAAAATAGAATACATTTTGGTAATTTTGAGACAATTGTAGGTTATTAAAGTTACTTCTGATGCTTATGTGGCTTTATTATCACAATAAGTAATGTTAGTGTTTATCTTAGGTCTTAGTGTGGAAGCTGTACACTGAGTTTCAGCTAGCCCAGAGACTAATTTATTGAATCTTCCAACCACTAAGGCTGCTAAAAGGTACTAAGTTATTTATAGTCATTACAGAACCTTCTCAAATGCATGTTATTGTCCTTAAAAGGCTGCAGAGATAAGTAATCTGAATGCTTCCAAAAATCACAAGGGCAAGTTATGAAGAAAACAAAAAAGATCCTACGTTTCTCTCTTAAAAAGAGAACACTTCAAGGTGACTCATTTGAAGGATTCAAGATTATGAAGGGAATTGACAAAGCTGATCCAGACAAATTGCTCACAATGGTAAATAGCTCAAACACCAGAGGACGCCAGCTAAAAATGAAAAGGTTAGGAGCCTGAAAAGAAGGGTCAGGCAGGATCATTTTCCACAAAATGTAATGGAATTATAAGAGCAACTTATTCATCAAGGCGGAATAATATATTTCAGAAGAGAAAATGGATCAAGGGATGTGTAGCAAAGCGGGAATGTGAGAGAATAAAGTGGAATTTTGTGTCCTTCCCTGTGACGAGTTTGGTGGCAGAAGACATTAAATCAGCTGGGATGGTTGGCAACTGGGGAACACTGTCAACTTCATACTTCCACTCTGAATAAGTCTCTGATGGCAACAGCTGTAGAGAGCATTCCTGACCACTGCAAAGTGAGACCTGCCAATTAAGCAATTAGTGTCCAATTGAAGGCCACATCTCTGCAATCTTGCTATTAAACAAGCTGTGGGTAGGCACTTTCCATGAGAGGAAGTGTTATGGACCAGACCAATCCCCTTCAAAATATTCAAAATGTGGTCTAGGCCCTAACCTTTTTCTTATTTTAGAGGTAAGCATAAGGTTTGTATTCTAGATGCAGTTTGATTTTTCAAACTACCTAATTGAATGTCAAACACAATTTATTCATCCACTGTAGTTAAAATACAATAAAAGAAGGAATTAGAATTACTTTACTATTGGAAAATTTAATAGAATATTAGATACAGTAACTATTACTAATTAACTGTTCCAACATAATAACATCCCATAAACCAACTCTTGGCAAAAGGCAAATTCTGAAAACAGATTGTCTCACATGCAGTTCTCCAAACCAGAAAGAAGGAACATCAAAAGACAATTCTGAGAGAGAGTGAACTCCAGATTTTAGCTGCAGCAAAGTGAGATATAGCAGCTTTTCACAATTCCAGCAGTTTCTGCTGCATGCTAAAACTAAAGATCTTTGTTCTATGGGAATTGACCACACCCCTTCAGGCTGCTTTTACTATTCCAACTTTAAAAAAGAACCAAAGGCTTCACAAGTTGTTTATCTTCTCAAACTGCTCATCACCTGACCTAAATCTTTCTCTAAAAAAGGACCGAAGACAAAACACACCTCTTAAAGCCACAGTATCATCACAGGAAGATGCAAACAAATCCTCTAAGGGACTCTGAGATAATGGGAACTGCAGATGCTGGAGATTCCAAAGGAATCTCTAAGGGACTCTTGCAGGTTCCATGAGATTTGGGGGTAGGCTTTCCTTGCAATGGCACTCAGTGCCTGATTGAGAGACCTATCATCAGGAATGAGGAAACAACTGAAAATGTCTCATTTTGCTCTTACTGCTGCCTCTCCTCCATGAAGACCATCCTATGTGCCCACCTCATGCAATAATGGTCAGTATAGTCAACTCAGCAATGGTCCTAGGCCTTGGGCTGGCATCATAGCAGCAGCAGCAACAACCACCTTCAAGTGGCATTGCTATTGAATCGTGCTTCCATCCTCTGATTGGCCTGCAGCTCTTGGCAGACAGGTCTTCGACCTCAGTGAAAGTTCACAGCTGACTGGGAAAGTTTCCATGTGAACACATGAAGAAGCGTGTCCACAGAAGAAGCGACATGAGACTTCAGACATAACACGGTGTGAAGCTGGATGAACACAGCAAGCCAAGCAGCATCAGAGGAGAAAGAAAGTTTGACGTTTCCGGTCGAGACCCCACTTCAGAAAAAGACCCTTCTTCAGACATGAGACTTCACTTTGATTTGCAGCCAGTACCCGAGTTTAAATTTAAAATAATGGAAGACAGCAATTTTCAAAATGGTGCTTACTTATTGAAGCAAATCTCACCTAAAGTAGAATCTCCACTTCTTGCTTGATATTTCTATCCCTAGCTAATTTCTGCACACAAGTACACTGAAGAAATCCAATACATAAAACATTTATTTATTTGAATCTGTAACTTCACAAAAGTTTCATATAAGGCACAAAGTTCCTAAAAATGCAGCCATTTCCTTAGTGAAGAATCAATCCTTTTTTTTAAAAAAAAAGCTTATTGCACAGAATATTGCAGCAACAGCAACTGCAGTCACATTTACATGAAAAGTTCCTCTTTCAATTACATAGAAGGCAAGATCATTGCAGGGAAGCAACAAGTTGGCCTTGCATGACTCAAGTACAAATGAAAACATCTGAAGATGTTAATATTTTTACAGCCAATAAAGTGACCATTAAATGGGAGGTAGCAAGAATTTTGGAGTTAGAAAAATAGCCTCGATCCTGCAAGAAATAGGCCTCAGTGCTTCAAAACAAATTTAAGACCATCAAACCTTCCATCAGAGTGGATGGTGACACAAGTGCACAAGTAGCAACACCTTGTACACAAAAAGCTCCTGTCCAATTATGGCCAGACAATATCAATTATAAGGGGAAATCTGTGTCTCCAGGTTGGTGACTGGGTCATGGTCAGTCCAACCAATCTGAGAATTGGAGGTAAGTGAGTCAGGGAGTTGTAGAGACATCAGACAGGCATCTGGGCTGTCCTCAAGTCAGACTGGGTGTGGGGAGGAGGGCATTTGCAAAATAAGGTCGTGTCCTGGTTTGCACAGGAGAAATCAAAAAGCTTATCAGTGGCTAGTTCAGGCTGCATTGAAAAAAGTGGGAAACTCAAATGTGGGGATTGGAAACATTGTACTGTGGCAAAGAGGGGATAATGTCAATGCAGGGGTGGTAAATTACCACTATAAACTGAGTTATACCTTGGGAGGACACAGGGTTCTGCAGGAGGGTTTATCTGCAAGTCAGCATCATCCTGGCTTTAGCCAGGTGATTGTGATGGTGGACATGTTTGAGATTGAGGTGGTGGTTGGGGATAAAAATGATAGTGATAGTTAAATAAAAAGAGTCGGATATGAATGTGGGGAGCCTCAAATTTAGTAAGATTGATCGGAACACCTCTACATAAGGGAACATGAAGAATGTGGGATAGAATCTTGACCTTTAGGCCTGGAATTCACTCTCAGAAACATGGCTTGAATAATGTTCCATCTTCCACTTTGCATAATGGGTGAAAAATGACTACCAGCACATCACAGCAGACAAATTAAGTTTATTTCTCTTTGGCTGCAGGGGTGGGGTGTACTTGTGGGTGATGAGAGACCCTTCAAAGGGTATTTGGATCAATCAGGCATCCATTGAATCAATGATGAAACATATTTGGCATTAAGTTCTTGTGTGGTTTCAGCTCAAGAATTGATCAACAACATATGTTACATATCTTGGTCACACACAATAACAGCCATGTTACTGATCATAGCAAGTTAATTCAACTAAGCTTCATGGAACAGAAATGATTGCAGGTGACCTTAAAAATGTCAACAATGTACTTCAATTCACAAACACATTGTGAAGAATTCATAGCTACACAAGAATACAGAGCTGCTCTCCTCTCAAAAAGAAGTGTAAAGAGCAGTAGGTGCTGCCCTTACGTGCAATGTTAGGTTTCACAGCAGATATAAGGGATGGGTGCAAAGTCGCAGTACTCCAAACACAGTTACAATAGCCTCAATGTCTTTGTGTGGCAAGGTTAGTGAAGCATGCACCTACCCACGTTGCAATATCGCAGAGATGCATACAAAACATTTTACATCTTCTTTCTAGAAGGCCTTCATATCCTACTGTCTCATGTTCTCTGTCAAACTTTCACTTATGCTTGATACAACTGCTCACAAATCATATTACTAATAAATAGATTCTGTTTGTGAAATTCCTGAATTGCTCCAGCAACCATAGATGCTACTATCACTTTTGCAGACAGAGTGCAGATGACTTGAGTAGATTTAAAGACATCATTAAATGCAGAAACAACATCAAACCTCCAGCATACGCTGAATAGTTCACCCCAGGATGCAGAAAAGGTTTCAAAGTGTGCCATCATAAATTGCATTTCCTTCAGATGACCTAAGCTCAATACTAGCACAGACTGAAGTGTCCCAGGACACCATAACAGAACTATGTCATCTCTTGGGCAGAGCTTGTGCTCTGAGGGAGTGTGTGGCCGTTCGTCCCATTGGTCTTCATGGTGACAGCAGCATGTAATTTTTATGTGATTAGCCTGTTCCATGCATCCAGTGAGGGATCTGTGTGAAATCTCCAAACTCTCAAACCATAAACGTATCACAAGTGTTACAAATACAATTATGCAAGATCACATTTCTTTATCTCTTCTCTGTGTTCAGGTCAGTCCTACAGTCGGGGCAATGGATTTTTTCAGTATTGCTAGCTTCGCCAAGATACAGTGTGCATCATATCATAAAGCAGCTGAATTCTTTCACAAGAAATGGTTTGGCTTGATTAATGTCTAATTCATCTCTGATCATCACTATCTCATCTTGGAAGTTGTTATGATGCCTATACTAGAATCATAGAATCCCTACAGCATGGAAGCAGGCCATTCGAAACATTGAAACCACACAGTCCCCCTGAAGATCACTTACGCCCGGATTCCGTGTCCCCCCACCCCATCACCACTCCATTCCTGTAGCACTGCATTTCGCATGGCTAATCTATACATCCCTGGACACTGTGGGCAATTTAGTCTGGCCAATCCACCTAACCTGCACGCCTTTGGAGTGTGGGAAGAAACCAGAGTACCTGGAGGAAACCCACACAAGCATAGGAAGAATATGTAAACTCCACACAGATGGAGAGTGGAATCAAAACTGGGTCCCTGCCACTGTGAGGCAGCAATACCAACCACTGAGCTACCATGCCACCCCTAAATTATAATAATAATATTCTTTATAACTCCTAAGTCCCTGCCTCATTCGAACGGCTAATGACATGCAAAAAAGGCTGATGAGAGACAAGAGCTTTCCTCTCCAACAATGGCTGATTACCACTTTAAGGAACCTTCAGACTGATGCATAACCCAGATACAATGTAGCCCACTCTTCCATTGAGACCATTGTGAAACTGACAATAACACAATTCAAGATGGGGCCAGGATGCTTGGATTCGCCTGGAGGGGTCTTGCATACAACTTCAGACAAAATATGCCACATAATCCTAGTATACTAAGGTCTGTTTAACTGAAGCAGACAAATAGACACAATCATGGACGATGAGGAGCTGGGAGAGCAGCAATTTTTTTTTAAAGACAAAAATGAAGACACTGAACAGAAGGGAATATCATTCCCTCCGTGATAGAGCAATGCAACTTCAGGTGCAACAAGCCAATCAAAATGCATCCATTTCCAAAGAATAGGAATTAGGTGAATGCGTAATTCACTGAATACAGATATTTTGTTACAAAGGCAAGAAATCCTCGTTTAATTATAGAAACAAGTGCTGTTACGGCAAACTTTGTTTTGACCAGCATCTTATAAATGGGCATTCTCGATAAACTGGCAAGAATTATGTACTTGAAGTTCTGAAAGTTTACTATGTTATTACAATCTTTGCAAAGTCCAAGTAGGGAGTTAAGGGTGTGAATGAGAAGGCTCTCTGCTGGTAAGTTCTATTTAATGCAAAATTGCATTATTATTTAAGTAATTTATGCTATAATAAATTACAACAGTAATGCGTATATCCCCGAATTACATTCCCATTACTTAGTGTGTGTTTTTATATTATTATTATAACTTCTTGATAAACTGGAATATTTGATCAACCAGTACACTCCTGGTCCCAGAGATGCTGTTTAATAAAACTGTTGCTGTTCTTTTGTATTTTTACACTTTTCCTCTTATGCAATAAGTTACTGTCAATTTTTAAAATTAATTCAGATGATATGGGTTTCACAACCAGGCTAGCATTCATCTCCCATACCTAGTTGCCCAAACAAATATCTGCTACTTCTACTTTCGAGACGAGCAGCTGTTATCTGTCCTGTTCTGATAGGCATTGGGGAAGATCAGAATCTTTTCAGAGAGGGTTCTAAAATTATGCCTAAAATCTGGCTTTATCCAGCATACTGTGCAGAGAAAAACAATGCCTCACCATTGCACCATTTAATCTTTTTGAGATATATGAAGAGGCTGCTTAACCCTGATCAGATATCCATTTAATCTGACCCCAAAGTTAAAATGATAGCCGATCAGGCAGGTGAGGATTAAAAGTTTGTATATTTACCGATGTGAATTTGTGAGTTACATACATGTCCTCAAAAGATTCTAGTCCTCCAGTTGCATTCAGGTTCAGTGTTGGGGTCCAGCTGGGGTGGAGAAGGTAAGCTCTATAGTAAACCCTGTCAACCTGGAAGATTTGAACAGATGTCCCTGGTGGCTTAGGAGACAAGACAGGCTAAGGCAGGCTCACCGTCTCGAACAGTTACTTCCACAGGGTTAGCGATCATAGGTAGGATGTACATGGAGGGGTCTGATCACTACTGGGAGAAAACTTGAGGGTAGAGTGTGGTGGGGGTGTTGAAGGGCGATCGTGTGTGTTATACATTCTTTATATAGGCACCTACTGGCACCTTTCTGTCTCCTTCAGAGAAAGGGACACTTTGACTGAAGTAAAGCTCACTTGTTCCCTCTGTCACTGAAGATAAATAACAACAGCAAAAGGATATCTTACTGTTCTGTGCACATTTCCAGCAACTACTAAGCATTCATCTGAACCCGGTTCTTATGGAAGTTTCTAAACCCCAATGGTGATAGCCAGGTACATTCATGCTGAAAACAGTACGGTAATCCCATTGATGGACTCCCCTTACCTTCAAATCCAGTTACTGAGTGTCTCTGGCAACCCTGCCAGCTGCTCTTGTGACTGTCTGTTCATTTGCACAAATACATTAATGACAGATGCCATGGACTCATCTTCTACATGGTGCTGAGCAGCTGCCTGGTCTCCAGAAATCTTCCGAGTGCCCACAACCTGGAATGTTCCTTCCTCAGCTAGCTACACAGATGTGGAAGTGATGTGTTCAGCTAAGTGTGCTCCCAAACCTAATCTAGATAAAGTACCCTGCCAGTTGAAAATATCTGAGTTGGTGTGGGATGCTGATGAAAGCCTTGCCAGCGCATCCTCCCAAGGATCTGAGGCCTCTTCCTCAGAGATGGGAGGAGGATTGGATGGCCAGTGAGACTGCTGCTCATGCCTGCAAAAGAGGAGAGGGAAAACTGTTTGTGCACAGACACTGAATGGACCAAACGGATAAACACAAAGTGGAGAACCACATGTCCGTAACATGTGATGCATGTTTTGTGAAGTTTTCATAATAGTTCCCCCCATTGAAATGCCCCTCAATTTAAAATTAGAATTACAATTAGTTCTATTGTCACACATACTCACACGAGGACAGTGAAAAGTTTACAAGTCACCACTTATGGTGCCATATTAGGTACTAAGGTAGCTAGGTATTAAGTACAAATACTGAGGAAAACAAAAATTAGAAAAAATAAAGAAATAAAAACTCCAGCAATAAATTAGAAAGATGGAGAAATAAGAATTCAGAATAACAGCAGCACTCTCAAGGTCCCCTACCAGGTGGGCCCTCATGGTGTGTGTCCTCTCTGGGAGCAATTCTTTTCTGGATACCACTGCACAAGTTCTAGCCATTAACTCCTCACAGGGTGCCAGGGTTTGACATTACAACTCTAACCCCTCTTCTTTTCCCTCCATGTTGTAGCTTCCCTTACTGGATGTTTTCCCACCTGTTACAAGGTCACAGGGTTAGACTTCTTCTTAGCTTTCATTGGATTTCTGCAATGTGGGATTGACCAATCAGTCGCCAATCCCAATCTGTGCTGATTCCAGCTGTCTCCAAGGTCAATTCCCCAGCAGTGGTGAGGGAGGGGAGGGTGGGAAAAGATGTTGGGGGTAGGTGAAGGGGAGTTTTGGGCAGTGGGAGAGGTGGAGAAGTGGGGCAGTGTAGGGGAGGTGGGGGATGGGGGAGTTGCAACACTGACAGAATCATTAACCTCATACAGAATCCCAGTCTCTCCTGACAAGAATCATTCCTCTAAAAGTGAATGTTTGAAATTAGTTATAGAATGAAACGTTAGAAAAATGGATAGGATTATAATAAAATGAAAAATAATTTGATAATGGTTATAATGGGAGAGCAGTGTAATGAATGTGGAGATCTTGGAATCTGTACCAATGAGGGGCTTGCTCCTGATAATGCGATTAGTTTCCCTCAAAGGGGTTGAAGAGATCAATTTCAACAACATCACCACCAATGTTTGTCTTTTCAGACTGACTATGAGAATGTTTCTCCTGCAATGAGACAAGGAAAGAAGACTCAGTGAGATGTAAGTGCTGGCAAGAACTTTTCAGAGCAGTGTTCAAGAACGAAAGGTCGGAAGATGCCCCAGGGAATTAGTAGATTGTGCAGAAGCCAGGAAGTATTATTCGTTATAGATGATGAGTTTGGTGAAAGCCATTGAGTGAAGATACTGTGTGGGTGGTAGTCTATTAGCATTGGTGCGAGGTGTATGCAGTCACTGAGTTAGAATGTAGCAGAGAGGAGGTGGTGGCACCAACTGTTGCAAAGTGTATAAAGTCATTGACCTCCTAGCAGCTGTGCTGGTCATTCCTTCTCACTGTGGGAATGACACTGGCCTGACTGGCCATCTCTAACCGGGCTGGCCAGTTTTGGTGACCTGAACTCCACTAGCAAACCTAAGGTAAAATGGCCACCTTCCAATCCAACATCCTGCCTACTAGGACTGCCAAGGTCCTTCCAGTCAAATTGGAGCCGTTTTCCCTTTCTCAGCCATCTCCTTTTGGAATGTGGTGTAGCAGTTGACTTGGAGTGGTCATTTCTAGCTGGCAGCATTGGAACTGGTGCACAGCTGGGGATTAAATATGTCAGATAGCATCCATGCTGGAAGGCCTTAGCAATGGCAAGCACTTCCACTGCTGTGAGCGGAGGAATCAACAAGAATGGCACCATGGAGCCCAGTTCCATAACTAATAAGATTGGCAGTGCAAGATTAGGTGAGTAAAGTTATTATGACTCATTGAGAGAAGCCTTCTATAAAACTCCAATTTTAGCACTCAGTCAAACCATTGGGATGTTAACTCTGCGTTACTACCACAGAGAAAGGGCTGAAGAGCACACATACATTCTTCACACAAACTGAGAGAACTGAGAATGCTGTTGGAGATCAGTCGCTCAAAACACAAGAGGTTTGTTAGGGTGTGAAGGCGTTTCAGCGTAAAATTGATTCAAAGTGTTACAAATTTTAGTTAAAAGTGACAAAAAAGAGAGATCAGCAATAGAACTTTGATTGGGAGAGGGGGCAATAATTTAAACTGACGGAAATTGTACTTTGATCTCTGTTACATGTGTAAGAAAAGTAATATCAGAACCGAATGATTTTTAGGCTCCAGGTAAGATGCCCTGTCTTCCCATCCTCTCCATATTGTTATAAGTAAGATCTAATGCTGTTCACTCAGAAGATTGTATATCAAATGTTATTATAGTCTGTCTTAGATCACAGAAGTCCA